>NW_012117866.1:454028-503062 GCF_000951035.1 Colobus angolensis palliatus | reverse complement strand
TTAGCTGTGGGTCTCATCTTGAGGGCAGCCTTCTGAGAGAGCCTGAGGCAGATGACCCAGCTAAACCATGCCTAGACTCCCAACACACGGAAACCATGAGATACTAAATGTATTGCCTTAGGTCACAAATTCCTGATGCGGTCCTAGAGAGCAACTAGGTTGCAGTGGAACAGGTAGAATCTCAGGTTTAGCTGGGCGGGTGGCTACAAAAATGGGTTTGGAAAAATGAAGTCAAGCACTTAATCATTGAAGAGAGTAAATAAGAATTAGGGAATAGGTTTCAAGGATCAAAACTTTGTCCCATAATTTGGCTGCAACATCTGAGTCTCTTGCATTTCCTTTCTCGTTTCTGTCCTATTTGGCTCACTGTGCAGACCACCTGCATATGCCAAACGCTAACTTCAAGGTCCCCTTGTCTCCAAATGCAGCCTTGTTGAATTCTGGTAGGCAGGAGAGACCTTCCTGCCCTTTCCTGTGGTGCCTGTTTCTGTTGCTCTTGACAAATTGAGGGATGCATCAGGGTAGTTTTGACGCTAGAAAAAACTAATAGGGTCCCTACCACTGGATGTGCATCTTGTGGGTGAGTGATTGAGTCATATATGGGAGCACATTAGAAGGGGCTCGGTTGATATAGCTGCTATTGTTATCAGGAAGAAGCTACCCTAGAGTATAAATCAGCAATTCACAATCTTCCTCTAATAAAATTACCATTAATTAGGTATTTTCAATCAACAAGAGGTGTCATCCATTGATGGAGTTATAAATAAATTCTGGAACCAACTTACGCAAATAGTAATTTTGCTTCCCTAATCAAAACCTACTCAGGTCGGGGATAGCACTAAATAAAACATTAAATGCTCTCCTTTCTTCCTTTGATGTTCTACGTCTCTTGTTCATTACTGCAATAACAAGCTCAAATCAACCAACTACATGAGAATAATATAGAACTGAATTACGGTGAGTACGCTAAGCTTGGTCTTACCCATTAAATAGCGAAAGAGACTCTGTTCTCATTTATATTTCAGTGGGCTCTCTCTGTAGCTATCACAAATGTCATCCCTAGCGTTTAGCACAAAAATAAGATGTTAAGGAGGTGGAAGAGGGCGGTTTCTTTCAGCTTACCACAGAAGGCGGAATGAGGAAAGTTGGTCTTAAATTTCAGCATATAGGAGAGTAAAGCTAGATTTCATTTAGAAACTTGGCATGTGTAAAGTTCTGGGAATGTTTATGTGGCAGAAACAAGGATAACCCTTCCGTTTTCTCATCCCTATGAAGAAAAGACAAAAGACACACTATTGCTATTTCTTGTTAATTAAAATAACTTTTGAATGACATTTAACATTTCTAACACACAATATAGAAATGCAGAATATAAACATAATAAAGCAGAAGGAAAAGTTAATTGATGTTACAAAATAATTCGTCCTGGCTGGGAAGGGAGATGCAGGTGTAGTTTACAAGCATCTTTCAGGTATTCATATTTAATTTACACCCATCAAGTTATTTTTCTCCATCTGCTCAAGCCAGTAAGCACTTCCTCCAAAGAAACTTTAAAAGAATATGCACTCAGCAAGAGAAAGACAAACAGTTGTATTAAAAAAAAATAAGCAAAGTATTTAAATAGACATTTCTCCACAGAAGATATTAAGATAGCCACTAAACACATGGAAGCATCATTAGTCGTTTGGGAAAAGCAAATCAAAACCACAAGGAGGTCACACTTTACACCGAGGGTGGCTAAAATTAAATAGACGGTCCTTAACAAGTGTTGACACGGATGTGCAGAAATTGAAGTCCTGATACACCGCTGAGAAGAAAGTAACATGGGGCAGCCGCTTTAAAAAGCAGTTTGTCCCTTCCTCCAAATGTTAGACATGGAGTTACCCATGACCCATCCATTCCTCTCCTAGACACAGACACAAGACAATGAAAATGTATGTCCACATAAAAACACCTATGTAAATGTTCAAGCAGCAGTATTCATAAGAGCTAGAAAGAGAAAACAAAGCATATGTCAACCAACTGACACAGGGATAAATAAAATACGATGTATCCATATTCCACACTGCATAATAAAGCATTATTCAGTAAGAAAAGGGGATGACAAATTGATTCATGCTAAAATATGGATGGACTTTGAAAACGTTGTGTTCCGTGAAAAAGTCAGACACAAAAGGCCACGTATTGTATGATTCTATTAATTCAAAATCTGTAAACTATGCAAACCTATTAAGCCAGAAAGTATACTACTGATTTCCAGAGACTGGGAGGAAGGAGAAATAGGGACCTATTAGGTATGGGGTATCCTCTGGAGTAATGAAAATATTAGGGGATTAAATTATGTTGGTGGTTGCACAGCAAGGGGAATATACAAAAATGCTAAGCTGTACATTTTAGAAGGGCGAATTTTAATTTCTTGCAGATTGTCTTAATAAGGTTGTTGTTTTTATAAAAGGCCATATGAATTGAATTCACTCTCAGTAATAGTAACACTGAAAAGTGAGCCACTTTGTATCAAGCAAAAATTATAATATCCCACAGAAGAAACTGAATGTTTTAACATCAGCTAATTCTTGTAATGGTAAAGAGGATGATGCTGAACTGACATGATTCTTTTGAGGCTGACTAGATGAATTCCTCTCAATCCCTATTCTTTCTTAGCTGCCCCCATTATAGAGGCTAGAAAAGCCAAAAAGCCCATTTCTTTGGCCTATTGGCAACTCGGTGGTTCATAAAGGCAATAGCATAACTACGTTTATTTTTGTCCCCCTCTCCTTCTTTTCTGCCTGGAATATGGTCATGACACCTGAAGACACAGCAGACACTTTGTAGGCATTAAGCAGTCAGTATAAAGACAAAATCCAGTAGTCTAAGGATAGCAGGATAAAGGGCTACAAAGAGCATGAACCTTGCAATGGGCAAGTTTAAGCATCTGTATCTGCACTGGACTTATTTTAGGCTACTTGGTATATGAGAAAACATACATTCCTATCAAGTTATTCTTGATATTTTTCTGATATTTGGAGCTACATGAACACTTGGTTTCTTCGACACTGATTAATCATGCACAAAATATTCCCAGAAAATTCAATATTCGTGGTTCAGTTTATAAGATATTTTGTTATTTTCATGCATATACCATTCAAGACTAAATGAGCAAAGGGCAGACTATTGACGGAACATATCTCAAAACAGAGCTATTTATGACAAACCCACAGCCAGCATCATACTGAATGGGCAAAAGCTGGAAGCATTCCCTTTGAAAACTGGCACAAGACAAAGATGCCCTCTCTCACCACTATTATTGAACATAGTATTAGAAGTTCTGGCCAGGATAGTGAGGCAAAAGAAATATTTCAAAAATTGATGAGAAATTTGGCCGGGTGCAGTGGGTTATGCCTGTAATCCCAGCACTTTGGGAGGCCTAGGTGAGTGGATCACTTGAGGTTAGGAGTTTGACACCAGCCTGGCCAGCATGGTGAAATCCTGTCTCTACTAAAAATGCAAAAGAATTAGCCAGGTATGGTGGCAGGCACCTGCAACCCCAGCTACTCAGGAGGCTGAGGCAGGAGAATCACTCGAATCCCAGAGGTGGAGGTTTCAGTGAGCCGAGATTGCTCCACTGTGCTCCAGCCTGGGCAACAGAGTGACACTTCATGTCAGAAAAGAAAAAAAATGGGTGAGAAATTTATTCTTTTCATAAGTATCTATGCCTTGACTTAAAAAACTGAGTTCTGAACAAATACTGCTTTCTCTATTTGTAACAATTTTTTGCCTCTGTTCTCTGTGCATTTCTGTTGAGTAGGAATTTTTCTTCTATCAATTACCCTTGGGGAATGGGAGTCGACATCTTGTCTGTTTTCTGTAATCTTCTGTTTATTTGATTTCAGGCTTTACAGCTGATAGATGCACTTTTACAGGCTGCTGTGCTTCCCTCAAATATTGGGCAATTCCAGCACACTGATCATTCTTTATTGGGGAACACTGGTCAGCCTGCCTGGGTAGGTTAGTGTTTCCACTCTCTTGTGACTAGGGGAGTGGACAGAAAACTTGGCAGCACCCATATCCCATGTCCTGGGTGTGGGGGCTGCTAGCCATAGCTAATCTTTGTCTTTTTTTGTTTCCTTAAAGCTGTGAATACAAAGGAAAGAAAACGATGTGATGTGGATTTGTGTCCCTGCCCAAATCTCATGTCCAACTGGAGGAGAGGCCTGGTGGGCGGTGACTGGATTGGGGATGGATTTCCCCCTTGCTGCTCTCGTGACAGTGAGTGAGTTCTTATGAGATCTGATGACTCAAAAGCGTGTGGCACTTCACGCTTCACTCTCTCTCCTGCCACCACGGGAAGAAGGTGCTTGCTTCCCTTTCGCCTTCTGCCATGGTTATAAGATTCCTGAGTCCTCCTAGTCATGCTTGTTGTGAGAAGTTTTCGGTATTAATTCGTTTCCCACTGCTATCAAGAACTACCTGAGACTGAGTAATGTATGAAGAAAAGAGGTTTAATTGACTCACAGTTCTGTAGCGGGGACTACAGGCATGTGCCACCATGCCCAGCTAATTTTTGTAATTTTAGTAGAGATGGAGTTTCACCACATTGGCCAGGCTGGTCTCGTACGGCTGACCTCAAGTGATCCACCCGACTTGGCCTCCCAAAGTGCTGGGATTGCAGGCGTGAGCCATCACGCCCGGCCAATATTAGCTTTTTTACACCTCTGAAGTACTAGATATTGCGAGAGATGATGTAAGTCCTGAAGTTATAGAGCTCATCCTGGCTAATTTGTATTCAATATTTACATCTGCAGTATTCAAAAGTTTTTACTGTGTTTATGATGGCAATTTGTTTCCTCGTGACTTAGATATTGCTTCAAGTTTGAAGGTGTAAAGAAGATGGATGATCCTAATGAGTACATCTTGAGCCTGATGGTATATATTACATTCAAGTCTATGATGAATATTAATTCAGATGCCAGAATTTACAGCTATTTAAACCTCTTATTTTCCCCAATATTAATATAGCACCCTAAGAGTTTCCATGGATCCTCAGTGGCCAAGTTGGTGCCTAAAAGCTAGATTTGTTGATTGACTTTAGTGCCCTCTTCTGTATACTAAAAACTAATTGCAAAGCATAGTTAATTTGCAAAAATTCCACACATATTTATAATCTATCAGAAAAAAACAGAAACTGTACACGTCACAAAATCCACAGTTAGAAAATAGCTATGAATTGTGCCAATTTCAGTGCAAGCTTATACATTGCAGATTAAATGACAAATTAAGAAAATATCCCTTTAGTTAAGGAAATATTCATTGTTGAGCGAGCATCAGAAAGCCCAGTGACTGGGAATGCTATTTTCTTACTGGATATTTATGTGAAAAATGTAAGTGGCATCAAATGAACAGCTCAAACTTTGAGAAAATCATCACTGGCAGAGCAAGAAACAATATGCTTTGACATTCTAAAACATTATGCTGTGAGGAGTCACTCCTTCCTGCCAAAGAAAATATTATGCATACATTGGAGATACAATTGACCCTTGAACAAAACAGGTTTGAATTGCATAGGTATACATACATACAGATTTTCTTCCACTTCTACTACCCCAGAGACAGCACGACCAAACCCTCCTCTTCCTCTTCCTCCTCCTCAGCCTGCTCAACCTGAAGATGATGAGGATGAAGACTTTTCAGATGATTCACTTCCACTTAAAGACTTTTCTCTAGCTTATGTTCTTTTCAGAACACAATATATAATACATACAGCATAAAAATATGTGTTAATCAACTGTTTTCCTTTTCAGCAAGGCTCTGGTCAACAGTAGGCTATTAGTAGTTAAATGTTTGAGGAGTCAAAAGTTATATGTGGATTTTTAGCTGCACAGAGGGGCTGTGCTCCTAACCGCCATGTTGTTCAAGAATCAACTGTATAATGAAATTGTTACAACAGTATGAATGAGTCCACTCTTTGGGAGTCCCTGAAACCTATTCACCTCACAAATATGTGTACTCAGGTAGACCTTTTACTGCAACTCAAGTCTACTATTCTCTTAGGTTCTCAGGCAGACTTTACAATAACAAAGTCAACTTAAAAGGGAAAAAATTACCCAAAAGTCTGCAAATATCAGAAGTAGTGGAGACAGAAAAATTCTCTAGGTTCTTGGTAGTTCACTCAAGGAATACTGTGGGGTTCTGTACTTCAGATGAGCAGTTGGCTTCAAAACACATGGAAATGTGTTCAGCACAAAGGCTTTAAGGTTTGCATATAAAGTTTCACGAGCTGCCATGTGGCAAATCCATACAACACTAGGAAAACCAAGAAGCTCATACACTATAGAAAATATTGATTAATTGTTTAACAAAATGATTATCATAATGGTGATGATGGTGATGGTGTTGATGGCCATTATGTTGATGATGGTGATGGTGATGATGATGATGATGGTGATGATAGTGACAGTGATGATGGTGATGATGATAGTGGTGGTGATGATGGTGATGATTGTGATGGTGATGATGATGGTGATGGTGATAATGATGTTGATAATGGTGGGGGTGATGTTGATTTATCATGGGGCTGTCCGTATATACTGGTATGGTTTGGTCATGTTCTCACCCAAATCTCATCTTGAATTGAAACTTCCCTAATTCCCACATGTTGTGGGAGGAAACTGTTGGGAGATAATTGAACCGTGGGGGCAGTTTCCCCGATACTGCTCTCATGGTAGTGAATAAGTCTCATGAGACCTGATGGTTTTATCAGGGGAAACCCCTTTCACTTGGTTCTCATATTTCTTGTCTTCTGCTATGTAAGACGTGCCTTTTGCTTTCCACCATGATTGTGAGGCCTCCACAGCCATGTGGAACTATGAGTTCATTAAACCTCTTTTTCTTTATAAATCACCCAGTCTGAGGTATGTCTTTATCAGCAGCGTGAAAAAGAACTAATACACAGACAAAATGGGAGAAGAGATAAAATGAATAGAAAGGAAGAGCAAAGAGAAATTTAGAAAAAAAAAAAGAAAGAGTAGAATGAAAGAGGGAGGAGCCTACACTGTAGAATATTGGTTGGTACCCAGGAGAGAGCTACCCTGCTAGCAATTGCATAAACTGATCTCTTACAGCATCCCCCAATAAATATGTTGCATGTCGTGACCGTTTTTCAGAGATTCTGACCTAACATACAACCCTTGATTAAGATTATAGAAAATAAGTATAAGAAGATGAGGACCATCTCAAAAATAAATTCAATTTGTAAGATCATCAATTGTAACAACTGTGTAATCAAAGTACCACTCTGGTGGGGGATGTTGATAATGGGGAAAGCTATGTATGTGTGGGAGCAAGGGCACCTTCCTCTCGATTTTCCTGTGAGTCTAAAACTGCTGTAAAAAATAAAGCCTCAAAAATAGATGCATTTTAAAAATATTTACCTTAAGTGACAAGTATTGCACCTATATCTTTTCTTATTTTTTTCTCTTTTCTTTTATTTATTTGTTTGTTTATTTATTTATTTATTTGACAGAGTCTCACTCTATTGCCCAGGCTGGAGTGCAGTGGT
Source organism: Colobus angolensis palliatus (assembly GCF_000951035.1). Classification (NCBI taxonomy): domain Eukaryota; kingdom Metazoa; phylum Chordata; class Mammalia; order Primates; family Cercopithecidae; genus Colobus; species Colobus angolensis. Next base: position 495,507 of record NW_012117866.1, on the reverse strand, counting down.
GTGATCATGATCACAGCTCACTGCAGCCTCCACCTCCTGGGCCCAAGTGATTCTCCTGCCTCAGTTTTCCAAGTAGCTGGGACCACAGGCATGTGCCACCATGACCCACTATTATTATTTTTTTATATTTTTCTGTAGAGATGGGATTTCATCATGTTGCCCAGGCTAGTCTTGAACTCCTGGACTCAAGCGATCCACTTGCCTAGGCTTCCCAAAATGCTGGGATTACAGGCATGAGCCACTGCACCCAGTCACACCTATAACATTTCTATGCAAAACATAAATAGTAGTTTTCTATAATTCTAACAAAGAGTTTATTGTCGCAACAATAGATACTAGCTTGGAGGATTCTTGCTCTTGCCTCACTTTCCCCTTACATCACAGGCATTCACAGCCTCGGGTGAAAGAGCACCACCAGAAATGTCTTACCATTGATCTAACATACTTCTACTCATTTTACAGATCAGCAGGTCCTTAAGATTCTGTCCCAAATGTTCAGAATTCTCTAGGATTTCAGGTGTGTGGGTTTTACAGCCTGCAGTACCTTTCTGCCAGAATGCATTACCTTTACTTCAAATTCATGTAAAATGGAACTCGTGAACATCAGTGGAAGCTGTAATCCTTTTCCCTTGGTGTTTACTGTAGGAACAGCCTTTGAACCACAAGCTGTGTTGATTTAACTCCTTTGGGCAGCTTTCTGGTGGAACCTTGAACTACCACCAGCTGCAGGTCTCAGGTGTCTCTGAGTTTGCTTGTCTTGGGTTGGTAGACTTAATTCAGTCTTTGTTCTGCTTCTGTTTAATGGATGTAAAATGAGAGGCATAGAAATGTTGGCCTGGCCAGATTATTAGCTCAATCCTTGGTGAGAGGTGGGGAAAAGTGCCCTCATTAAATATTGCCACCAGATAAAAGCCAGTAGAATTCCAACAGGCAGATGGTTGATTCCAGAAAGAACAAAGGAAAAAATGTTCTCTAGAGTACAAAACAACTTTCACGCCCTTATTTATTCCTGAAGCTCATGTGATCATCAATACTATCATGCATTTGATCATTGTTCTTTGTTTCACGGAGGGACTTGGGGCGGCGAAAGTTTCAGTGAGGTTCAGGGATGACTGTATGGGTTTTCTGTTGTTTCTGTAACAAATTCCCAGAAACTTAATGTCTAAACAATGCAGGTATAGATCTTGCTGTTCTGAAGTCCTGGAGGTCTCCCTGGGCTAAAATCAAGGCATTGGTAGTATGATGTTTCCTTCTGGAGGCTCTAGATAACTATCTGTTTCTTTGACCTTCCTGGCTTCTAGGAGTTTCCTGTATTTCTGGGCTCATGGTAGTCATCCCGCTCCAGAACCAGCAATGATCAATAGAGTGTTTCTTACAAAACCATCTCGATTATGCTAACCCTTCTTCTGAATCTCTTCCACATAGAAGGAACCTTGTAATTACATCGTGCACACCCAAATAATCCAGGAGAATCTCCATGGTTTAAGATCAGCTGAGTAACAACCTTAATCCCACCAACCACTTTACTTCTTCTCTGCTGGGCAATCTAATACATTCACAGCTTTCAAGGTTAGGATATGGATACCTTTTGGATACACCCATTCGTTTACGTATATTCAATGTATGGAGGCTTTACTCTACACACCAAACTGACCACTCTTCTTATATCTTACCAATAAACAGACAGTGACTTTAAATTGACACAGCCATTTTTACATGGTTTTATCAAACCAGCCAGGCATAAATGTCCCTTGCATAAAAGAAAGGAGTCCAACATTTCTTCTCAAAATGCCCTGAAACCGCAACTACAGAAAGATCACCTGATGATTTCATCTCCCAAATTCCAGAGATCAAATGGAAGAAAAAAGCTGCTCACTTGGTAATTTGTAGCATTCTTATTTTTTATATTTCTAATCAAAGAAAACTAAAATCTAGCTTAGTAAAATCACATCAACTCAATGTATCTCGTAGTCTGATACCACCTGGTCCAATCATTTGTATTTCATAGTCTACTTGGATTTTTTTTCATTAAATTGGGAGCCTATAATATTGATTTTACTGTAATAAGTGGGATACAAAAGAAGCAAGCCACAGGAGTTTTCTTCTGCAATAAATTATTAAGCAAGTGTCCTCATTATTAAGAAACAGATAAGGGAAAGATGGGGGAAGCCACATAATGAATAAAAATCTGAGAAAATTCCAAGACTCTGCCTCATGTCATAGGAACACTGAAGAGTGAATCCTGGGTCTTCTTAGTTTGAATACAGAAAGACAGTTTTTCACATGGACACATATGTCAGTCACTGCCTAATGGTCTCTCTGGAGGAAATATCTCCCAGACAGTTCTGAGTCTTTTTGTACTTTCACGTGGAGATCACAATAGCATAAGGACAGATTTCTCAAGAGAGTTACAGAAGTGGGGTGTTAAACCAAAAACACAAACAAATATTCAAACAAACACATACACATGCACATGCATACACAAAGAGAAGATTGATCATGGCACATAGAAACAGTTTAAGGGTAAATGCAATCCAATGAGTTGATGTACCTCATTCATACCAGCAGCTACAACAAAATATTGATTGACTTTTCTAGTAAAAGTAAGCACATTTTGGAATGGTAGATATTTCAGGAAGAAAAAAATTTAATAATGTGTTCTCAATAATTTCCTAAGGAGAACCCTATTGGGGCTCATTTAAGAGAGTTTGACATTGGGGAAATTCTTTTATTTTTTTTATCTACATCTAAGCTCACAAACTGTCACCTTGCAAGAAATAAAATTTTGCAAATGATGATCCATACTTCTAAAGATGCTATTACTTAGTGGTTGATCAGTTCTGTCATAGGAAGTCAATGTCAGTCAAATGCAACAGCCAGAGGACTGGGGGGACCTGATCTGCGAGAAGACACTACTTTGGACTCCCTTCTCATCTTCAGTGGTTTCCAATACACGGAGAATACAGTTCAGCTTTTATAACATATTGTGGAAATTCAGAGAAATGCCCTCATCACTGGATCTTTTCTAATGTACTTCTGAATGATGATTTCAGAATGCACTTTAATCAGAATAGAAAAGAATTCTTCAGATATTAGGGAAAGAGCGTGGAATACCCAGACATTGCCTAAGATGTTTCATGCCCCTTAGTAAGTGCTTTGCACTCATCTTTGTGGTCAACTGGGCTCAAGTGCCTACCCCTTCTAAACAGTACAGCAATCCCTCATTCCAATACTATCCCTTATAAAACAAAATGACATTGGCTTTCTCATTTTCCTTGTCTACTATATCAAGTCAGCAAACTAAGCCATCCATTTGTTTTTGTCAATAAAGTTTTATTGGAACACGACAACATTATCTATGGCTACCTACTCTACAATGTTAGAGTTGAGTAGTTTGCACAGAAAGCCATAGTGTTTGCTATCCAACCACTTTAAAAAATAGACAGAAATAAATTAGTCCATTCCTGCACTGCTGTAAAGAACTACCCGAGACTGGGTAATTTATAAAGAAAAGAGGTTTAATTAGCTCATGATTCCACAGGCTATACAGGAGGCATGGCTGGGGAGGCCTCGGGAAAGTTACAATCATGGCAGAAACTGAAGGGGAAGCAGGCACTCCTCACATGGCCAGAGGAGGAGGAAGAGAGAGAAGGGGAGTGCTACAAACTTTTAAACAACCAGATCTCGTGAGAACTCACCCACTATCATGAGAACAGCAAGGAGAAAATCTGCCCCCATGATCCAGTCACCTCCCACCAGGTCCCTCCTTCAACACTGGGGATTACAATTTGACAAGAGAGTTGGGTGGGGGGGACACAGGTTGTTCAAGAAGAGACAGAGAAAAGGCTGTAGGCATCAGAATGGCCATAACAGAAGTAGTTTGTAATTTGAGATACATTATTCTTTACCCTACTCTTTGGTTAGAAATGAGACTTACTCCTCAAAAGTAAATGTTACATGCAGTTTATTAAGCACATGAGATGCTTTAGAAGTCTTTAAATAATTACCATTTGTTCTAGTTAATTCAATCTCTCTCTTTTTTTTTCTGATTTGGATTTAAGGAACCAAGGAATTAGGTCTTATACCTGTTTTCAGATGCTTTTTATTCTTCCCAAGGCATAAAAAAAATTTAAATATTAAAATTATAGTCATTTTCCCGTTTGCATTTATTTAAAGACTTACTGTATTTCCACGATAAAGAAAGTGCCTATGTGTGTATGTGTGTGCGTATGTATGTGTGTATGTGTGTGCGTGTGTATGTGCATATGTATGTGTGTGTGTGTGTGTGTGTATGTGCATATGTGTGTATGTGGGTGCGTGTGTGTGCATGTGTGTGTGTATGTGCATATGTGTGTATGTGGGTGCGTGTGTGTGTATGTGTGTGTGTATGTGCATATGTATGTGGGTGCGTGTGTGTGTGTGTATGTGTGTGTATGTGCATATGTGTGTATGTGGGTGCATATGTGTGTGTGCATGTGTATGTGCGTGTGTGTCCTGTAGGTGACTCAACGTTTATAAGAGTTGATAAATCCATCAGGGTCAACGAGAGCAAATTACTTGTACATACGGTAGTATGAGATTATTTATGTTAGTTTGAGGTGTGTAAAATAAATCATTAACATTTACATATTTAATTTCAGCTTCAAATGATGCAGTTCTTTAAATAAGACTTGTAATCCCAAATGTTCATGCTTGTTATCTTTGTGAAGAACAGATTGAAATTTAACCATCTTCTTCCTAAATTTGTGGACTGACAGAAAAACTGCTCTTTTTAAAAAAGTAAACCAGAAATTATTTTAATGCTACCTTTTATGTATGAAATTATAACATTAATAAAACTATTCTATGCTCTCTTAAATCAGTTTCTGAATATAACTTGTTTACTCTGTCCCAGTATAGGAATAGTTGTGAGTATGTAACCATTCTGTTTTGTACATCTTTTCCATGATTGGACCATCTAAAACCGGAAGTGTTCAGGCTAGTCATGGTGGCTCATGCCTGTAATGCCAGAACTTTGGGAGGTGAAAGCCTGTGGATCACTCGAGGCCAGGAGTTCGAGACCAGCCTGGCCAAAATTGTGAAACCTCATCTCTACTAAAAATACAAAAATTAGCTGGGCGTGGTGGCGTGTGCCTGTAATCCAGCTACTCGGGAGGCTGAGGCAGGAGAATCACTTGAACCCTGGGGTGGAGGTTGCAGTGAGCGGAGATCAGCCTGGGCAACAGAGAGAGGCTCTGTCTCAATCAATCAATCAATACCATAAGTGTTCAATTGTATCCATTCTATAATTTGGCAAAAGTTTTTGTCTTATTTAAAATTTACACTTACTTTTTGAGCAGTCTGAACCTTTGATGGGATTTATCAGAAGAAGATAATTTGATTTTACAGAAATGTTTGCTGCTGTCTGAAAACAGAAATCACTGGGCTTTATTTTGAGAGCTGACAGATGGGTTTCCTATATCACAAGATTTTTTTTCTGACATTTCTCAAAATATCAGCAAGAGTAAGCAGAATATCATCATTTAAGTGGCAATTTTTGGCATCCTTTTAGTTACAAATACTTTTGAGTAACTGATCAAAATGATTGGCCTCATCCAGAACAATGAACACACACGTCTTTTCAGAATTTGACGGGATTTTGTATGCACATACAGGTCACTGGTTAAGAATGCCTCCTTCAAAAAGTAAATTGTCCTTGGAAAATTAAGCTGCCTTTTATAATTTGAGAGGGACAGGAATTTAAAAAGATAACTATCAGCAACTATTCACAGTAAAAATGATGAAAATGATATGTTGCAAGTATGTCCTGAACTTCCATGCATAAAAGAAAATGATTTCCAAGAATTAGAATTTATGATGGCCTTAATGTTCACGCAGATATTATAAGAATAGTAAGCATCTTCACATTCTTGAACCTCTTTGTTTAAAGGTGATCATTTCTTAGGTAGAAATGGGTGACTGCCAACAAAAATGGATTGTTCAATCAGTTTCCCTTGTGAGTAACAGCGTGGCAATTTGTCTTCTGTTGCTGTTGTTAGATTTTAGACTCTCCACCAGGTTCTATTTAAGAGTGTTCAACCAATGGGTAAAATACATATTTTAAGTAATATCAGGAGGATTCAATGTTACTTTTGACAATTTTAATTTAATGTCCAATTCCTTGAGTTACTATTTACAACAATTTCTTACAATAATTAAAGTATATACAGCTAGATGATACAGTTTTAATTGGATAGGTCAGCATGATGCTTAAACATGAAGATCAGCCAGATGCAGTGGCTCATGACTGTAATTCCAGCACTTTGGGAGGCTGCGGCGGGCAGATCACTTGAGGTCAGGAGTTCGAGACCAGCCTGGCCAACATAGTGAAACCCCGTCTGTACTAAAAAAAATACAAAATCTAGCTGGGTGTGGTGGTGGGGGGTGGTGGGGGAGCCTGTAATCCCAGCTACTCGGGAGGCTGAGGCAGGAGAATCACTTGAACCCGGGAGGCGGAGGTTGCAGAGCTGAGATTGTGCCATTGTACTACAGCCTGGGTGACAGAGTGAGACTCCTTCTCAAAAAAAAAAAAAAAAAAAAAAGAAGATCATGCCCAAGTCATCTTGGGGTTAAATACCACACTGTACAATCATTGATGTTCACGGTTTTGACCCCGAGTTTCAAGAATAAGTAAAATTAAGCAAAACTAAATACCCATCAATGAAATACTTCTCAGGAATTAAGCAAACAAAAATAAATGCTACCAATTCAAGAATAGCATAAATGAACCTCAAAAAAAATTTAATCACCGCAAGAAGCCAGACACAAAAGAATACAGAGTGTGTGCTTCCCTAACATGAAGTTCAAGATCATTCAAGACTGATGTCATAATAGGAAGTTCAAGGTCAGTCAAGAGAAGTGGTTGGCATTTGTTGGAAATAGGCATGAAGAACTTCCCCGGGAGGGTAGAGATGTTTTATATCTTGTTCTTAGTGATGCTTACTTGGATACAACAGTTTTTTACCGAAGTGCATTAAGCTGCATACTTATGGAGTATATATTCTTTTCTGTATACATTTTACCTCAGTGAGATACTATTTGTAAAGACAACAAGCTAAGTTAGCCGCTGATAAAAATGTTTCTCTAAAAGGAACAATTTTACAGGATTTTAATATGGCTTATGCAATACATTTCATGTATCAAATAATACCCTATGTCATTAGTGTGCCTAACAACACAATTTGGGAAACTCTTATTTAAATGGTATTCAGTATTTAAAGAAGACATCAAATTATAGCCTATTTGTTGTCATTTGTTAAAATGAATGTTTCCCTTTATAATGGTTAGATTTCGAAAATTTGCCTTGGGTGGCATAGCTCACTGATCAGTGATTCCAAAGAAATGACACATTGCTACAGAAAGTTGAAGAAGTGGAGATTTTGAATTTCACTGTTAGAAACATAAAGCTGATTCTCAAAAGTTAATGTCAGTGAGTGGAACTAATTAAAAGATATTATAAAATGTGTTTATTTTCTTCATTTCTATTCTTAACAGGCACACATAATAAACTGAAAATTTTTTAAAAATCCAGTTGCTTATTTTCTTAATGATGCTAAGAAAATCATTTTTTAAATGTATTTTTCTCTCTTAAAATGTATTAGAGCCATCACACACTCCAGGACACTAGGGAACCTACCAATTTTTCAGATGAGCACTCATAAGTACACACTTAGAAAGGTATGATGCAATTGCTGTGAAAAAGAAAAAAGAATTGCTAAGCTAATTGAATGATCTCACCTACGAAATCATGATAGGCCAGGAAAAAAATCATTTTTCTGTTTGGTACACATCTTCAATAATGTCAGTTATTTGGAAGAACGGAATGTAAAGCTTTCAACTCATTAGAAACAACATAACCTTGAGGATTTCCTGAGTGTATTTTAAAAACGAGAATTCTCTGCTATTATGGGTTAAATCAGTAGTGGTTCACTTTTAAGCATACTCATTTCATGAAAATTTATGAGGGTGGATTTTTCCTCCTGAAACTCTTGGTACATACTAAATCTACAAACTTCGGTGCTTCCAAATGAGACCAAACTGCTTTGCTGCACATTCTAAGCAAAGGAATGTGTGATGAAGATTGTGGCAGACCCCTTTAACTTAATGATTTTTTGCATCACCGCAAGCCTCTTGTCTCAATAGATTTTTCTCTGCCATTTGTAACTAGGGCTGTGACTCCATTTTGTCTTCCCCTGGTAAACAGGTCTGATATATATACCTTGAAGCAAGGCAGGAGTCTATTCTCCTTAGAGTCAAAACACCCAGTGAACTCAGAAATGACTAGTGATATCAAATTTGTCATTATAATTGAAAAATAAACTTTAGATATTGGGATTTGTTTTAGTATCAAATTAGGATACAATAAAATATAGAAAGCTGACATGACTTGAATAAAAACAGCTAGTAACTTAATGGAATTTGAATCTGCAATTAAACTTGCTTCCCTGAATTGCCACTAATTAATTTGCTCTATCCTTTGCCTACGGGCCGAAACCAAACACCATAGTTGTTATTTCTACTTTTGTTCCTAATGACTAAAACTCACAGCAGAGCAAGCCAATAGATAAAATAAAATATTTTATAAATCATTTGGAGAAAATTATAACCCACTGAAGAATGGAAACTTCCCTTAAAATAATGCTAAGGCTCAGATGGACTTTTTTCATAGTTGCAAGCTAATTCTCGTCTGAAAATCTCAAGTGCATTATCGTTTACATTTGCTTTGTAAATAGAATTTGCGCCAGATATTAAACCATTTGCTTCCCTGTTTTACTCTTTTTTTTCTTTCATTGCTTTGTGCTTGAGAGAGAAAAATTTTTTCCAGGTTTTATAAAGACATGAGATGTTGGATCAAAAGATATATTTTTTATCGAGATGTAACTTACACGCAGAAAATGCATAGATTTAAAGGACTGTCTTTGATGCCTTTTGTCTACTGTATACATCCATATGACAATGAACCAACTGAGGATACAGAACTTTTCATTACCTTAGAAAATCACGCCATGTACCCATTCTCCACCAATTAACTCTTCCACAGAGGAGAACTTTCTCTGACTTCTATTGCCCTGAAACTGTTTTTCTCTTCTTATATTCCTCAATAATAAGAAAATATTACCTATTTCTCTGTAGGTTTTTAACTAAATAAAACACTTGAGATTCGTCATGATGTTGTTTTTGTCAGTAGCTTATTCATTTTTATTGCGGTTGGTATTCCCTTGAACAAATCCATCACAGTTTCTCCTTTTTTTCAGATGCTGGGCATTTGGGTTGTTTCCATGTTTTGACTGTAACAAATAAAGGTTCTATAAACATTTGTGTATCTGTCTTTGTAGAACATATTTCAGACAGGCCGAATCTTCTGTAATTCCTCTTGTGATTTTTTTTCTATGACCACTGAGTTTTTAAAAATTATCTTAATTTTAAAAATATATAGGGCTTTCTCTGTCTCCGTGTCTGTCTTTCTCTTCCTCTCTGTGTCTTTCTCCCAATCCTTCCCGCTTCTCTCTCTCTCTCACACACATACACATCTCTTGCTTTGTTTTATGCCGTGGGATTTCTCGACGTATTTGATTGCCGTTGATTTATAATTTAACATTCTTTTAGCTAGGGAATATATTTTGTATGATTCCAATCCTTTGATAAGTTTTGAGACCTATTTTAAGGCGCAGCACATAGTCAATTTTAGTGAATGTGCACTTGCAAATCAGTGTACCTTCTGAAGTGGCTGGATATACTGTTCCATGATAGTCAATTAAGTAAATTCGGTTGATAAGATAATTGAAATCTTTCATATTTTTACTGAATGTTTGTTGGGTTACTGAGAGTGAGTGGATTTTTTCCTATTTCTCCTATTACATCTATTTTTATTTTCTACATTTTAAAGCTCTGTTCTTAACATTTCTTGCAGTGCAAGCCTGCAGGAGAGAAATTCCTTCAGCAATTTACGGTTTTCATTCCATTGTTTTCTGCACGCCTGTGTTCAAGGGAGACTGCAAGATCTCATTAATGTCACCGTTTTGCTCATGTAACGTGTCTTTTTATTCCCTCAGACTGTTTGAAGGTTTATTTATAATTTCAGTTTTCATTAGATTGACTACGGAGTGCCCAGGTGCAGGTTTCTTTGTGTACATCCTGCCTGGGGATCTCACATTATTTGGGTAATGTATTTTATCAGCTTTAGGAAGGTATTGGCCATTTTGTTTTTCAATACTATTTGGCTATTTTCTCAGTCTCATGTTTTTCTGACGCTCCAATTACACACACAACGTTTGATGTTGTCCAGTTACACACACAACGTTTGATGTCTATCAGTTGATATCTGCTCCTTTCTGTTTATCTACTGTTTTACTTACAAATTTGGTATCAGTCTGGATATTTTTTATGGACCTATGCCAAAGGTTACACAAACACACACACACAGCTTGCTTTCTAAGTTTCCTGTTAAGTAACTCTAATAAACATGTCATTTTTAATAACATAATTTTATTTCTGGTATAAAAATAATTATAGAAGAAATAATTATTTTATAAATAATATATAAATTCATAATTATACATAATAAAAAATTTTGGTGCCACTTCATAGTTTTCACCTTTTTACTAAAATATCCACTCTTGTTTTCCTTCTTCTTCTACATGAATTCCTGTAACATAAATACCTTGTCTGATAATCCTAATATTTCTAGATCTACTTTTACTGAATATTTCCTCTCTTGTTCATGGGTTACACATTTATAATTCTTTGGAAGTCTTATTATGTTTGATTTGCATGTCCGATATTTTGCATAAAAGCATAGTAGAATGTGAAATATGTCATCTTTTTCTCCAGGAGAAAACCTGTCATTTTTTTTTTTTTTTTATTTCAAGCCCCTAAAATGTGGGCTTGTGCCAATTTGACCTCTAGTTGAGCTGCATTTATGCTTTCTACTGCTTTAGTTTAATTTTCTAGTGGTTTTAAACTTTTCAAAGACATGTTCTGGGCTTTCTTTTCAGCATCCCTTGCAATCTTGAGCACTTGTATCATTTCATTGACTGGGTGGCTTCCCTTGTTTACCACCCAGCATTCATCTTTTAGGAGTTCTGTTAGCTTTCCAGTTCTGCTTCTATATTTTTGTTTTGGGGAGACCTTTTTCTCAACCGATCTCTTCCCCTAGTCTTTAGAGGGCAACTGCCTTGCAATCTGTGAAGGCCGAAGATGCCTTGAAGAATCTCTCTCAGCATTTTTCTGCTCTTGCCTTCAGAGAGTGGCTTTATAGAACTAGGGGTGGGCCTGAGGACCTCGTAGGGATATATCTCAACTCCTGTGTCCTGTGCCCAGGCATGTATGCACTACTCATATATTCTGGGAAGACCTAAAAGGGGGGAATCCCCAGTACCTCTGGCGCAGACCCTCCTGGAACTCTAATCTGCCTTACCAGCCCATTTGGTTATGGAACGTTTGTTATAATTTTGGATTTTAAAATAAATTGCTACCCCTTTTCCTTCTTGTACTTCTTGCTCTAATCCATCAGGGAGAGGAAAAGCCATGGCCCATGTCTCCCTCACAAGGAAATCATCTCTTTTCTATTGATTGCAGTAAATTTCTTTGCCTCCTGTGTTTATAATAAATTTAATTTGTATCATATGCAGTGTGTTTGGGTTGATAGGATGAGCGTGCTATGCTCTCATTACTTTCTATATTCTAATTGGAAGCAGAAGAAGCCCAGATATAAAATTTAAATTGAATGGCCACTAAAAAAGAACTGAAGGCAGTTATTCACTTAACTAATAATTCTGAAATATGAAAATATATTTTGCATATTTATAAGTATATAAATATACAAATAAAGAAGGCTATGCAAATTCAAATAGCACATTTTATAAGTATGTATATTTTATATGCTTACATACACATATTTATTTATATAGTAAATACAGCATAGTATACATATAGTATATATACATATATATATATATATATATTCTTTGAGATAGGGTCTCACTCCATCACCCAGGCTGAGGTGCAATGGCATGATCTTGGCTCACTGCAACCTCCACCTTCCAGGTTCGAGCAATTCTCGTGCCTCAGCCTCCCGAGTAGCTGGAATTACAGGTGTGTGCCACCACACTCAGCTAATTTTTGTATATACATGTCGTTTTTTTTTTTTTAGTAGAGACAGGGTTTCACCATGTTGGCCAGGCTGGTCTAAACTCCTGGCCTCAAGTGAATGACCCACTTCAGCCTCCCTAAGTGCTGGGACTACAGGTGTGAGTCACTGTGTCTGGCCTATATATATTGTATTTATATAGTATATACTATATAGCATTTATATAGTATATATATAGTGTATACTATACACATGTTTATATTCACTATATATATTATATATGTATACACATTGTGTAAACATATATAGTATACATATAGCATATACTATATATAGTATATATAATGTAAATTTATACACACTATATATTTACCCTATATATTTATACATACTGTATATTTATATACACTAAATACAGTATATATTGTGTATATAAATATGTATGTAGTATATATTGTATATAAATATGTATATAGTATATACTATATACGTGTGTATATGTACTATATATAACTATATATAGTATATACATATATAAGTATAATTGTCTCTCAGTTTCTTCAGCGTACTAGTTCCAGGACCCCAGCAGATGTCAAAATCCGAGGACGCTCAAGTCCCTGTAATAAAAAGGCATAGTATTTTCATATAACCTATGCACATCCTGCTGTATACTTTAAATAATCTCCAGATTACTTACATTACCCATATAATGTAGATGCTATGTAAATAGTTGTTAAACTGTATTGTTTAGGGAATAATGACCAAAAAGTATTACAACTCTACAGTTGTAATTATTTATGTTTTGCTTCCAAATAGTTTTGATCCTAGGTTAGTTTAATCCCTGGATATGGAGGGCCAACTGTGTGTGTGTGTGTGTGTGTATACACACACACACATACATACACACACACACACACAAAGCCAATAAGTATCTAGCTTTATACGTAGATTTACATGTGAATTCTATACTTATGTAATTATATATACCTATGCATACACACACAGACAATGTCATACCTATGAATCTTCTGAAACCATTTGTATTAATGACATTAAGTAGGGTCCAACCACTGTGAACAATAATGGGAACCTTTTATTTGTAGTCAGTATTATATGACCTGGCGACAGAGAAGAAAAAGACCGTAGCTACTTAAGGTTTCCCACAATAGACACTTTAATTTCACAGCCCATTTTGTGACACCTGAATATTCAGGCCTCCATAAAGTTATTTGATATGGGTTTTATTGAACATGCCTATCTTAGGAACATACTCAGTTCTTTGTAACCTCCAATATTAAAAAGTTCAAATAATTATATTTTTACGATGATGGCATGTAGTACATTACACTCCACAAATTGGAGACTGTGTATGCAGAATTAAGATAAAATGCATTACGGATGTCCTACTGAAGAAGAATCTCTTGGGAATGATAGTGTCCAAGTCTCTCTGTGTTTAGGAGTAGTTAGAAACTATACCTCCCAGGCTCAGAAATGAAGAAGGAGAAAAAGACATTTTCCCCAGAAACAGAGGTCGAACTGACTTCCCTGCCATGCTGTAGCCTCTTTTCTAACTTTCCTAATTGACCTTTGCATTCTATTATAACACAAACATTCTTTAATATCATTCCTTCCATTTCACCCAACTTGCTTAGCCAAACCTCAGTCTGTGTTGTAACTCCCACACCTGTTGCAGTTTAAAAAGCAGCTGTTACTATTTAGTTTGATCTGCTCAGCGATATCAAGTTAGACTGGATTCACCTGACTGGTTCTGCTAGTTGAGGTCAGGCTGCCCCAAGGCTTTTGGCCAGGGTAAGTCAACTAAGTGGCTCTCTCCCTTCTTGGAGGCAGCTGGAAGGTGACTGGGGGCTTGTTGATCGAAGATGAACCCAGATGTGATTTGTCTTGGGTAACAGATAGGTGCAGATGGAAGGGATGGAGCAGTAATCTTCACATAGCTATAGGAAGAATTTATATTGGATGGACATGGATACAGAGAAGGGTAAAAAACCATGATATCTACTGTCATCAACCTCCCACACCTGGATGCCCTTTCAGGTCAGTTGGTACTCTTGACTAAGGCAAACCTTTTATTTTGCGACTCCTGAGCTAGCTTCTGTGTTTCAGCTAATCCCAGCTTTACCTGTGTATTCAAACCTCTCCCCAGTATAAATTATATATTCCTATCAGCCTGCAAATGGGACTTTCTGGTTTGCAAGTTTGAATTTGAAGGATAATCCTATAATCAGTAATTATGTACTTGTAGTTAAAATATGATTTAGAATAAGGTCATCAGGTGAATAATACTGGCTTGATGAAGGACACACAAATATGCTTAATAGTAAGAATTCTGGGGAAAAGAACACTGATGAGAGATACGTAAAGCATGCAATTATTCTTTAACTTTATGTAAAATTATAATCTTCAAAATACAACATAAAGCACTATTAGTGTCAGATTTCTACTTTAAAAAATCAGGTGCATAAGTTGTATGTGGATATGTGTATTTTTTTGTGTCTATACACATACACACACATATATGTATATACACATATGTATAAAACTATATTGCAATGCCTCCAATAGGTGGCTATTTATTTGAAAGTCAAATCTATTAAAATTAAATACAAATTAAAAATCAGCTTTTTCATTTATACTTGCCACACTCAAGTACATAGTGGCCATCAGTTTATGCCTACCATACCAGGCTGTATCCTGGTAGAATATTTGTTTCTTTATAGAAAATTTCCCTTGTTCTTTGATAGCCATTATATTCAGACACTTTAATTATTCATAAGATGACCACATCTCTTCTTGGGGATTTAAATGACCAATATCTCCATGTTTATCAACCTGCCCTATGCTGAACTTACTTTAAAAAAAGCAAATAGTAACAGAAAAGGATATTCCCATTGCGGATAATTTCCAAAGAAGAAATTACATTGAATAATTGAAAAGTGCAGCCTCTGTTGTGCTTTGGGTGAAAGTCAATAGGACTGGGCCTTGTCACTGGAAAATGACAACAGGTAAAATAGGCTCTGCCAGTCAGTTCTGATATGCTCTGCCTTTAAACAGAACTGAAAAGAGAGAATGACGCTTTCTTAGTTGGACAACCCGAACCGTTGATCATTTTATGACTCGCAGTTCAAAACTAGGAGTCTCAATTTTTAATTATGTCCGGGGATAATGGGCTTGTTCTGTGTTCTCTTATGAAAAGTATTCTGTTTCTTGTGGATCATGCTTATCAAAGAGTATTTACTAAGGCAGAATTGTTGCAAAAACAACTGAAGCTGGGCGGGATGCAGTGGCTCATGCCTATAACCCCAGCACTTTGGGAGGCTAAGGTAGGAGGATCCCCTTAGCAATCCTGAAGCCAGGAGTTTGAGACTAGCCTGGGCAACACAGCAAGACCACATCTCTACAAAAAAGAAATAATAATAATTAGCCAGGTGAGGTGGTATATGCCTGTGTTGCTTGCTACTCAGGAGGCTGAAGCAGGAGGATTGTTTAAGCCCAGAAAGTCAAGGCTGCAGTGAGCTATGATCGCAGCACTGGACTCCAGACTGGGCAACAGTGCCAGATCCCATCCCTAAAACACACACGCACACACACACACACACACACACTGAAGCCACACCATATAAAGCTATATAGCTTGTGTAGCTTCACCAGCCTCCTCTTTGTGGCTAGCATTTAAATCTATTTGAGGACTGAGGGATGTTCTTCAAAATAACTTTTGTCTCCCACACATGGTCTGGCCTGCCTTCTGCCCCGATCATTTATTCAGTTGTTACCAAGTGACAGGTAAGCACTGGAGACCAATTCCCAGTCAGCTCTGGCTGTGCCCAGGTAGAAGGAAAATCCAGCCAGATACGAGTACTAATTTTGGTCTTTTATATCAGCTACTAGCTGAAGCTTTTTATACCCATGCAGGTCATCGAATGAAGATTATACATCACTGATCTCTTGTTTTTCCCAGGACAAATGCCTTCTTCCAATCTCAGGAGAATAGTTATTGAAGTCGTGATATAGTTTTCTAAACTTCCTTAAAATGCAGTTAGTTAAATTATTCTCTTGTAGGTTTTCCCATGTACGTTCTCATTTTCTCTTAAAACCGCAATAGCTCATGTCATTCTAAAATGCGTGGTTTCGTTGATTCAAGTGTGCAGTAATTTAGAGACTCCTCTTAATTATTTAAAATGATCTTGGTTTGATATCTAATATTGACAGATCTTGTCTTCCAAAGTAAAGTTAAAGAATTGAGTCATTGACTGGAAATTTCTGCAAAATTAAAAATAGACTTGCATAGAGGAGAGAGTCCAGGAAGAAGCTGGTGTTTTTCTTAACAACAGTTACTTGGATTCAACCAGGGAAATGAGGAAAGAGACTGTGGTATCTATAACTTGTTTTCTCAGATAATGTTAAAGCCTAGCTCTTATATAAATGTTGTCCTTTTTTAGAACCTTAAAAACAACAGCTTTCAAACAATTGAGGAAGAAGTAACATCAGTATAATAATAGTTGACCACAACAGTCATGAAGTCATGAAAATATTCCACTTAGACGAGCTTCTTATATCTTTAACTGCACTAGAATGAATGCATAAGCCTTTTCTTCTTTCTTACACCTGATATTGATAAAAAGCAAAGTTATAATGGTCAACACATGTTTAAGAGCTAAAGCGATGTCATATGGATTATGCATACATTAATTTTCATAATGTATCTTGGAAACAAAGTGATGAATTCTGGTTCTGCCACTGTGTTTTCCTGCTTTGAAGTGGCTAATTATTTGGGCAAAGAGAAGTTTGATGTTCTTTCCACAAGGTACTCAGAAGAGAAAACGTCATGCCTTGAAAATGTGTATCATTAGTGACGGCTCTATTTGCCACCTTAGTAACCTTCCTGCCATGTAACTTCAGTTCTTGGTTTGATATCTAATATTGACAGATCTTGTCTTCCAAAGTAAAGTTAAAGAATTGAGTCATTGACTGGAAATCTCTGCAAAATTAAAAATAAACTTGCATAGAGGAGAGAGTCCAGGAAGAAGCTGGTGTTTTTTTTTAACAACAGTTACTTGTTTAAAATAGGGTAGTCTAAAGGGGCTAGTCTGGGCCACTGTACTCCCGCCTGTGGTTGGGGTCAAAGCTACAGTTTGTGTCAAGCATGTTTCATCTGTATTTATTCTGAAGCACAGACAACAGGGCCCATGGCATGTCACTGGAGGTGAAGGTAAACCTGCCAGTGCAGGCACATGTTAAACCTCCACTCACATCATATGGACTCATCTTCTATTGACCAAACACAATCGTATGTTCAAAGTCAAGAGGAAAGAAATGCTTAGCAAGGAGTGCATATATTATTATTTCCAGAAAAGTGAAAAATTAGGACAAATTATTGAATCTTCCACATGCATCTTCTTGTGTGAGTTGGAAGATAGAGTGTTTACTGTTAGACAAGGATAAAACATTACACTTAAGTATGAAGAGACGGATGGATAGAGTGATCACTGTCGAATGGGCTTAACCATTGAGTCAACTGGTTTGCGTCTCCCAGATATGGGAGACAGAAATGACCAAGACAGTGGCACTGGCTTAGAGGAGTAGAGTTCCATGCATTTGAACATGATATCATGATGTAAGGTAACTAGAAAATGGATATCTATAAGAGAAGGGCACCAATTTGTACACAAGTATGGAAACCTGGAAGTAGATTGAGGTTTCGGAAGAGTGACTCAAGTCACAAGACCAGCCTTGGAATATGAAGTCTGCCATCATCAAATAACACTTCTGAGACTCAGTGTCTTCCACCCAAATGTCCCAGAAAACAGTACAATCTAAGTAACGTGACTCTTTAAGATTCCCCTGACATAAGGCAGGTTTAACTTTGTTGAAGGAACTGGCAGATTATAGTGATGATACTGAGAACTCTACAGCTTAATGAATTTGTCAAAGTTACTTAGAGTCAGCAGAAGATCCCAAATGTGAAACTCATTCCTCTTGATACCTTTAAACTGGGTAAAGGATACAATTAGGAACTCTTGATAATTCTAGAAAATTCCATTTCTTCTGCCTGTTGGAAATTTTCTTTACATGACCTTCAAGACAGAACATGAGTGGTTTATTATACATCTTCTGTTACATTGGGCTATAAACCTATGCTACACAGACCATTCTACTATAATTTGGTCCAAGCCATCCCATATCACTTTGTCATTTGATTACCAACCTTGCTACCTTGGACGATACAGTACTTGCTTACAGACTGGTGATAATAATGTTCTCCTGCAACAGATAGCTGTCTCTAATGTAGTTCCTTAAATATTTGCCCAAACTATTCAGAAACACTGGAATTTTTTTGTTATAATGTTCTGGAGTCTGGCTGGAGATTATTCAATCACTGTTGTCACCAACCTAAATCAATGTTGCGTGCAGTGGAATAAATAACTTGGCATAATCAACTGTTTCATGCATTTTTGTAAGAAGCTTGTCTAACTTCAACCATTTCTTCCACTTAAAAGTGACTTTGAAATTAAGCATCATTGCATAATTTTGTGACAGCTGACTTACGTTTTTGAGGTCAGATATTTAGAAATAACTAACCTTGCATGAGGATGACAAGACATGTTATAAATGAAGACAGAAGAATGCCACCTTTCCCATTTTTAAAAAATTTCACGTGCCTCCTACACACCCAACAGCTAGTTACATTGTCTCATCTTCTCAGCACTTCTTTTTCCCCAGCATAGAAACAAATTGGAGATGATAGACAATACTCTCTTGGCAAATTCCAAAAGGATGTGAAATTTCAATGTCACATATAGTCCAAGACCCCTATTTTCATATGTTCATGGTATATAAAATTCCAAAAAGATGTGAAATTTCAATGTCATATATAGTCCAAGATCCCTATTTTCACATGTTCGTGATATAAATTTCAGCTGATAAAATCAGCATTAATAAATAGATTTATACAAGAAACTGAATATTTTCTAAAGATCACATTTCATTGTACTCTTACTGAATTGGGGCAAAGGGTGGTTGCATGGAAGAAAGAAAATATGCATATATTTTCAGATGCCATGTCTTATTATTTTAAAAGTATATCTTCCCATTGGAAAACAAATAGGTGGGAGAAAAGTCTATGTTGTATTTTAGCATAAAAAAATAATTACAGTCAAGTCAGGTAATTATTTCCATAACATAGAAGTCTTCAACTATAAGAGGAATCTTAGAAAGTATTTTATTCAACCCAGTTAATACACGCATGAGAAAGCTGAGAACAAGAATTGTGTTTTATTTTTACTCCCAGTTCTCACGTTTTTAATTTCCTAACTGTATTTTTCAAACAGATATGCATGGGAAATTCCACATCAAATTAAATAAATTAGTAAATACAGAAAAAACAAAGGAGAACAAGATTCTTCCCTGAAGTATATTTCAGGGATTTCATTAATCTCATGTATAATGTTAATCTATAAATCTTATGAGATCCCTATGCTTCCTCCTACCTCTCTCCCTCAGAGCAGCTCCTGAAATGAGTGTTTTGGGCAATGCAATGTAGAAAGCGTTATGTAACACATGCCCCTAACTCTATCACGGCCCCCTCTGAACAGAGGGAGTTGTCAGTGAGCTGATATTATTTGTTCCTCTTCAAGATGTGTCTCCAGATGGGTCCATCATTATGGATAGACAGAAAATGCCTGCAATCTACAATAATTTTTTATGTCAGGACTAATTGCATGGACTTCAAATATTTCACTAGGAAATCGTATACCAATTCTAGAATATAATTTCTGCAGGTGTGCTTAACTCTTAATTTGTTAAAAAAAAAAAAAACCCTGTTGTTTCTATAAAATTAATATAAAAATGGAACAAATTAAATAGGAAGAGGAATATATACAGTTTTAGAATGAAAAAGGAATTATATATTTATACATTCCTGTGGAAATACCTCATGATGTAGTGGGTGACTATATTATATTTCATGGCTTATTGCTCTCTCTCTCTCTCTCTCTATATATATATATATATACACACACACACACACATATACACACACACATATATACACATACATATATTAATATATACTCATACATATTAATATATACTCATATGTGCGTATATATTCATTGATTTAGATACACAAATTTCTTTGCTATTTATATTCGTAGCTATATGTGTATATCTATGTCTATCTATATATGTATCTGTATATATATCTGTATATATATCTATAGATACCCCAGTGCTATAATACATGTGTATAAATCTATCATCCTATTATCTATTCATATCTATCTATCTATCTATCTATCTATCTATCTATCTATCTATCTATCTATCTATCTATCTAGTATTGCACAAATAAGGGAAAAGGGTTTGGATTCAGATACTATCCTCATCAGCTCGACATCAATAGGGAGTTGGTCTCTATGCATTTAGTCTCCAAATCTCATTTTCTATCTTCAATACTGTCTTGGATCCAGATCCATCAATCTCATTAATCTATTCCTAGTACTAGGTACCTTTACAATACCAGTACCTGTTGAGGAATAACACATTGTTTAATATACATGTTGTTAGAGTCCCAAAGAGAAAGGAGAGAAAATTATTTTTAAATGGCATAAAAAACTGAGAACACAAATATTTGAGAAGAGACAAGTTAGTTACGTCACACAAATATTGATGTCCCTGAAGAAAAGAACAAATAACAAAAATTACACTTTTAATAAAAAAATCCTTTTGGACATAACCAAAACTTAAATACTGATAGATAACCAATATATATTAAGTCAAAATAAATATTATAATAAATATATATTGAAAATTCACAGTATTTACCAAGAAATACTGATAGAGCCATATAATCACTGAGAGTCCTCTTAGTAAAGTTATTAAAAGTTCAATACCAGAAAGCTAATCCACTATTCTCTTCAATGACACCTTTTAATTAGAAATCTATGGTAGTATGAAACTGTATTGGCTTGATGTCCAGTTTCTTCCTGTTCACCATGTGCTAAAAGCACTAATAACAAAACAAAAGCCTTAAATCAAAAATCGATTTGGTTTAGAAGGGGAAAGCATGTAACCCACGATGGCTTAGAGAACTCTGAGTAAGTACCAGTTCATTGCACGCACAGTGCTAATTTGAAAGAAGGAGAAAATTTTAAATAGTTCTATAAAATCGCTTAAGTGATTTTTGCCCACTTCTAATACATTTCATGATAGTGTCTGAGAACATAAATACGCTTCCAATTACGATAAATTCTTGGATGCTTTCTTCACAAAACTAAAGTTCCATAATCATACCTGCTTGAAATGGAAAATCAAGGTGTTGAGAGATGCCACTTACTCAACTTCCCTTTCGAAAGGACCCATAGTCCACTGAATTTTTGTCAAAATCCCAATTGCCTGGAAAATGTATGGAACTGTTATCATGGGTCAGATTTCCCTGAGAAGATATTGCAGTAGACTTTACCTATCTATGTAGCTTTTGTTTAACTACAGTCATGACTTGTTTTTTGGAAGCAAGCTTAGGATCAATTATTCAAGCCAACGAGTTCCATCTAAAAGATGCACTTCAATAAATAATATCTCACAATACATTCATGTTCCATTTATCTGGA
Organism: Colobus angolensis palliatus; assembly: GCF_000951035.1. Classification (NCBI taxonomy): domain Eukaryota; kingdom Metazoa; phylum Chordata; class Mammalia; order Primates; family Cercopithecidae; genus Colobus; species Colobus angolensis. The sequence goes on along the minus strand of NW_012117866.1, from coordinate 473,754 downwards.
TGTGATTATGGGACTTTTATGAAGGAAGAATCCACAAAATTATTGTAATTGGATGCTTATTTACTTTCTCAGACACCGTGGTGGAATTTACTAAACGTGGACAAAATCTCTTGAAGCAATTTTTAAAATCTTTTTTAAAATTCTGTACTTCATCTGAATTCTTTTTTCTGTGTGTGTGTGTGTGTGTGTGTGTGTGTGTGTGTGTGTATACATATTCCTCTTGTTTAATTTCCATTTCACATTGGTTTTCCTATTAGTTCTGTTTCTGAATTTAATTAACATTTTACATGTCTTAATTTCTTTCCTAGATTTCAGTAATTTTGTCTTATTAGCACTTCAAAGTCAGACTCAGAACCCAAAGCAGAGGACTTAATTGCATGAGTAGTTAATTTCCTATTACAGACAAACTCATACATAGTAAGTGGTCTTTAACCTTTTAAATGTTCGCAGGAAAATTAGAGTGTGAATGTCTTAAAACCATTTTTACATATTAATTTTCTCCAAACTTCCATGAAATAATAAAAGTTAAAATAATATATTTGCTTTCATTCAAATAAATTAAAACTTGATGCATTTGTTAATATGCTGAACTTCTTTAAGATTATACCTCTATTTTCCTGAGACTTGGAAACCAAAGCTATTTATCCCAATTCAGGTTTGATGAGGTTTGCTACATTGCATTTTCATTTATTTGTCTTTTCTGGAAGTGATCTCAACAAAATTTTCTCCTTAAAATCATAGGCGATATATTCAATTTTAGGAATTTTCCTCAGTAAATGATGGAGATATTTCAGGTTTTCAATAAGGTCATTTGCTTCCATATAGTTTCTAAAGAGAATACTTCCACCTCCTTAATATCTAGCAATAGAGGACTGGATAAATTATTTGTAATGTATCTATATATTTCCTCTGTTACTTTCACAATACTGATTGTTGCTATTATTCATCAATTGAAAGAACACATATACAAATATGTGTGGAATATATAAATATTTTTAAAATCAGTATAATATGTATTTCTACCCACAGAGAACAACTGGTGGTATATAAAGCGAAATGTTAAGAGCATTTATTTCTAGGCAGTAAAGAAAGGTTATTTTCTTCTTTGGGAGTTTTGGTGCTTTGCAGTTTTTTTTTTTTTTTTTTTTAAGAGACAGGGTCTCTTGTTCTACGTTGCAGGCTGGAGTGCAGTGGTGCAGTCATGGTTCACTGCAGCCTCGACCTCCTGGACTCAAGGGATCCTCTCTGGCCTTAGTCTCCGGACTAGCTGGTACTATAGATACACTGTTATCGTTATTATTGTAGATACAGTGTCTTGCTGTGTTGTCTAGGCTAGTTTTGTAGATTTTTTTGACAATGTTTATGTTTGCTTATGAGATGAAATAACATTAATAATAAGCATTTAAAAATGTACATTGTCACTATTTTGAACAGCTTCTTGCTAGAAGATAGCTACAGAATTATGAATCTGGAAACATAGGATGGTAAGATGGTATATTACAATTTATATATAATTATGGTAATATCCATTATTTTTTTCTTTTTTCTTTTTTCTTTTTTTTTAGTATTTTCATAATCAACTTTGCCTTTTCCTTCCAGGTCAATAACGACTGGAATGTGATGGAGAGGAAGAGACAGCACACAGTTGAAATTTTTCCTGATGAAAGGTAAAGAAAGAAAAACCAGGGTCATATCAGACTTAGATAAATCAGGGAGAAGAGGTACCAATTAACTTAATCTAGACGGCAAAGCTTATTAACATGAAAAATCACTCCGTTAGCTCATTTTGTTTCTTGCTTTCATTAATATTCCTTTGGACTTCATACCTTATACAGGATCTATGTGGCCTCCAGAATACCCTTTAAGTTGGCATTGAATGGCAGCCAGTGAATGATGGCCCACGATGTTTACTTAAAAAAATATCACAAAGACTTGGGAGAACCTGAAGTGTAGGATTTATGTTTTATGGATGCTGTGGTGGGAACTGTGGAGATGCTAACTGATTGCCTCTTCAGAGTGACACACTCATTCTTCATCTTCTGGAAGTTTCTGCCAGCGAATGCTCCCAGATTCCTCCTTTTCTGGGAAATGCGTTAAACTGCAGCCTTCCCTAAGCTTACAAACCCCTCACTTGATGAACCTTGGCCAGTTATTGATTGGTGTGGGGTTTGAAGCCATTGGCCACTTAACTTCAATTTAAGAAAATTCTGATGCACCATCCTAACTCCAGAACTCCCTCACAGGTGGGCTGACGTCTCTGTTGCAGCCATATTGCAGGACAGCTTCTCCTTCAGTCCAATCTCACTTTCCTTTCTTTTTTAGTTGCACTTGTATTTCCCAAAACATTCTCCAGAAAGCTTTCTGCATACAACCCTCTGTCGCTGTCTGTTTCTAGGGAACCAGCTTTAAGACAATTGTTAAATATAAAATGTATTCAGAGCAGATGCAAGGCGTGGGAAAGTGTGTGGGTGTGGGGGGTTGGGTGGGTTACCCAAAGAATTAACGATATAAAAATTGAGATGGAGTTAAGAAGTAGGAACACGTTAGGGTGCCTTTCCAACCATTCCCTGAAGCATCAGCACATTAACCTTGAGTAATTAGCACATCGCTAGTTAGGAAGAGGACACAGCAGAAGATAAAATGCCTTTAGGTTAGAAGTGTTCATAATATCACAAAAGCATGACTTTTTGGGTCATGGGATAATTTTGTGATGTTGGCCAGTAATAAGAGTAATTATTATTACTCTAATCACAGTTACAATTTATTCCGGACTTAGGATATGCCAGACTCTTCTAGGTACTTTGCGAGCTTTTTGTAGGAAAAAAAAAACAAAAAACAAAAGTCTCTGAGGTAGGTACAATTATCACTTGCTTTTTTTTTTTTTTTTTTTTTTCCAAACTTTCAAAGGTAATTGTTTATTAAAACGATAACAGGTAGCTTGAGATGTATCTTCAATCTTGCTTCAGAATAAGGGATTTGCTGCAATGTGATTTCAGCATTTCTTTTTTTTTTCTTTTACAATTTTCTTTTTTTATTTTTATTAATTTTTTTTTTTTATTATACTTTAAGTTCTAGGGTACATGTGCATAACGTGCAGGTTTGTTACATATGTATACTTGTGCAATGTTGGTGTGCTGCACCCATCAACTCGTCAGCACCCATCAATTCATCATTTATATCAGGTATAACTCCCCAATGCAATCCCTCCCCCCTCCCCCCTCCCCATGATAAGCCCAGTGTGTGATGTTCCCCTTCCCGAGTCCAAGTGATCTCATTGTTCAGTTCCCACCTATGAGTGAGAACATGCGGTGTTTGGTTTTCTCTTCTTGTGATAGTTTGCTAAGAATGATGGTTTCCAGCTGCATCCATGTCCCTACAAAGGACGCAAACTCATCCTTTTTTATGGCTGCATAGTATTCCATGGTGTATATGTGCCACATTTTCTTAATCCAGTCTGTCACAGATGGACATTTGGGTTGATTCCAAGTCTTTGCTATTGTGAATAGTGCCGCAATAAACATACGTGTGCATGTGTCTTTGTAGTAGAATAATTTATAATCCTTTGGGTATATACCCAGTAGTGGGATGGCTGGGTCATATGGTACATCTAGTTCTAGATCCTTGAGGAATCGCCATACTGTTTTCCATAATGGTTGAACTAGTTTACAATCCCACCAACAGTGTAAAAGTGTTCCTATTTCTCCACATCCTCTCCAACACTTGTTGTTTCCTGATTTTTTAATGATGGCCATTCTAACTGGTGTGAGATGGTATCTCATTGTGGTTTTGATTTGCATTTCTCTGATGGCGAGTGATGATGAGCATTTTTTCATGTGTCTGTTGGCTGTATGAATGTCTTCTTTTGAGAAATGTCTGTTCATATCCTTTGCCCACTTTTTGATGGGGTTGTTTGTTTCTTTCTTGTATATTTGTTTGAGTTCTTTGTAGATTCTGGATATTAGCCCTTTGTCAGACGAGTAGATTGCAAAAATTTTCTCCCATTCTGTAGGTTGCCTGTTCACTCTGATGGTAGTTTCTTTTGCTGTGCAGAAGCTCACTTGCTTTTTTTAGAGATGCAAAAACTGTGGTATAGAAAGATTAAGAAATTTCCTTTCAATTGCATAGATTCCAGTTTCAGGAAGATGCAATAGAAATTTGTCAGATAATTGGATAATTACAAAACATCATTAGGAGGTATAGTTGGCTATATTCACATAATGCTACTCTTAATATTATTGATTTATTGAGATTATGTTATGTGCCAAACACTGTACTAAGAACATTTCTATACATTTTTCATTTAAGCTTCATCAACTATTTTTTAGCTTATGGGGAAACTGAGGTTTCATAGAAGTGAGGACACTTTGTGTAGCTGCCTAAAGGCAAAATCAGAACTCGGGCATTCCAGCCCCAGAACTTTTGGGTTTGCTCACTATTATAGTTCATCCACTTCCTTGGCAAAATCAAATCTGTAGACAGTGATTTCATTGTTAGGTAATACTTTCATTGTTGAGAGTTCATGCCAGCGTCCATGGGTCTTCCCTTTGTCCAGGTGTTCATCATGACTGATACAATTCATGCATGTCTGTCTTAACTTTAGAATTTCTAACAAGACACCTAGGAAATGAAATGTAACGCATATATAGACAGCTGAGTCATGCGATGTCTCAACTATCATTGAAATCAAATATTGCATTCTATTTCAATGGGATGATGCCATTATTTTGGAACTTTCGGTTGTGAAAAAAGACAAATATAAAATGAACTTCCAAGGCACTGTCACATATCTCTGAAAGTTAGTATCCTATGCAGACTTTAATCTCCTAACCACCCCCACATCCAATTCCCATACTCATTATCCCCAGTTCACTTTGAAGCACATCTCATACATCATATTTCAAAAATTAAAATATGACATATTGCAGTATGGATAGATATAGATTTAAAAGGTCAGGATTCTTCCATTGAAGTAATTTTTCAAATTTACTATGAATCTTCTTCTCATCCACGCCCTCCTCTTCCTCCTTCCCCTTTTTTTCTTCTTTTCCTCCTCCTTCTCACCCTTCATTTTGTTCTTCTTTATTTACTCCCATTTCTTCTCCTCTTCTTCCTCTGCCTCATCCTCCTCATTCTTTTCTCTTCCTCCTCCTCCTCCTTCCCTCCTGTTTCTGCTTCTGCTTTTTATTTGTTTTTCTTCTTATCTCTCTTCCTCTCCTAGCCTCCTCTTTCTCCACTATCTTCCTATTTTTCATCTTCTTCTTATAAATTTTGTTTGAATCAGTATCCTACAAGGTCCACACATCACATTTGTTTACTATGCCCCCATTTTTGTCTCCCTATTTTTTGGTGTTGAATAAAAACTGGGTCTCTGTGTTACTGACAGCAAATCCGTATGGGTCTGCAGCAACCTCAATTCTTGACTCCTCAGAAGAAAGAATTAGATTGAGAGGCATAAGGCAGAGAGAGAGAGAGAAAGAGAGAGAGAGAGAGAGAGAGAGAGAGAGAGAAATCAAGGCAAGTTCTAGAGCAGGAGTGAAAGTTTATTAAAAAGCTTTAGAGCAGAAATGAAAGAAAGTAAAGTACACTTGGAAGAGGGCCAAGCAGGCAACTTGAGAGATCAAGTCCACGGTTTGACCTTTTGACTTGGGGTCTTATATGTTGGCATGCTTCCATGCTCTTATGTCCCTTCTTTTCTTGATTTTTCCCTTTGGGTGGGCTGTCCCCATGCACAGTGGCCTGCCAGCTCTTGGGACATGAGCATGTGCAGTGTGTTTCCTGAAGTTGTATGCATGCTCACTTGAGGCATTCTTCCCTTACCAGTTGAATCATATACCAGTTAAACTCCACAATTTTGCGTCTTAATGCACATGCTTGAGCCTACTCATCCAACTCCTGAGATCTTACCAGAAAGCTGCTGATCACCCATTTCAGGTGTTTCTGTTTATTGGAAGACTGCCTTTCCCTGGCGCTGGCTGTGACAAATTATTATTCTAGAGAGACAGTTATCAACCACCTGATCATTATCTGATGATGGGGGTTGGTCCTGGTAGTGGGGGGCTGTCTCCTGCCCTGCTCATGTCTGCCTGACTACCTACTATAACTCCTGGAGCCCTGTGGTGACATTCACTGTACTTCTTCATCCCTATAGTTCCTCCAAGCTGGAACTTGCATCTAGAATTTTTATCAGATACAAGTCTTAATGTTTAGCAGCAGAACTGTCTCATAATTGGTGCTGAGTTCTTCCACCAGCAACTACATAATGCCTCTTTGTCTCTCTTTGGGGGAAGCTAAAAAGTTAATGATCATTGATGAGATTTGTCTTCATAAGGAGTTGCAAAATGGTGATAGCGTAATTATATACATCTTTCTTCGTTTGGTTGGAATCCTTTAAAGTGAAAATTTCCTTCATCAACTGTATGGTTCCTAAGAATTCAAGACTATCCAAAACTATAGGATGGTGTTTGTAGGACACAACAGCTGACTTGAATGGACTCCCACTGGCTAAAGATGACACACTTTGACCATCAATAAGAATGATAATTTGAATGCATTTCAATACATCAAATTTGATAAAAGACATGAGTTCCCAATGATGTTAAAGATATGCACATTGATTGTCTTTAGAAAATACTTGAGGATCATTTCATTACACTGCGAACTGAAAAATAAAACAGAAAGAAATCATGTGTCCTACTTTTCCTTAATAAACTCTTGATCAGATTAATCAATAACATTTTAAAAGATATATTTTTATGGAATCACTTATGAGACACATGTTGTATAAACACAGATCTTCAGTTTCCTGTATAAATCTTTAAGCCACTGATATATATATACATATATATATATAATATTACTATAATGTGTTCACTATACAACAAAAAATGAAGAAAGAGACAATGCTGGATTTTGACATTGGCACATAAACCACTGGGCTGTTTCTTGACATGCAACGACAACGGCTGGTCAATGTTGCATTTTGTGTGCCTGGAGGGAAGATATATATCCCACTTTATTGACTGGTGATACATAGTACACATCTTTGAGTATAACTTCAGAAGAAATAAAAGATAATTTATCAAAGGATATTAACTTCTCAATACCTGTGGTGTGAGTTATCTCCTAATGATTCTCATACCTCTAATATATGAGATAAATTCAACAAAATTGAGGTGAAATGAAAGGATCAAAATAATTGTGACAAAGTTAGATACATACAAAATAAATTATAATAACTATCTTAAAATTCAAAGAGAATGATTTCAGATCTCATGATTTTAACTTCCAACTTTGTTATGTAGTGAGATAGTTTCTAATTTTACTTAGACACAGAATTTTGTGTCTAAGACACAAAATCAGCCACAATGGTAATTTTAACTTGGGACATCAATTAAAGGAATCTTTCTTTAACACTAACGTATATTTTACATCAAAAGGAAAAGAATACAATGGTGGAAGTTTGGGAATATCACTGGAACACAAATGTCCTGAAGGTCCACAGCCCCACAGGTTGTACATCACAGGACATGGATAATTTAATAAGACTCCAGACAGTGTTCCCAGGGTTCATCGTTTCTCTGCTCTCCACTGAAAACACAGTGAGAAGGGAAAAAATTAGGTGGCATCAGTACAAAATATTATGCAAACACTGACTATTTAATCTACTTGTCACTATTGTGATGTGAGGCATTGCTGTTTGCTGGTGGGAAAATAGATTTGGACCTTTAAATACCTATACATTTAAATAGCTATTTGGTTCTAGCATACAAAGCATCTTCCATATTAATAAGGTCACCAAAATGTTGATCTGAGCAGGAGCTACTGATGAAAGAAAAGAAAAAGCCCACTGATTCTGAAGAGTAGGCTCACTACTTCAACATATTTAGACATGGCAATTTGAGTCAACAGGAATATGTTTTTAATTGTATCAATTCTATCTTCTAAAGAACCAACATATGAATCACAATCCCTCAGGGTTAACAGTTGGATACTCCTGGGTTCAAAGACCAATCTTTGCCAGGCATGGTGTCTCACACCTGTAATCCCAGCACTTTGGGAGGCCAAGGCAGGAGGACCACCTGAGGTCAGGAGTTTGAGAGGAGCCTGGCCAACATGGTGAAACCCCACCTCTACTAAAAATACAAAAATTAGCCAGGCATGGTGGCGTGCGCCTGTAGTCCCAACTACTTGGGAGGCTGAGGCAGGAGAATCACTTGAACCCGGGAGGCAGAGGTTGCAGTGAGCCGAGATCATGCCACTGCACTCTAGCCTGGGTGACAGAGCGAGACTCCACCTCAAAAAAAAAAGAAAAAAGCCCACCAGTCTTGGCACTTACAAGCTGTGTGTTCTTGACCAAGTTATTAATTCTACTTATTTTTGGGGGGCCATTCTGAGAATTAAAGCTAATGAAGCTAACATTTTTGGCACAAAGGTGGGTATTTAATAAACACTAGCTCTTATTCTGAGATTAAGTCATGAGGCTGGCAAAGTTTTCGAAATGCATCCCCAAACATAGCTTTTGTGGTCCCCTCCACTGCCATGCATTAGTTTAACCATGCATTTATTTATTCACACATTTATAAAATAAGTTTAAGCACTGCCCTCTATCTGAGCTTAGGTATTATTAACAAATACATGTGTTTTAGGAGAGAGCATTCTATTGGGAGAGAAAGATGAAACATCTAACTGTGAATTAAAGGAGCTAGAGACTAGATTGGAGTGGAAATGTGGATTCAAAATGGTGCATGTCAATGGGTGGACGTCTACTAACAACCCAGCCAAGGTTCAGTGTGGTGATAAATACTCAGTAAAAGATGGGTATTAATCCCAGGAGTCCAAAGCAGGAGGATCACTTGAGGCCAGGAGTTTGAGACCAGCCTGGGCAACATGGCAACACCCTGTCTCCACACGAAATTGTAACAAAAATTTGCGGGGCATGGTAGCATATACCTGTAATCCCAGCTACTTGGAAGGCTGAGGTGGAAGGATCTCTTGAGCCCAGGAGGCTGAGGTTGCAGTGAGCTATGACTGCGCCATTGCACTCCAGCCTGGGAAACACAGTGAGACCCTGACTCAAAAAATAATAACAAAAAATGGAGAGTTCTGGGTAACCTAAAGTCAGAAGTGATATCCCATCACTTTTCCCATATCCAATTTTTTAGAAGCACATCACTAAGACCATCCCAAGCCAGTGAGATCTCTTGTACCTCCTCATTTTATTTCCAAGAAGTTGCCTGTTGCTTCACGTAAGGATCAGCAAAATAAATATGTGTTGGTTGACTAAATGAATGTAAATCTGGAATTAAGGCAGGATGCAAGTGCTGGTGTCTTTGGGATAATAATAGCAATGAAAATGGTAATGATAACACTTATATAATACTTGTTAGCAGCCAGGCATTGTTCTAAACACTTTGTGTATTTACTCATCTAATCCTCACAGGAGTCCTGCAAGGGAGTTAGTATATTATTCACATTTTACAGATGAGAACAATGAGAAACAAAAAGGTTGAGTCACTGGCTTGAACTCACCGTACCAGCATGTCTTGAATACATGATTTGAACCCCAAGAGGTTTGGAGTCAATGTCTGTAGACTTAACCAATAGCAGCTCTCAGAAATAGGCAAGATGCTGAAATATTTTAACAGTAAATCAACAACTCAAAATATAAATGTTATTAGCTGCCTTAATATAAATACAACGCATAAATAACTGTTTCACTTGGAAGAATTTCCCCTTTAGAAAATTTAAAAGAAAACAAAAACAATCAAAGTCATACATACAAGGAATTCCCTGAAACTTTCCCTTCACACCTCCAAATGAGGCACGTCCACTGAAATCCTGTGGCATGTGTTTCGCATATCCTTTGCTCCCCCTTTCTAACTATATCAATTTGTCCCCTCCTAGTACCTCTCAGAAGTTAATCTAGAACTCCTTTTGTCCTTTACATGGGAGACAGAGAATTTTGTTGAGAAAGTAACAGAGTATCTGCCAATCTTACAGAAAGTAGGGCAGATTGGCTTAAAGTTCAACCTTGAGTATCTGTCTGTGGTCTGTGTCCTGGGACTATCATTTTATTACTTCTACAGCATTAGTTAGTTACTTAAACTTCTGAAGTTTCAGTTTCCTCCATCTGAATGTTGCTCTGACATTTAGTTCTGCAAATGCACATATAAAACCCCCAGCTCCTAAACATAGAATGACCACATGACATAGCAATTCCACTCCACAGGTATATACCCCAAAAGATGTAAAGACAGAAACTCAGATGCTTGTAAGCCAATGCCCATTGCAGCAGTATTCACAATGACTAGAAGGTAGAAAAAATCCGCATATCCATAGACAGATGAATGGATAAACAAATTGTGCTGTATATATACAGCAGAATATTATTCAGCCATAAAAGAAGGGAGCTCAGATTTCTTCTACAACATAAATGAGCCTTGATGACATGCTAAATGAAATAAGCCAACCACAATAGGACACGTATTGTTTGGTTCCACTTATATGAGGTACCTAGGGTAGTCAATTTTATAGCGACTGAAAGTAGAATGGTGCGTGCCAGGTGCTAGGGGGAGGGAAAAATGAAGAGTTACTGTATTCTGGGTATAGAGTAATAAAACTGTTTTCAGAAATAGAAGGTGGTATTGTCTGCATCACAGTATGAATGTAATTAATGCCACCAAATTGCACACTTAAAAGTGGTTGAAATTGCTATATATACAATTAGCAATTTCAACCACTTATATATATACTTATTTTATATTATTCAATATATTATATATTTACATAGTGTTATATATTAACATACAATATAATGTATTAGATTACGTATTAGTTATTTATATGCACATATAGATACACCTAAAATTAAAAAAAAAACCGATCTACCTACACATGTCATCAACTGTAGTTGTTAATGTTCTTTAATGTAGGTGGACAGTCCACACAAGATACTAAAAAAGCAGGGTGAAAGATGGCTAAGAAGAGCAATGAATTATTTAAATGAGTGTTAATTAAACATCTGGGTTAGAGATGTCATCCAACAATGGCTCATTTTGCTGTGGTCTTAAACAGTCAAGAACATGATTCCTAAGGCGTAGAATACACTTGTTCTCCAGTGGCATCTCCTGGTCCACCTAAGCCCCTGGATTCATGACAGCAAGAGGAAGTGCAGCCAACCAGGTGTGCTGAGAAGACATTGCATGAATAAATCACAGTGTGTTGCTTATTTGGACCTTCTGTCACAAGGAAGACCAAACATGAAGGAGGGAAGTGAATTTAAAAGGCTCCAACTATGTTGCTGGGTCTTTTCCATAAACTTAAAAGTGGCTTAAGAGGAGTCATGTTCATTGCTTCCTACATTGGCTGGGAACATTGGTACCTCTCTTTCTCCACTTTTACTGCACAATCGAATCACATAGAAGGATTTTGTAGAGCCTCATGTCTAAGCTCACCCGGTACCTGTTAAACCAGAGTCCTAGGGATTAGAATCCTGGCCTCAGTATTTTTAAAGCTTTACAAATGATGCTGGCTGGGCGTGGTGGCTCATGCCTGTAATTCCAGCACTTTGGGAGGCCGAGGTGGGTGGATTGCTTGAGCCCAGGAGTTCAAGACCAGCCTGGGCAACATAGTGTAAAACCTCATCTTTATTAAAAAAAGTAAAATAAATAAATAAAAATAGCAGGGTGTGGTGACAGAGGCCTGTAGTCCCAGCTACTTGGGAGGCTGAGGTGGGAAAATCACCTGAGCCCAGGAGGTCAAGGCTGCAGTGAGCTGTGATCACGGCACTGCACTCCAGCCTGGGCAACGGGAGTGAGATCCGGTCTCAAAACAAGAGCAGCAAGCAAATGATGCTATATGCAGCCATGGTTGAGAATTGCCATACTCAATGCCAATAGTGTCAAGTTAGTGAGTGATAATCTCCAAAGTTAATTAAATGTTTTAATTGTAAAAATAATCTCAAAACCTAAGTTTATGTGACACTAAATCCAGGCACATTTACTAGAGTGCAAAAGATGTTATTTTGCCAAAAGGCTGTGATCGCTCCAGGATTGGCCAATTCCTTAATGTCAGGTTCCTGATCAATCTAAGTCATTAAAAAAAAAGTCATTGCCTATTGCTAGCTTTTAGTGTTGTTTTGTTTTGGGAGCTGGAGATTGGAAGCTGTTTAATTGGAAAATAGTGTGAGTTATATTTTGTTGCAAGTATATGTGGCATAGTTTAGGGTTCAGATCTTAAATTGGTTATAACTCTAGAGTTTTATAAAAATCCAGGAATTTATTTCATCACAAAATACTGTTTGGTTTTGATTGATTTTTTATGCCTAATTTATCAGCATATGTTTCCTTAAGTGCTGTTGCATCCAACCAAATGACTCTTCACAGGGTCCCTTTACTTTTTATTGCTACATCCTGCCTGGGGGAGACTTAAGCACCATTCCAAGATGCTGTGGTCTGTAGAGACCCAAAGGGTAGGTCTCCTCTTGATTTATTAGCTATAGCACTACCTGAAGTGATAAACTTCCCACCATAACTAAATTGGGCGCAGTTATTTTGCATCCCGTTATGCCTTTCGTTCAAACCAATGGATTTACTAGATAAGGGGACTTTGGCAAGTTATATCATGCCATCAATCTCTGGTTCCAGTTTTTTATCTGTAAAAGGGAATAATTAAAGATATCACCCATGGCAGTATTGGAAAAATGAGAAAGGGAAGGTAGATGAAATACTTTTAGCACACTGCAAAGAGCAATGTAGAAAAAGCATTTCAATTTTGCCTCACACTGGTTCCTATTTATTTAATTGTGTGATACACTGGCAAGCGAAATCAAATTAGGAAGTGAGTTTAGACCATTCACAGTACTCTGCATTGACTGTCCCTCCATAATAGCTTCTGAGCAGAGTCCAAGAATAGCTTCTACTTTCTAATAAGCATAATATGGCCCGGAGAAATCAAATTTTATTAAAAAGTATAAAGTAGAGCAAATTATTTTATTGCTAGAACCAATTTGATTGCTGTACTGTGAAGACAAAGCAATACAGACATTGACACAATCCTTGCAAAGTTTTATTGTTGTTGTTGCTCAGGGCATTGATATTTCTGCGAAAGTCCATGCCTAGCACACTGGATATTCAGGGGCTGAATTTCTCCCTAGTATTTTGCTATCAGGGTGATGATCTCAAATGCTTGTATCCCATTCCCCTCAAAATGTGGGTATAGAAAAAATGAAGGTAACCATGAATATATACATTCCTATTGTCCACTGTTATAAAATTTAAGTGCCAGTATTTTAATAGAATAGAATAGAGGCCAATTTCATTCATATTCAACAAGAGAGACGAAATTTTTCTACATAGAGCAAGTAACAATATATTTGAACAGCATACACTTATTCGTCAAAGGGGACACCTTATCAGAGGACAAAGTCCCTCCACTCATAAAATGTACCATTTGTCTAACTTTGTACATTGGACTTTTACTTCCAGAGAGCAGAAAAATCATACACTGTACATTTTTCTTTTCCTCTCCCACATCAAATCCTCATATATGTCAGACACTTCAGGACATAACATGTTTCAAACACCATGCTGGAAAATAATACAAGTTGTGCTTGGTGGATTAAAAAGGACTCTGACATATGTAAAGCAGACGCCTTTTGTTTTGAATTTTGTTCTATAAGAACAGACACTGTGAAAAGAGGCCACGGTAATTCAGGTATTCTGTGTATACACGAAGCAGAAGGTAAGCCAGAAAAATGCAGCAGGGAGGTCAAGGTGCAGGCAGAAAGGAAAGAATAATGAGAAGCAGGCACACTTGCCTCCAGGTAGGAGCCATAAATGTGGATGCTTGGGAAGGAGAATGATAGCAGAGACCAAGGTGGATGGCAGCGCACAGAAGAGGTGGTTAGCTCTCATGCTCAGATGAACCAGCCCCACTGGGCTTGACACCTCCAACCTGTATCCTTGCAGGCTGAATAGAAGAGGGAAACAGACAGGGAGAAGGAGAAGGAAAGGGAGAAAAATGAGAGGGAAGAGGGGAACAAAGAGGAGAAGAAGCAGAAGGAAAGACAGGGAGGGAGAAAGAAAGAGAAAAAGATGAAAGAGAGAGAAGAGAGAGATAAATGAAAGGGAGAGGAGAGAGAGAGGAAAAGAGGGAGAACAGACAGAGAGGAAGAGAGAGGAGAGAAGGGGAGAGAGACAGAGAGAGGAGGAGGAGAAAAGAAAGAGGAAGGAGAGAGGGAAGGGGGGGGGAGAAAGACAACACCACCTACATCCTGTCTCCATCCAGGATGAATAGAAAAGGAAGAGAGATTGACAGAGAGACAGAGGGAAAAAGGAGAGAGACAGAGAGAGACAGAGAGGAAGAAGAAGAAGAAGAAGAAGAAGGAGGAGGAGCAGGAGGAGGAGGAGGAGGAGAAGGAGGAGAAGAGGAGGAGGAAGAGGAGGAAGAGGGGGGTGGACAAAGAGAGCAGAGGTGGTCTAATGGAATTCACACACTTAGTGTACAGTGTAAATAGCCACACGCTGACTGAAAGTGAATAGATAAAAGAGAGAAGCAAATTCAACTAACTCAAAACAACATTGAACATAGGAAGCACAGATAATTGAGCAAGTTACAAAGTTTATCTGAAGTATATGAATGATCCTCAAGTGTGTGATGTGATGTTGCTTTCCTTAAATAATATTTTTAAGTATCATCTAAAGATTTAAAAATTTGTCTTTAGCCAAAAAAAAATATATTAGGAGGTTGGGTAACTAATAAAAATATATACAGTTGAAGAAGGGGTAAAATGGAGTATAAGTTTTTGCTGAAGAACATTCTCTGAATTCAGCCCAGAAGGCATGAATTTGCAAAGTAGAAGTATAAAGAGATACACATTAAATACACAGTTTGCAAAATATCTGCATTAATAGTTCTAGAAGGAGATACTAGAAAGCACACTGTAGAAGTAAAGAAAAACATAAAGAATGGACTTAGTGCCCAGTGTGATAAATACCTAAGTAAATAAGTACATCACATGCATTGTTGTGGAATTTCAGAAGTAGTAGAAAAATAACAACAAAATACCAAAAGATCCTCATATGGGAAAATTATCTATAAAACCACAGAATCATCATTAGATTTATTTTCTGTGATGCTAGCTTAAATATATTTTAAACAATTAAGGGAAAATAAAATATGGCAATGATAGTCTTTGTTTTTTCAAATTATTGTTAGCATTAAATAGGTTGATAATTTAAAGTATTTTAGTTTCCTGCCACAGAATAAATCAGAGTGAATTCTCTCTCTCTCTCTCTCTCTCACGCACACACACACATACACACACACACAGACACACACACACACTTTACTTAAAATAGTAGTAAAAACACTTTACTTAAAATTGAGGGTTTTAACAGATCTAAAATGATCTGTTAAAAACCTCAATATGAAAAACATTGAATACATAACAATAATGAAAGAAGAGATGATGTTATAATCTTGAAGATAGAGAAACTCGTCTTTTAAAAGGCTGCAATAAACAAAACCTACTCATGAAAATATTGAATCATTTGGTTACCTCAACATTAAAAACTCACAACAAACTACAGTTATGTGTTGCTTAACAACAGGGATATGTTCTGGGAAATGTGTCATTAGGCAATTTCATCATCTTCGTGTGAACAGCACAGAGTGTACTTACACAAATCTCAGTGGTATAGCCTACTACACACCTTGCCTACATGGTACAGCCTATTGCCCCGAGGCTACAAACCTATGCAAAATGTTACTATACTGAATATTGTAGGCAACCATAACACAGTGGTAAATATTTGTGTATCTAAACATAGAAAAGGTACAGTAGAAACATGGTTTTATAATCTCATGGGAACAGTGTGGGATTGTGGCTCATCAATGACTGAAATATTGTTATGCAGTACATGACTGTATATCCAGAATCTGTGTTTAAAAACCTCCTCACAATACAAAGGAAGTCACTAATGAAAAAATTATCAAAAGATATGATCAATTTATTCAGGATTACAAAAATACAAATTAAATACTAAATGCTACTTAACCTTATTATTAATAAGGGAAGCACAGTTTTCTCTCATCAGATTAGCACGCATTTCAAAAGTATGATAAAATCAGGCCTGGAGTAGGGAATTAGGTGCTTGGTGTGAATGTAAATTTGCTGATATTTCTGAGGTTAATTTGGTAGAAGCTATTATAGTTAAACAAACTCAGTCCCTCTGATTCAGCAATTCTATTTCTCATGGCCCATTTTAGAAAAACATGCATCAAGAAGCAAGTGCAAGGATGTGTTTCATGGCTTTGCTTCTAACAGTGCATGGCTTGGAATGACATAGACACCCACAGGAAGGACAAAGGCAAAATACAACATGGTAGGGAACTTTATACAGCAGATAAAATGATAGCACATGCTTATATACAGTGGTGGAGAAGAATTTTAGGAGTTATGTTAGGAAATAAGCTGTTGCAGAATAAACGCAATTTTGCGTATGACACATAAAAAAATCAGTAATCACAGAATTACTTTAGTGTTTCTTTTTTTTTCTCAATGTACTTTATAGATTCACAGACTTCCGTATTTCTTTGGTGTGAATTTTTGATAGGAGATAGATAGATAATATATTAGATAAGGAGATAGATGATAGATAGAGATAGATGATAGATGATAGGATGCATAGAGAGTGGATGGTTGCATGAATAGATGGATGGGTGAATAGACAGATGTTAAAGATAGAGAGAGAGATATACCGCTAGATAATAGATATAGAGATAAATATTAGATACATAGATATGTAGATAATAGAATTAGATAGAGTACATGTATAATTGGATAAATATATGTATAGATAGATGTTAAAGATAGATGGATGGAAAGATGTACAGAAAGATAAAAGGTATGTATGGATATATACATTCAATAGATGACTAGGTAGATATTCATAACTACAGAAATGCTGCTCTAGCATGAGACATATCAAATCGATGATGGTGTTTACTTTTGGAGAGGGAATTATAATTGGACATGATGATTCAGTGTGCCTTAGGATTATCTATATTTTTGGACCTTTCACAAACAGAATTGGTCCACGTATTACTTGTGAAATTAAAAGTTAACTTTGTTAAAGATTATACTTGATCAAGTCCACCATGAAAAAAAAAAACTTACTTCAAATCCATGAGGATTTATGTGCTGCGTAAGCAAAACTTAGGGACTCTACAATGGAGAGAGACCTAATCTGTTAGACTGGGATTTGTAGAGAAACAGAACCAAAGAAGTTTCTTTGAAGGCATGGGTTCATGTGACTGTAGCAGCTGGCACATCCAAAAGCTATAGGGCAAGGCTGCAGGCTGGGGATTCAGGCATGAATTGATACTGCAGTCTTGAGGCAGAATTTCTTATTATTCACAAAACCTGTTTTTGCTCTTAAGGACTTTCAACTATTATTGGATGAGACTCACTCCCATTAGCCTCTTAAAGTCAACCGATTGTGGTTGTTAATGACATCCACAAAAGTCCTTCACAGCCACACCTATATTAGTGTTTGATTAAGGAGCTGAGTGCTATGGCTGAGCCAAGTTGACACAGAAAGCTAACGTTTCATGCAGCACACTCCTGCTCCAACAAAGCACAGATGATTGCACATTGGGGCATACAAAATTAGACTCTCCACAGCACCAAGACCATCTGATTCCCTTTGTTTCCATTTTCTTCTCTTTAAACACGCCTGCAATTACAGCATCAACACTCCAGTTATTTCGAAGATGTGGAAAATTCGTGGAAGGACATTTTGTTGGGTGTGCACCTCTCCTCTAGGTTCAATTTCTGTGTGAGTTTCGTCTTCCTTTCCACTCACTTTGACACCTGAGGAGGTGCAGGGGGATGAACAAAGTCGGTTTTCTAGACTTGCAACCTGGGAGTCAGAACCAGGTCCCTGGAAGACTCACTAAGATATGAGCACCTTTGATGTGCGTCCTTGGATGCCAACCATGCTGACTAAGACTTCAATTACAACATGCTTCAAGAAACTCACTTATATCACCACTTGAGACAAGAAGGCAGATTATTTCCCGGTACTAAGTGGTCAAAATTTACTTGTTAAAATTGAAATTTTAATATTCCCAGAAAAACTCCTTTGATACTTTAGCAATTAATTCCCTGAACTCTTTCTCTTCTTTTGACTCTGTCCTTTTACATAATTACACATATACCCAGTGCATGTGTGATCCTCATCTCACTTCTGAATTATTATTTATTCTGCAACCCCATGACACCACTTTTTGTGCATACCTGCCACTTCGAAATTTCTCTAGAGTAGGCAAATGACACACCACAATTCCACATTTTATCACTAGATTTCTGAGAACAGCCAGGTCATTTAGAGACAGACCCTACCACTCGATTTTTATATTTTTTAAAAATGGTGAAATTTGAAGTATTTTTTCTTAGTTTGCATTGATACTTTTATAATAAGAGTATGTCTCAGACATACTACCTGATGTTGACCTATTTATGTTTCACCCCCGAACAAGAGGCAAGATTAATTTTTCAAATTTTGATAATTTCATAAAATAGATATATCAGTGCAATAATGTTTCCTTTTTAAAGGGCAAGAAACAAATCCTTTTGCATATACATATTGAGGAGAGTCAAGATCACTTGATGATCATCTGGAGGCAAAACCCCTTATCTGAGGCATTCAAGAAGAAATTTATAAGTAACTAGAATTTCTGTACATCTTTAGAATGCATGCATGCCGAAACCCACTGTGCAACCTTTGCTGACATCAAGGCACCAAAATGTCTATGTAACAAATATGGCTCGAATTATCCTTTAGCTCCTGGTCCAAGGTCCATAAGTAACCCTAGGGAAAAATCCACCGCGGTGCACTGGGTCCTCCCTTGCCGAAGCTCACCCCTCTTCACTCTGCTGTGGCATTCTTTCCGTCTAGTACAACTTTCTATTTCAAACCTATACTGTTGTCTGTAAATTCTTTTCACCACCTGTGAGCCAACCACTCTGCTACAGGAGCCTCTGACACCTTGCACGGGCATATATAAAACATTTTAAAATATATGTGTGTGTGCATGAAAAAAATGCTCATCATCACTGGCCATCAGAGAAATGCAAATCAAAACCACAATGAGATACCATCTCACACCAGTTAGAATGGAGATCATTAAAAAGTCAGGAAACAACAGGTGCTGGAGAGAATGTGGAGAAATAGGAACACTTTTACACTGTTGGTGGGACTGTAACTAGTTCAACCATTGTGGAAGACAGTGTGGCGATTCCTCAAGGATCTAAACTAGAAATACCATTTGACCTAGGCATTCCATTACTGGGCATATACCCAAAGGAGTATAAATCATGCTGTTATAAAGACACATGCACACGTATGTTTATTGCGGCACTATTCACAATAGCAAAGACTTGGAACCAACCAAATGTGCATCAGTGACTGGATGAAGGAAATGTGGCACATATACACCATGGAATACTATGCAGCCATAAAAAAGAATGAGTTCATGTCCTTTGTAGGGACATGGATGAAGCTGGAAACCACCATTCTGAGCAAACTATCACAAGGGCAGAAAACCAAACACCTCATGTTCTCACTCATAGGTGGTAACTGAACGATGAGATCACTTGGACACAGGGTGGGGAACATCACACACCGGGGCCTGTCGTGGGGTGGGGGCAGGGGGGAGGGAT
>NW_012117866.1:430603-453748 GCF_000951035.1 Colobus angolensis palliatus | reverse complement strand
ATATAATATTTACCTTTATATATAATATATATATATGTGTGTGTATAAAACTGAAAACTATGAAACACATGGTGTCTAGAGTATACCGACTCTAGTGGATACTGTTGTTATCCATTTCAGATTCAGTCCCTTCATGGGGATATCACATCTAGTCACTAGCACCTGTGAGTATTGGCTGCTAATCACACACAGCTTTGTTCTTTTCCAGAACTGTATCCTTCAAGTTTCTCCAGCCTTGATGCTGTTGACACTTGAAGTTGGTAATTTCTTGTGATGGAGGCTCTCCTCTGCATTAGGGGATGTTTAGTAGCCTCCCTGGACTCCACCCACTAAACGCCAATAGTGAAACCACCTTTGCAAAATTATAACGGAGGAAATTATGACAGAGAAAGAAATCAGACCTAAATGACTCCATCTTGCTTCTAATATTTAAGTTGTCCTTGTTTGTTCCTGGCATAGGCCGAACTAACTTTGGGAAGGAATTCAGTTCATTGTTTGACTCTGAAACAAAATTGATAATAGCCCTTTCACGAAAAGACTCCCATCTTGCCTGGGGACCAGTCTGCCTTCGCAGGGCTAACAAATTAGCTACAAGATTAGAAGTCACAGTTTAGGGCTCATGCAGTCTCTGACTCCAAGAGTCTGACCCTCACCACATTGCTCCTGGGGATAACATCACTATTGTCAAACCAAGATCAGTGCTGGAGGTATTTGGCAGACCCTGAACTGGCTGGATCAGCTGACACCACCCAGACTGGTAATCTGGCTCAACCAGTTCTGCCATCCCACCCAGGAACAGAAAACAGCAAGAAAACCTCACTTCAACCTCCTATGATTCCATCTCCAACCTGACCAATCAGCACTCTCCACTCCGCAAGCCCCTGCCCCCGAAATTATCCTTAAGAACTCCGATCCCCGAATGCTCGGGGAGACTGATTTGAGTAATAACAAAACTCTGGTCTCCAGCACAGCGGCTCTGCGTGAATTACTATTTCTTTATTGCAATTCTCCTGTCTTGATAAATCGACTCTGTCTCGGCAGCAGATAAAGTGAACCCATTGGGCGGTTACAATAGCATCCCCAGTTGGAAAAAGCAAAACCATCTCCAGACATTGCCACATGTCCACTGACAGGCAAAATCACCCCTTGTTTAGAAATATCACCGTAGGCTGATGAGAGCCAAATTACCTGGGAATGTCAAAGAGGTTACACAGCCCTCTCCTGGGTGATTCCATTCCAAGTCCTCTTCTTTCTCTTCCTGCTCCTCCTCCTCCTCTTCCTCCTTCTCCCCCTCCTCTTCCTCCTCCTACTCTTCCTTCTCCTCCTCCTCCTCCCCTACCTCAATGAGGGCAGCTCTGTGGGGTTTTTTTAATTGAAGACCTCCCTGTAGGATCGGCAGAACTAGACTCCAGCTGAAGTTACAAGTTAACTAAACTTCTTCCCCTGCCCTATCTGCTTCCTTATCCTAGAGTAAAGAGCAGGATAAGCTTTAGCAAATTCAGCGAAGACAGCAAAATATTTTAGTGTGTTTATATTTCTCCTGGTCCTGGTCCTCCTCCTCCTCCTTCTCCTCATCCTCATGTTCCTTCTCCTCCTCCCATCCCCCAATAAGGCCAATTCTGTGGTGCCCTTCCCACTCAAAACCTCCCTGTAGAATCAGCACGAAGTTAGATTCCAGCTAAAGGTACACCTGTGCTCAATTTCTCCTCTGCCCCATTCTGCTTTTCTTGCTTACTCTCAGCAGTTTTTCTGTTGAATACATACTACTCTCAACAAGTCACCTGCACAAGAACACCTTACCCTTGGGTCTGCTCCTCCAGAATTCAGCCCAAGATAGAAAAGTATTTCAGTATTTTTATATTCTTCCTCCTCCTCCTCTTCTTTCTTTTGCTCCCCTTTCTCCTCCTCCTCCTCCTCCTCCTCCTCTTCTTCTTCTTTCTTCTGCTCCTCTTCTTCCTCCTCCTCATCTTAATAGATGCTATGCACGAGGTAGTGCGTGAGATATTTCACGTATCTTCATCCTTATCATCTTCCATTTCTACCCATTAGTACATGGGGCTTCACAAGGGTTAAGAAACTTGCCTGCTGTGTTATGGCTGATTAGTGACGAATAGGGGGTGCATTAGGCATATGTTTAAAAATAATTCTAGACATAAACACTGCAAAACAGCTTTGCCAGCTCCAAAGTGCTCTACCCACGAACCTTTCATTTTGCCTTCTGACAAGGGGGCACAGATTTAGCTAAAATGAATGTCACGCTGTTTCCCACAAGCATGCAATGATGTTTATCATCATCGCTGTTTTGATTGAAATGCTGTGCAAAGATGATTTCTAACGACAAACATCTGTTTGGAGTACAGAAGCAAAAATACCTGGAACATGTATTGTATTGTAGAGGCATTATTGTGTGGGTATGTACCTGTGTGTTTGTGTGTTGGACACTCGCAATATGCATTGAAAACTTAGCAAAGTGTAAGAGGTCAAACCTGAATATGTTTGTTTGTTGACAGAATTCAAGTCCCACTTGATGCCCATTTTTCCACACTCAAAAACGACGATGTGGTTGTTTGTAGAGAAGGCACCCAGTAATTAGTTTAGTAGGCTGAGCCAAATTTTTGGTGTGCGTGATTATTTGCTGGAGGTCTGAAGGTACAAAAGATATCATTACATTTGGGCTCCCGACCACCTAATTTAATTCACCCATGCAGAAGTTGTCTTGCTCGAATCAGAAAATAAATGAAGCTCAAGTCACCTTCTCGCCCTTGTGTTGTTTATTTGAAGGGTCATCTCTAACTTTTTGATCCGTGAACATCTAGAGTAACAGACACGCTACATTTCTGAGGGAAGCAAGCTTTTTATATTTCTAAATTCTAAACAACCTCCCATACACATTTGTCTCTGTTCCTGGACCAACATATTTGTGTCTGTTTTCTGCCACATTTAATCTGATACTATTATATCTGTATTTTGAGAAACGTAATTTCTTTTTACAATGGGAGATAGAGTTACAAGATAAACCCATTGTAACTCCTGCCATTATTTCAAGGATAGAGCATTCTAGGTTCAAATAATCTAATCTAGAATATCATTTCTCTTGGTCAAAATTGGACGGAAACTCGTTAGCCTCAAGATATGTATTAGTCCTGCCAGGCAACGCCGGCAGTCTGAAAAGATTGCATTTCAGTTACTGCATGGTGGCCTCTGCCAGCCTTGCCTGGGAGAATCATTTAGCACTGCCTCATCAATAAATGCAGACTGCCACTTTCCCCAGGGCAGCCTCTGTGGAAGGACTGAACTTCGGCAACAGCAGCTGAGCTCACTCTCTCCTGAGTCTCTGCAATTTGGGGAGCTCCTAGATGAGTCCCCAGCTTGTTTTCTCTTTCCAGAGTGCCTGAAGAGGAGTACATTTCTCTGCCTCCAGAAGCTGGGTTACTCTCTGCATGTCCACCTCAATTTCAAAGACCACTGAGTGCCTGTCAGTCGGAGGTGACCTCAGAACCCTCCAGACGACTTCTGGTTCCCTATAGTTAGGTGAGATTCGTTCAAGCCCTAACTTTGGTAGAAATGTTTCTATACCACTCACATGCTAAGGAAATAGATAATTATTTTGAAAATAAATTTTCCGTGTATAGCTGATATACGTATAGCTAGTATATATGTAGCTAATTATGTATAATTTTATATAGCAAATTTATTTTAAAAATAGTTAATATATGTAATTATATATAACTAATATATGTAGCTAATATATAAGTAATTACATATAGCTAATATATACATAATTATACATAGCTAATGTGTGTAATTATATATAGCTTATATATGTGATTTTATATGTAGCTAATATATATGCAAATATATAGAGCTAATATATGTAATCATATATAGGTAAGACATATGTAATTATATATAGCTAATGTATATATAATTATATATACCTTATATATGTAATTTTATATATAGCTAATACATATGTAACTATATGTAGCTAATATAGGTAATTATATATAAGTAATTTGTTATTATATAAAGCTAATATGTATGTAGCTAAATATATGTAATTTTATGTAGCTAATATATAAAAATATATAAACCTAATATATATGTAATTATATATAGCTAATATATGTAATTATATATAGTTAATATGTATATAATTATAGATAACTATTATATATGTAGCTAACATGTATGTAATTATACATAGCTAATATATGTAGCTTCTATATATATACTATATAATTACATAGTATAATTACATATTTATTATCATGTAATATATAAATACTTAAATATATGTTATAATTAAATATATATTATTTTATGTTGTAATTATTAGAATATACATAAAAGATCAGAGAGGTAATATATTTAACAGATATTCCAAGAATTATATAACCTGTTGTACATTTAAAACTTGTCTTTCATTAAGCAAAAAGATGTGAGGTCTTTTTCCAGAACATAGTTTGTGGTTTTTCAGATGGACAGACACTGAGGAAATCGTTTCTCACTAGGTGGGCAGATGGAATCAGGAATGTAGAGAGGGCGTGGCAGCCTGACCAGAAAATATGATGGCATCAGTTCAGCGCATCCCAAAAACTCACTTAAAAGCCAAAGGCAGGCCGGGAATGGTGGCTCACGCCTATAATCCCAGCACTTTGGGAGGCCGAGGCAGGTGGATCACCTGAGGTCGGGAGTTCAAGACCAGCCTGACCAACATGGAGAAACCCCATCTCTACTAAAAATACAAAATTAGCTGGGTGTGGTGGCACATGCCTGTAATCCCAGCTACTTGGGAGGAGGCTGAGGCAGGAGAATGTCTTGAACCTGGGAGGCAGAGGCTGCGGGGGCCAAGATCGCGCTATTGCACTCCAGACTGGGCAACAAGAGTGAAAGTCCGTCTCAAAAAAAAAAAAAAAAAAAAAAAAAAAA
Organism: Colobus angolensis palliatus; assembly: GCF_000951035.1. Taxonomy (NCBI): domain Eukaryota; kingdom Metazoa; phylum Chordata; class Mammalia; order Primates; family Cercopithecidae; genus Colobus; species Colobus angolensis. Next base: position 448,816 of record NW_012117866.1, on the reverse strand, counting down.
AAAAAAAAAAAAAAAAAAAAAAATGCCAAAGGCAAACAAATCATCTGACATCTGCAAAGAAAAGGGCAAGTCCCTATGTTTTGTTTTGTTTTTCATTCTATTTCCAGAGGTTCTTCTTTCCTGTCTTCCCTTCCTTCTCATCGTTTTTTTTCATCTTTCCTTCCTCTCACTCTGCTTGAAAAAAAAAGAATTTTTGCTCACTCAGCATAGTTTCGTGTGATTTTTAGCTGCTATGCAAAATTATTCAGAATGAGCAAAAGTCCTTTTTTTTTTTTGCTCATAATGAAAACATAATAATTATGACCCTTTGATAGTTATTTGATTGAAATGATGGTAAGGGAAAGAATGTAAAGGACTATCAAAACACTTTTTGAGAAGCCTGGGATAAACTTTGCATTTTCCATATTCAACTTAAGACAGCTTATAGGAGAACATTTTTGATAATAAACGTTGACTTCTTTGCAAGGAAAATATCAATTTTTTCTTTGTTTTGCTTTAATAGTGTTCATGTTCACTTTCATGTTTTTGCACTCTGGAGCCACGGTGGGTTGTGCATTGTATTTCAAGCAGACAACTCTTCTAAAGGGATATATAAGTGCTATGGAATCTTGATGCAGGATCCAAAACCTGCCTAATGGGAGACAGCTGGCACTTTGAGCAATGCGTGCATATATTTTGTCTCTAGATAAACTAAGGTCCACAGACCAGTGCCATTAGCCAACAATTTGAGTATCCTTGAAATCCATTTGAATGCCCAGCACACATATATTTTTTTTAAACCTCCATTTTTATTTTGTATTCAGGAGTACATGTGGGGGTTTGTTACCTGGGTATATTGTGTGATGCTAAGATTTGCAGCATGATTGAATCTGTCACCCAGGTACTGGGCATAGTACCCAATAGGTAGTTTTTCAACCCTTGTCCCCCTCCCTCCCCGACCTCTAGTAGACCACAGTTTATATTGTTCCCATCTTTGTGTCCCTGCATACCCAATGTTTAGCTCCAGCATATAAGTGACAACATGTGATACTTGATTTTCTGTTTCTGCATTACTTGACTTAGGATAATGGCCTCCAGTTGCATCCATGTTGCTGCAGAGGATATAATTTTGTTCTTTTTTATGGCTGCATAGTATTCCATGGTATAGCTGTACCACATTTTCTTTATCCAATCCACAAGTGATGTGCACCTACATTGATTCTATGTCTTTGCTATTGTGAATAGCAGCATACACATTTGTACAGGGTTCCAAGAGGATCGTGTGCCATTTTTGTTTCCAGAGCTAGGCAGAGGAGCAGGATGGGGGAAACAGGAATCTAACAGTCTATGAAGAAGGAGAAAGTATGTTTTTATCTAGCCGGGAAAAAAACACATCTCAAAGCCATCAATCCCCTGAACTCTGTATTTTTGCTAACATCACATCCCTTAGATAAAGGAAATTTAAAAAAATGTTTAAAATATTGCTATTAGAGTCAGGCTGAATAAATATATCACCAAGAAAGAAAAGTTATACTGTCTTCTGTCCTGCCCTCTAGGAGGAATTCATACTTTAGAACATAAAACAAGACAGCGACACCTTTCAATTTACTTTGGGGTTCCAAGACAGGGACTTTATAAAATATACTCTCAAACAAATAGAGCTTCCTGCCTTCAGGAGACATTTTGGCTCTCTCCGAGCCTGTCTCCAATATTTATGAATGACCCTGAAGCTCATTGCGGAGAGATTGGTAAGTCTCTCTTTGAGAATTACTGAGAGCACGCCCCCAGCAGGTAATACCTAGGACCATTCCTGGTAGTTCTGCTTGTTGGTTAAATCCTTCTGCATGGCTTCCCTTGGGCCATTTAGTTAAAGAAATGCCTTTAATTTCTTCATGAAGTAAAATAAATATATCATGGTTAACATATTGCGGGATGTGGCCAGCAGCCCTCAATGCAATGGGGCTCTCTCTTTGTTCCCAGGTGGATCGGTAGGTCGAGAAATAATAGACACACACAAGATAGTGAAAGCTGGGTCCAGGGGGGTCACCGCCTTCTGGTCCCACGGTGCTGCCAATGCACTGGATATACCAGCATTTATTATTAAGTTTAGTGAGGGCAGGGGTAGGTTAGTGAGGGATTTAGGGTCATTTGATTATGAGGTGAGATGGTCACATGGGGATGAAGAATTCTTTAACATAACATCTGTATGCAGAAGTACAGTATACAGAGGTAAGAGTTTACAATATAGTATGTGCATCAGTAATTTCTAACAGAGCCTTAAAACAGTAACACGATCTTTCTATAACCTATGATTAGCAAGATATTAATCAGCAGTAACAATTGCAGCAAAAGCTGGTTACAAACAATCTATAGAAACAGGACCAGAAGCTACACAACCGGTTAGACCAGAAATTCTCAGAAGGGAGTATACCTTAACCCTAAAGAGGCCTAGAAAAGTCATGGCAAGATGAGGGAATTTATAGCTCTATCTTATCCATATGGACAGGCGCCCCCCATGCATCCGTTTATAGGCTCTCCACAAGGGTCACATTCCATTCCCAGAGCTATGAACATCTGCTTCTCTGGGATAGGAATCTTGGTGATGTGAAACCTCCCTGACTGTGCGTCCATTCATATGCTCTCTGCAGGTGGAAGCACATCATGTGCTGCTGGCTCATTCTGGCAGTCCAATCTGGCGTTGTCTTTACACAGTCCTGCATGCAATTTTGTATCTGCAATAATCAGGAGCATTTCATCTTTTATTCTGTAGCAACAGTTTCAGGGGGTCTCCCTACATTAACAGATAATAAATATTTGAATGTGGTAACTGAAGATTAAACATACTCTCACAATTTGAGTTCAATATTGCTATATTACAGAGATAGCATCGATGGAAAACTTCTAAACAGATAAGGAAACCCTGGGGTACACACGGATGTTTGATATTTCTCCCTTCAATATTGTGTACTGCACTGGATCAAAAATGCGAATGTACCAGCAATATTTTTTTCTCCATTGGATTTTATGGCAAGTCAAATGAATATAATAGGTAAGTCAGGATATACACAGTAAAAACATTTCTGTGCAGGTTTTTTTGTGCACATAAGTTTTTAATTCAGTTGGGTTAATAACAAAAGCATGACTGCTGAATTATATGGTATGATTACAATTAGCTTTATAATAAATGACCAAACTTTCTTCCTAAATGACTTTACTCACCAGTAAAGAGTGAGAATTTGTGTTTCTCTGTATCCTTGTCAGCATTTGGTATTTTAGAAATTTGGTATTTTAGTCATTCTAGTAGGTGTGTAGTGGTATCACATTGTTGATTCAATTTGCAATTCCCTAATGAAAACTGTTGTTGAACATCTTTTCATATGCTCATTTGCCATCTGTATACCTTAGCTGTTGTCTGTTTAAATGCTTTGTTCAGTTTTTAAATTAGAATAGCATGTTCTCTTATTTTAAGAGCTCTGTGTTAAGAGCTCTTTGCGTATGCTGGCTACAGATCTTTTATCAGACATATATTTTGGGTATATTTTATTCCACAACCTGAGTTTCCTTTCAAGTTTTAACAGTGTATTTCATATTGTAGAAGTTTTCAACTTGAATGAAGTCCAAAACTTTCTGTCTTTCATAGATTGTGCTTTTAGAGTTAATTAACTTGATTGTGGTAGTCATTTTACATTATATTTAGATATGTATGCATATACATATGTGTGTGTGCATATATACACAAGTATGTGTGTGCATGTATGTGTGTGTATTATATGGGTTGTGTGTGTGTATTTGCAAATGAGATTATTTTATTTTTGCAGAGAATCCCCAAGATGTAACAACAAAAATGCCTCTGGGAATTAATAAGTGTCTATACAAAGATAGCAGGACACAAGGTTAATACACAAAACTCAGCTGATTGCCTGTAGACAGGAATAAGCCACTAGACATTAAAGAAACAATTAAAGGTGTCTTTGAGAAATGCCTGACTCTAGGGCTGGGGCCCTAGGGCTGGGGGCAGAAAATACACATAATTGTGTGTGTATAAATTTAAGGTGCGTAGTGTGATGCTTATATAAGAATCACATTGCACACAATTTTATTCATAAATTATATCTCAATAAATATGGGGGGGACTCAACAAAACAAAAGTACCTCATGAGCAAACCAAAGACACGGAGATTTTTTTCCTCCTTTTTTCTAGAAGTTTTACAGCTTTTCATGTTACATTGAAGTTCCTGTTCCATATTGTGTTAATTTTTGTAAAAGATGTATGGTTTTTGTCTAGTTTCAGTTTCCAGCAAAGGTACATTCCATTTTTTTCAGCATCATTTGTTGAAACGGCCACATATCCCTGCATTGACTGCCTTTGCACCTTTGACAAAGATTAGTTGGTCATATTCACATTAATCTAGTTCTTGGCTCTCTGTTCTGTTTCATCGCATATGTGTGCATTCTTTTAATAATACTATGGTCTCTCAATGGTTGTAGCCTTACACTGCTTGAAACTGGGTCATCTGACATCTCCAACTTTGTTCATCTTCTTCAGCTTTGTGTTGGCTATTCTGGGTCTTTTGCCATTCCATTTAAACTTCATAAACATTTTGTCCCGTCTACAAAATAGCTTGCTGGTATTGAGATTGAGAAAACATTTAACTTATACATAACATTAGAAAGAATAGCTATCTTAATTGTATTGAGTTTTCAAAAACATGAACATAAAATTTCTCTCCATTTCCTCAGATCTTCTTTGATTATTTTCATCAGTTTTCAACTTTTCCACATACAGATCCTGTACAGATATTATTAGATTTATTCCTAAAATATTTGTCTTTTGGTGATATTGTTAGTAGGATCTGGGCTTAATTTGTGTATTTCCTGCCCCAACTCTAGAATCAGCCATTTCTCAAAGACCCCTTTAATTGTTTCTTTAATGCCTAGTTTCTCACGCCTGTCAATAGATAATCAACACATTTTTGTATATTAACCTTGTGTCCTGTAGCCATTGTATAGACACTTATGAATTCTCAGAGGTATTTTTGTTGTTACATCTTTGGGATTCTCTGCAAAAGACAAAAAAACTCATCTGCAAATAAAGATGATTTGATATTTTTCCTTACCAAACTGCGTATGTTTTATCTTTTTTGTTTTTGAGACGGAGTCTCGCTCTGTCGCCCGGGCTGGAGTGCAGTGGCATGATCTCGGCTCACTGCAAGCTCCACCTCCTGGGTTCACCCCATTCTCCTACCTCAGCCTCCCAAGTAGCTGGGACTACAGGCGCCCGCCACCACGCTCGGCTAATTTTTTGTATTTTTGGTAGAGACGGAGTTTCACTATGTTAGCCAGGATGGTCTCGATCTCCTGACCTCGTGATCTGCCCGCCTCGGCCTCCCAAAGTGGTGGGATTACAGGTGTGAGCCACTGCTTCTGGCCTTAACTTTTTTCCTACCTAGGTGGGACTGGGCATTCAATACTGTATTATACAGGACTGTTGAGAAAAGTCATCCTCATGATTTTAGTAATATTATGAGAGGGAGAGAATCTAGCTTCTCACTGGATGTTAACAATAGTTGTGTTTTTCTTGGATATTTTAAAATCAAGTTAAGGAATCATCTCCTGATTCTAGTTAGCTAAGAATTTTTATAATAAATGAGTATTGAATTTTTGTCAAAAGCTTTATCTGCATCTAATTATAAGTTCAGATGATTTCTTTTTCCTTCCTTGGACCACTCATATGGTATATTACGTTAATTTTAAAATGTTGAACCTATTTTGCATACTACAAATTAAATGCCGACTGGTTGTGGAATATAATTATTTTATTTCTTTTCCCCTCCTTTTTCAGTCTTTGGTTTTAATTAAGCATTTTGTATGACTTCAATTTCTCTTTATTCTTCACACATTAATTCCACTTCTTTTAACAAATGTATTCTTTTACCTAGGATTTTTAATATACCTTTTAAATTAATTTACATCCCACCTCAAATATCGCTGAATCACTTCCTGTATAGTTTGAGTAATTTATAATACAGTGTTCCCAATTTCTCTATCTTGTTCACTATAACATTGCCTTAGTTCATTTCATTGATCTGTATGCTACAATCACTCAATATATTATGATAATAACTATAAAGAAATAGTTGTCTATTATATCAATTAAGTATAGAAAAGTAAAAATACTTTATTCTACATTTTTTATTCCTTCTCTGAAGTTCCCTTTTTCCTTACTAGATCCAAGTTTCTGACCTATAGAATTTTTCTTCAACCTGAAGAACTTTTTCAAACATTTCTGGTGGGCCTGTCTGTGGAGAAAAATTATTTGAGTTTTTATTTTTATGAGAAAGTTTATTTCTTCTTCACTTTTTGAGGATAATGTTACTAGATACAGAATTCTAGGTTGATGGTTGTTTGTTTGTTTTCTTTCAACACTTTAAATATTTTACTCCATTCTCTTCTTGCTTGCATGGTTTTTGATGAGAAGTCCATCGTTTTGTTTGTTTTTTAATACTCGGCTCACTGCAACTTCTGCCTCCCAGGTTCAAGTGATTCTCCTGCCTCAGCCTCCCGAGTAGCTGGGATTACAGGCGCCTGCCACTTCCCCCAAATAATGTTTGTATTTTTAATAGAAATGAGGTTTCACCATGTTGACCATGCTGGTCTCGAACTCTTTACCTAAAGTGATCTGCCCTCCTTGGCCTCCCAAAATGCTGAGATTACAGGCATGAGCTACCGTGCCTGGCCAATTCTTTTTAAAATGTATTTATGTTTTTATTTGAATAGGCTTTTGGGGAACAGGTGGTGTTTGATTATATGAGTGAGTTCTTTAGTGGTGATTTGTGAGATTTTGATGCACCCATCACGTGAGCAATATACACTGTACCCAATGTGTAGTCTTTTATCCCTCTCCCACCCTTTCCCCCAAGTCCCCAAAGTCCATTGTGTTATTCTTATGCCTTTCTGTCCTCATAGCTTAGCTCCCACTTATGAGTGAGAACGTACGATGTTTAGTTTTCCATTCCTGAGTTACTTCACTTAGAATGATGGTCTCCAATTCTATCTAGGTTGCTGTGAATGCCATTATTTCATTCCTTTTTATGACTGAATAGTATTCCATGGTGTGTGTGTGTGTGTGTGTGTATCTCACAATTTCTTCATCCACTCATTGATTGATGGGCTTTTGGGCCAGTTCCATAGTTTTGCAATTGCGAATTGTGCTGCTATAAACATGTGTGTGTAAGTATCTTTTTTGTATAATGATGAGAAGTCCACTGTTAATTCTTGTCCTTATTTATGTATAGGGAAGGTGCTCTTCAATCCCTTTCCCAGCTTTTTTCAAGATTTTCTTTGTTTCTGGTTTTCTGCAGTTTGAAAGCAAAATGCTTAGGTGTAACTGTTGGTATTCATCTTGCTTGGTGTTCTCTGAGGTTTCTAGACAATGATCAATGTCGGTCATTAATTCTAGAAAATTCTCAGCTATTCTTACCTCAAATATTTTTTCTATTCCATTCTCTTTTTCTTCTCCTTCTGATATTTCAATTATAAATAAATAAGTCACAACTTTTGTAATTATCCCACAGTTCTTGGTTACTCTGTTTTTGTTTATTTTATTTTTTTTATCTTTCAATTTGGGGTGTGTCATCACTGAAACCGGAAATCTTTCTTCAATTATTTCTAGCATGTTATTTTGTATTGTGTCACAGTATTGAACCCTTCTAGGGTATCCCTCGTCTGTTTTAAGATGCTAGGTGAACGGATCATCCATGGGTTACATAAGCAAGCATGGAAACTGGATCTCAATAAGATATGATTGATCATCTAGAAACAAACCAACACCTACACTTTGGGCATTCTGGAATTTTCTCTTCAGGAATTTATAGCTTTCATAATGAAAATGTTGCCAGTATAATATAAAATTCCATCAATGGAACAGTAGTAACTAAAAAAAGAAAAAACGAAACAAGAACAACAACAACTTATGAAAACAACTGTCCTCAAGGCACTGCTAATACGTTTTTTGAACAAATTCTGTTTTCTTTCCAGTGTAATATTTCTGCCATACCAGAGCACTGGGCTTGGATTAAATTAAACGGTTTACTGATTTAGTTAAGTCACTAGAAAAGAGAAGAAGAGAAATTACCTTTATTGAGTTAACAGTTATATATCAAATAGCACACAGGACATACATTATCCAATGTTAGCCTCACTATATGATGGCAAAGGCTAGCATATATTATCATTTTCCCTGCTATCCACTAAGGCAGGACAAGAGTAGGTAACAGATTTCAAAGCCAGGGTTTCCCCTGTCACAGAACATAGGCCTCCTTTTAATCTCATCTTTGCTTTCTTTCTTCTTGCATATAATTAGGGCAGAGATCGCTTTTATTTTAATCATATCTTCATCCTTGGATCTCAGTAAGGACCTAGCACACATTAGACACTAGATATGTCTTGCATACACAGACAGAGAGAGAGAAAAAAAATGGGAGGCCATGTCAGTTTGACTTTGATATGGTTTTGCTGCATCCCCATGCAAATCTCACCTTGAATTGTAATAATCCCCACATGTCAAGGGCAGGGCCAGGTGGAGATAATTGAATCATAGGGGAAGTTTCCTTCATACTGTTCTCATGGTAGTGAATAAGTAGCACGAGATCTGATGGTTTTATAAATGGGAGTTCCCTTGCACAAGCTTTCTTGCCTGCCACCATGTAAGACATGACTTTGCTCCTCATTCACCTTCTGCCATCATTGTGAGGCCTCCCCAGCCATGTGGAACTGTGAGTTAATTAAACCTCTTTCCTTTATAAATTACCCAGACTTGGGTATGTCTTTATTAGGAGGGTGAGAACAGACTAATACAGTCTTTAATACTCGTACCCTTTTATTCGCAAGACGTGCACTGATACTTTGGAAACATTGCTTAACCTGCCTTATTCTAATTTTCTCCCCTCTACACTGATGGGATTAACTACAAGATTAACTGCAGGAGCTCAGAAATCCCAGTTGCATTTATTTTCCTCCCTCAGCCCCATGTTGACACATGGATGTCAAAGAGCCTGAGAAAGAAGGAGGCTTGCTTTAGTGATGCTGAGTAAACAATGGGTGGATCCTTGGTATGTGATGTGTACACATCTTTATGAAGAAGGGATTGATGGAAGAATAGAAGATTGAAACTAGTAATGGAGAGACATGGGTCAATGTTTGTAAAGTTTATATTGGGAGGTTAGTCTTGAACTCTGTGTGTGTATACGTGTAGTCTAATGTGTGTATATGTATACAGTTGACCCTGGAACAATGCAAGGATTAGTGGCACCAACCTCAACACAGTCAAAAATCTGTGTATAACTTTTGGCTTGCCCCAAACTTAACTACTAATAGCCTACAGTTGACTTGAAGCCTTACCTGTAACATAAACAACTGATTAACAAATATTTTATATGTTCTATCTATTATATACTGTATTCTTACAATAAAGTAAGCTAGAGAAAAGGAAATACTAATAAGAAAATCATAATGAAGACAAAATGTATTTACTATTCTTAAGTGGAAGTGGGTCATCATAAATGTCTTCATCTCTGCCATCTTCATGTTGAGTAGGCTGAGGAGGAGGAGGTGAGAGAGGAAGGGGTTGGTCTTGCTGTCTCAGAGGAGGCAGAGGTGGAAGAAAATCCATGTATAAGAGCACCTGTGCAGTTCAAACCTGTGTTGTTGAACAGTTGACTGTATCTGAATATGTATCTGTCCTCATGCTGCTACAAAATTCTCCAGAGAGTAGCACATCAATTTTAAGCAGAGGAAGGATAATATTGGCTGGGTCAGGAAAGTAAATATAGAACAAAAGTAAATGTTTTCATAGGATTTATGGAAACTAGGGCAAATGCTAAGAAAACTCACTAAATAGCCCTTTAGGAAAGCCTTGCCAACATTTTCCAAAATACTCTGAGTTAATTAGTCAAGGACACTCTAAGTCAGAATGGGCCACATGGAAAAATGTTCTCTTGATAGAACATCTTACTCTTAACCACATGTGAACACATGACAGGTGAGCACAAACAATTTAGAAATAGTCTACATCCATTAATTGTCTTCTCAAACCTGTGTTTATCTGCAAATGCTAGAGCCGAAAAAATGCATGGCAGATTTTCAGTTTCTTGATATGAGCAGCACATAATTGCAGAGTTCTGAAACAGAATTGTAGAAGTCTGTAAGGTTTTTGGAGGACGTATTGAAGGGAGGCTCCTAGGAGCCTGGAAGAGCCAGCTGCATAATATCCGGAAGCTTGGCCTTATCTCAACAGGAATGTCAGACAGGATAATTACTTCCCCGTAAGAAAGTGAAGTTGTTTAATTCCCAAGAGCCTGCTAAGTTATTTGTATCAGTGAGCTGTTTGAGAGTGCCATCAGTATCGGGAAGGCACTCTGATTTTTATCAGTCCCGTACATTCCTCTCATATCAGCTTCATAACCCAGCCCTTATCTCTGATCCGTGAACAGAGACTAACGAAGTCCCAGAGAACGACCAACAATGAAAACAATTTATATTCTCCGAAGAATGCAAAAGTATCTGATTATATCTGTACCCTCAGATAGAGGCTTAAATATAAAGTTTGTGAAATATTATAAATCTCCCTTAACTGCACCGTATTTATCAGTTTTAGATTGTTTTTTAAAATGGCCTCCTCAATAAAGGTTTTTATTAGGCAGATAATGACCTTCCGATGGGCATTTAGTGGAATCGTTGACTATCCCTCAACTATAGACACTAAACATAAGAAGACCTTAAAAGCCCCAAACATACACTTAAATGATTTTTGTCCTAAAACATTATAGATTAAAGAACAAAAACCAAAAAATAGCTAATCATCTTTGCCATAACTATTCCTGCCTGATGTATTCAAAAGCAATTTGCAGCCCTTGTAATTTATGGATTTCTCACAAAGAATAAAAGAAATTAAAAAAAATTTAAAAACCTTTACCCTAAAGCACATTTATATATAGGAGAGGCCCTATCTGAACTTCATCATAGATATTTACTTTTATTTTGTCTTCCCAAGCACTGTAGAGTATTTGGTTCTTTCAGGAGTCATCAATATTATTGTTGTCGAAACACTTCAGAAAGCCAGATTGTCTCAAAAATTAACTATTTCTTCTTTGCTTGCCTGGGTATTTTCTAATTCCATCTTTAACCTTTCATACCAGTTAAAGCTGATTTATTTTTAACTTGCTTTCTTTGTCTTTCAGAGACTAAATTACGTTCACAAAAGAATAGCAGATAATATATGACAAGCACAAAGGAAAAAACATAGTCAGTGGTTGTATGATTACTTTCAGCAATACAAATGGCCATGGAAAGTAATTTAAGGCCAGGGGCGGTGGCTCAGGCCTGTAATCTCAGCACTTTGGGAGGCCCAGGCAGGCGGATCGCTTGAGGTCAGGAGATCAAGACAAGCCTGGCCAACATGGTGAAACCCCATCTCTACTAAAAATACAAAAAAGTAGCCTGGTGTGGTGGTGTGCTTCTGTAATCCCAGCTATTCGGGAGGCTGAGGCATGAGAATCACTTGAACCCGGGAGGCGGAGGTTGCAGTGAGCCGGGATCGTGCTACCACACTCCAGAGCAAGACTCTGTCAAAAAAAGAAAAGAAAGGAAGGAAGGAAGAGAGAGAGAGAGAGAGAGAAAGAAAGAGAAAGAAAGGAAAGAAAGAAAGAAAGAAAGAACGAACACACGCACGCAATTTAGGATCCAAAGAGCATTCTTGAAATTTTGAATTGCTACTTCAGTTTTTCTTCCAAATGAATTGAAATTGATCAAGGTAACTGGATAATCCTAAATCTCCAGTCTACTTCAGGTTGTGTAATTATTTTGAGACCTTTGTTTCTTGAAGTAGGCAAATAAACTAGTGACAATTAGACTGTTCACAGGTAAAGAGCCAAATAAATATGAAAATGTAAATATATATGATGTGTTTAAGCTCCAGCACATCAGGATGGTATTGTCACTGGTGATTCCCCAAGACCAAAAGCACAATGAAATGCATACCATACACAGGTTTATACAACAGATATTTACAGAATGGATGAGTAAATGAATAAATAAAGACATCACTATTAAAACTAGAATCTTTTCTGGGCCAAAGAGTAATAATGTTCATTGTGAATTAAATGGAGAGAAAAAACTGCATACACACAAAGAAGATACAAAATGAAATGCACATCACATCAGTTTTTCAATATAATATTGATGATGTCCTATATGTGCTTCTTGCATTATTTGAAGAAAACTGAACAACTAACTACATCAGTGCATCTTATTTAGTCCAAAATATTGATGACCTGATACCACTAGACCAACTTAAATAGAGATTCTATTCACACTCTAACATGGCTAGATGTTCCTTCAGTTACTACTTGAAATCTGATTGATTGCTTCATTTTACTTCCCAGTAAATCATAATCTGGGATGTGAGTTTTGATTCAATCTTGGCATAGCCAATATATTGCTAATTATAGAGATATGTTGATAAGATTTTGCCTTTTAAAATCTGTAAGGTATATTAATATCCTGTGGATGATATTTAAAACCACATTAGTAAACATAAATGAATTATTAAGATATATATTGATATAATGCTGTTGATCAATTTTATTTGATCAATATGTGTTCAAAATACATATGAGTAAAGCTACAATCAAACCAAGCAATATGGGCCGGGTGCAGTGGCTCATCCCTGTAATCCCAGCGCTTTGGGAGGGCGAGGTTGGGGGATCACCTGAGATCAGGAGTTCAAGACCAGCCTGGTCAAGATGGTGAAACCCTGTATCTACTAAAAATACAAAAAATTAGCCAGGCATGGTGGCGAGCACCTGTAATCCCAGCTACTCAGGAGGCTGAGGGAGAAGGATTGCTTGACCCCAGGAGGTGGAGGTTGCAGTGAGCCGAGATCATGCCATTGCACTCCAGCCTGGGCAACAAGAGCGAAACTCCATCTCAAAAAGAAAAACAACAACAAGAAAACTAAGTAATATGAAGAATTGCATATCGGAAGTATCATTTTGTTTCTTCCCCAAAATAACACACAGTTATTTTGTTAAGAAATGTTTTAGATAATATTTTATTTTGAAAGGAAACATTTTCTACTAATTTAAAAAGTGGAGTGTCACAGAGGTCCTTGACAAAGCAAGCCCTCTGTAAGATAAAAATATAGGTGAGAAGAGACAATTGCTTGAATGATAATCATTATAAAAATAACCACAAATGCTCCATCACTAGATACCTGGTGATTTCTCAGATACTTAATAGTGATAACAGACCCATTAGATCAGTACATTCAGTGATATTAGGATTCTTCTTCTTTTAGTAATCAGGAACTGGGACCCCTGAATCAAAGATGACTACGTAAGTTGGAAGCAAAAAGGAAGGATGGAAGGAAAGAAAGATGGGAGGAGGGAAGGGAGAGAAGGAAGAAGGGAAGGAAGGAAAGAAAGGAGGAGGGAAGGAGAAAAGGAAGGAGGGAAGGAAGGAAGGAGGAAGGAAGGGAGGGCAGGAGGGAGGAACAAGGGAGAGAGGGAGGGAGAGAGGAAGAAAGGAAGAGGTGGGGGAGGAAAGGGGAAGGGATAAAAAAAAAAGGAAAAAGGAAGGAGGAAGCAGCAGGGGAGGGAGGGAGAGACGAGGAAAGAAGACATGAGCAATAGATGTCCAGAAACAAATTTCTATCATATCTTGTTATACCCTGTGATGTGGTTTGGCTGTGTCCCCACCCAGATCTCATCTTTAATTGTAGTTCTCATAATCCCCAAGTGTCATGGGAGGGACTTGGTGGGAGGTAATTTAATCAGGGTGGTTACCCCTATGCTGCTGTTCTCTTGATAGTGAGTGAGTTCTCATGAGATCTGATGGTTTTATAATGGGCTTTTCCCCCTTTTGCTCAGCATTTCTCCTTCTTGCCACCATGTGAAGAAGGACATGTTTGCTTCTCCTTCTGCCATGATTGTAAGTTTCCTGAGACGTCTCCAGCCATGGGGAGCTGTGAGTCAATTAAACCTCTTTCCTTCACAAATTACCCAGTCTCAGGTATGTGTATCAGCAGCGTGAGAATGGACTAATACATCATATCATCATTCTTGAGTAATGCAATGCACAAGTATTGGATAGTAACTTGGAATGACTTCAAGGTGTGCAGTATATGGGAAAAGTCTGGATTTTCTCACAAGATCTTCCCTTTGCTAGCTGTGTGACAGGGTGATTTCTGGGCACCTTTGTCTCCATTTGTGCATCAGTAAGTGGAGGTGGATGATCCTTTCCTCTCATATGTGATGTGTAGAGTAAGTGGGATATTTGCATGGTGCCCAGAACGGGATCTGCCTTTTAGTTAGTCCCTTATTTTAGTCTCTTATGGTACTTTTTTTACATTTTAGAAATTGTCTTTGGTTGAATTTGAATATTATCCACTTCACGGCCTCCTTTTCCCTTCTCAGAGGGCACATTTCTTCTTCTGCCACATATTTATCTCTAAATAAAACTGCCCTTGTTTTAAACCCACATTGCTGGCAATCAGGTCAGATAATGCAAAAATGGAGTAAAGTGCCAAAAAAAAAAAAAAAAAACCTCAATATAATTGTGGTTTTTTGTTAGTTTGTTTCTTAAAATGAATTTATTCTGTTTCATGAAATAAGTATTTCAGTTATAATGTCTCTTCCTCACATTTTTTGGATGTAATGTTTGAGGAAAGACTAGCTCCATCTCTGACACATAAATATTTCAAAATATATAATTAAATCATGTATTTTAATTATGCATTCATGCAAGGAAATATTCAGATTTGCCTCCAAACTAATGGTCTTCTTTTTGTTTTATTTTCTAATCCAGCCCAAAATGTTGAAATCATCTGAGGTTAAACTTACACAGAAGCGTTTTTGAAAAGAATTTATATTGTTTACAATTTAATTCAGTTAATATTTGAGTAACTATGTTCAGAGTGCTGTGTTATGAGATATGTGGAGAAGAAGCCTACGTAGTTTCTGTCCTTCATGAGTTTACTTATAGTGAAGGCAGCATATACAAGTGATTAGTTAAAATTAATTGCAAAAATTGTTCTTCTGTGCCAGAGATGGTAACGGGAAAGTAGTGATTCATTAAACCTTAGAGGATGTGGTTACACATTTTTAGGGATAAGGCATTTCGTTTCAAAGTTAAAGGCTAATGAAAATTTTAATAGGCCCAAACTGTGGGAAAGAGATTCTAATCTAAAACAATAGCATGAGACAAGACATAAAACACCAAAATTAAAAACTCATATACACAACATGCAATTATGTTTTATATTTGAGGAGATGCAGAGGCAGAGTTGTCAGCATTTGAGGTACAGAATAGAGGAAGAACTCTGGCTAGAATATTGAGCCTAGTTTTTAAAATATCTTCACTGGCGTAATAAAGTAGCCTTATTTTGTAATAGAGAATGGTAAAAACCACTATAATTACAATGACTAATCACTAAAATAATTTGTTTTGGAAAAAAGAAAAAAGATATATCATGAAAAAACAAAGTTAAATAAGAGATGATAAATCTAGAAATAAATTACATATCTTATGAATAAAAACCACAGATTTTATTTTTAAAAATTATATACCTTGTTAATCAGAATTAAATATAGTTTTGAAAAGTCAAAGGAAGAATTAATAAATTGAAATGAAGTGGTTTAAAAAAGAGAAAATGCATTGTAAAGGAATTCACAAAAAAATGGAGGACAGAAAATAAATAGGCAAACTCTCAAGCAGATTAGAGACATATTAATAAAGATGTTGTGGGTGAGTTTGCAAAGACAGAGTAGTAACATAAGAAGAGTTAAAGGGAAACATGAGTTCTCTGTGCAAAACTGTACCCCAAATAATCAGACTCAAATATTCAAAAGTCAACAGAATAAACAAGAAGAGCTAAAATAAAGGAAAGTAAAATCAGCTACTGAAGAGAAAAAATAACTAATCATAAAGCAATGGCAATAAGACTGACAGCCAGTTTCTTATCAGCAACAATAGAACCCATATAAAACGAACTCACATTGTAAGGTGTTTTAAACAGAAACTTTCAACCTTTAAGTGTATGCTCACTTCAGCTGTCTTTCAACAGTGATAAAATAAGTAATTTGGGGACATATATAATTGAGACATTGGCAAAACAATCTCAATTTTTCATAAAACCTATTAAAATATATACCTTATGTAAAAACAACAAAACTCAGTAATAGGGAAACAATCCCCCTAAAATTTGTCAAAATATTTTTTTAAATGCAAGCCACCAAAACACTTCACTCAAAAACTTCACCAAAGTTTTTCAGGTAACTTAAAGTACACAAAGAAAAGATTCTTGGCAACAGTGGTGTTAGGGTGATTCTGAAACTGCCATTTTGTGAGGAAGCCGAAGCTACATGTGAAGGCTGTCTACATGTAGATACTTCCATTGACAGTCCACTTGAGCCTAGTGTTCAATGTATTTCAGTCCAGGCACATGACATATAAATAAAAAAGCCTCCCCAAAATTCTGTCTCCCAGTCATCTGAATTATGCAAAGCTCTTTGAAACTTACCACCTGAAGCCTCCAGACTCCATGGAACAGACAAGCGTTCCTGTACCTTGACTGAATTATAAAAGCCTGGCAATGGTTAGCATGAAAAAATGGTTACTGTTCTGTGCTATGCAGTTCTGGAGTAGTTTGTTATACAGTGATAGAAACCTCATCAGTTGTTTAATAGTCAATGTCTGCCGTTATAGAGAAGTATGCATGGACATGCCATGATAGTGCAGGTGGTGTCAGTGGAAAATGGTCTATTTTAATCATACAAGACAGTAAAAGGTTTACAGTAGATTTAATTTTTTTAAGTTTACATGTAAGCATTATATAAGAACACACCTCCTTCTGTAGCCAAACAGTATGTGCTGTAGATGCCTTACTCATGAGTAGTGTGACTTGCCTTTAAGCCACTGCATCTCACCATGCTGTTTGCCATAAAGACATCTTCCATGAAGCTAACAGATAACATAGGTCTTACACCTAAGACTTAGCCTGCTAAAATAATGTATGCAACAGAGTTCTCCAGAGAAACAGAACCAATAGGATAAATAAAAAGATTTCTTATAAAGCACTGTCTCATGCAGTTACGGAGGGTGAGAAATCCCATGATCTGCTGCTGTCTGCCAGCTGGAGACTCAGGAACACCAGAAGCATAGTTTGAAGCCTCAGAGTCAGAGACAATCGTGTAGATTCTAGTCTGAGTCTGATGATCTGTGAACCAGGAGCACGAAGGCCAGGAGAAGACCTGTGTCCCGGCTCAAGCCCCCAGGCAGGGGGAGAGCAAACTAATATTCCTCTGTGGTTTTTGTTTTATTCGGGCCCCCAGTGGATTGCATGATGCCCACTCACCTTGGGTAGGGCAGTCTGCTTTATCTGAACCCGAACGCTCTTCTTGAAACCATTTCTTGAATGCTTGAAACTCAGACATGTTTCATCAGATATCAGGCCATCCTATGAACCCATCAAGGTAATACACAAAATTAGCCATCACAAACGATACAATTACTCAGCAGTGCTTGAAGAGGTTCCTATTAGTCCTAACTACTGGCCTTGTACAAATTTTTTTTTTAATGGAAAAAAAGGCACTGCTAACTCTGGCATGAATAAATAAAGAGAAAAAGATGAAAGAGAACAGAATATATAAAAGAGATTTTTTTAAAGTAACCTGAAGCATTTTGCTTAAAAAAATCAAGAATTGGTTAAAACATTCAAGATATGATAAATGCATACTGATGGAGGAAAGTTGTTTCTTTTGTTTGTTTGCTTTTTGAGACAGGGTCTGGCTCTGTCACCCAGGCTAGAGTGCAGTGGTGTGATTTCAGCTTACTGCAAGCTCTGCCTCCCAGGTTCAAGTGAGTCTCCTGCCTCAGCTTCCCGAGTAGCCGGGATTACAGGTTCCCACCACCACACCCAGCTAATTTTTGCATTTTAAGTAGAGATAGGGTTTCACCATGTTGCCCAGGCTGGTCTTGAACTCCTGACTTCAAGCAATCCACCTGCCTGGGCCTCCTAATGTGTTGGGATCACAGGCGTGAACCACCATGCCCAGCCACCTGAGAAGTGTTTCTTAATGCACTCTTTGCAGAATGCATCTTGCATGGTTTTATCCATATTCTGGGTTATATCTCTTCCTTCCTTCCTTCCTTCCTTCCTTCCTTCCTTCCTTCCTTCCT
>NW_012117866.1:416395-430533 GCF_000951035.1 Colobus angolensis palliatus | reverse complement strand
CCTTCCTTCCTTCCTTCCTTCCTTCCTTCCTCCCTCCCTCCCTCCTTTCTCTCTCTCTCTCTCTCTTTCTTTTTGCCTTTAAAAACTTAGAATCGCCAAGATGGTAATGTGACCTCTGTTTACAACTTCACATTTAAAGTTGTGGTCTGACTTGAGAATACCTCTTAATTACCAAATATTCATGACTGTAAGGAGCTCATATTTTCTCCACATGTTAATTATTTGGCATTCAGAAAGTGTATTTCAAGTAAGCTGTACATTTAATGTGTTATATTTGTTTTGATTTTCCAGGGGGAAAAATACATTTACTCACAGGCAAAAAAATCATTTACATAGTGAGGTCTATGCTTGTCAGATTCTCAGAATTCAGAAAATGAAAAATCTCACAATATTTTGTATAAAAACAGCACAAAGTGAAAGCAGTCCCATTAATAATTCAGACAAAATTCAGTTGGCTTTACTTGAAAAGTCTTTCAGCATTTATGGAAAACAGATTTAAAGTCTGGCTGTAACTGTAGGGATAACAAGTGGTTTATCTGGACCACATAAACAGTAACTGAGATTATATATCACCAACAGTGCCTTCAACAGATCGTTTTTCCCAATTCTACCATTGCTAATGCATTTTCTAAAAAATTAACCTATATTACTTTTCTGCATCTGTGTAATGACTTATCACAAAGTTAACAGATTACAATAGCACACAGTCATCATCTCACAATTTCTGTGGCTCAGTCATCTGACCACACTCACTTTTATCTGCTCATAATCAAACAAGGCAGAAATCAAGAAGTTAACGAAGGCTATGATCTCCTTGAGACTAGGGAGTCCTCTTCCAAGTTCATTTATTGAAAGAATGTATTGTATTTCCTTGCAGCTATGGAATTCATGGTTTCCTGCTTGTTTAAAGTCAGCAATTGACAGCCATTCCTCAGATGGATTCTTCTAAGAGATTTTACCTTATTAAATCTGATTCCATTTACCTACTAAATGGATATTACTAGAATAACAGCCATTAAATGAACTAAACCTAAACTGATTTACAGATTAGCTCACACCCTTTGAGATATTCTATTGGTGAGGAGTTTGTCACGGGTTCTCCCTGCACTCAGGCAGAGGGAATTATACAAAAAAGTGACCCTTTTTGGGGTCCTGTCAGGGTGTGCCCACCACATAAGCATTGCCTTCTTCATAACTTTTTTTTGACACTTAAATAAATTTAATATACAATGTATGGTTTAATTATTAAATTAGACGAACAGGATTAGTGAACCAGAATACTGAGATGAATAAACAAAAGAACTATAGAAAACCAAAATGATCCTTTTAAAAGGAAAATGCCCAGAAAAAATAAAAAACATCTTGCAATCTTTAGTGGGCAGAGAATGGCATTTGCTATTAGAGACTCTTGGATTCAGACCATTCTTTATCACTTACACAACACAATTTTCCACGGGGATTTTCTCCATCTGTTTCAAATGTCCTCACTCTTCAGTTGTTTTTAATTTTCATTTCCATTGCATTTGGGTGTGAGGCTCTCCACTTTTTGCAACTCAGTTTAAACAGGCAATCTTTTTTTATGGTTTAAACAGTCACCAATTTGGTATTTTATCATTCATTTATCCAGAACATGATTCCCAGTAATAATTTATTCGCTTTAATTTTAGAAGTACATTTGACCTGTGTGTGCTAGTGGGGGTGTCAGATTGTGTCCTAGAGGGAGATTTTGACCCTATTAAGGCTTTAATCTCTTCAAACCTCATTTTTCTCAACCATAACAGTGGAGTCATGCTCATCTTAGAAGTAGAGTGTGAGTGTATATAAACTAGTCTTATGCAAATATTTTGGTAACATTAAACATTTCATGAAGATATTTTTGTAAATTTAAGTATACTATAATATTGATGTTACTGCTAAGGACAATAGAAATAACTAGATCATCAAATCGAAGTAACATGAATTCTAGAACTTGCCCAGTTTTATTAGTAGTTTAAGGTATACAGATAATTATGAAGCACGGCTAAAACTGGAGATGGTATGGGACGCCATCACTTGTCCCAAAGCAATTTCTTATCACATCAGCATATGGTCTAGCTGGATATATTTGATTACTGTCTTTGTTGCATAAACTCACATCATTAATATGGACGGGAGCAATTTTGTTTGTGAAATTTCTCCAACGTCTACTCATCTAATTACAGGGCCTACATAAAATTTTCCATGTGGCCATGTGCTATAATTTCATAAAGTCCAGGTCTGCTTACCAGAAGTGATTCTAGCCAGGCTACGTACATCCTACCAAGAGCATTCCACATATAAGGACTCTCCGTCTGGCAAATAATAATAAGCGTTCAGGAGGTTTCTCCCTAGCATGTTTTCAAGGGGATTTGACCAGTTTACCTTCCTTCTTCCTTTACCAGGGGTTCTATCTTCCCCTTAAAGGGGAATAATGAATTGCAGCAGTGTTAATTCACCCTTTTCTTCCCTCTGTTGATAATGAGCAGTCAGACACAGTGGTTTTCAATAGGTGCTTCCCAAAGCCCTGGATGCTATGTACAAGTTTCTCAGGTGGCAAATGTTGAGAAAATTAATGCGTGTGAAGACAGCGTTGGCATCCCTAATCCTTCCCTCAACTAAATCATTTTTTTCTATAGTCTTTTTACATATTAGACTTCTGCCCATGATTCTGCCAGAACCAAGGGTTTTACAGCTCAAAAAGTCATGTATGTATCAATGTTTACAGAAAATAATAATTGATATGGTTTGGCTGTGCCCCCACCCAAAGCTCAACTTCAATTGTAGCTCCCATAATTCCCATGCGTCGTGAGAGGGACCCGGTGGGAGGTAAATGAATCATGGGGGTGGGTCTTTCCCGTGCTGTTCTCATGATAGTGAATAAATCTCACGAGATCTGATGGTGTTATAAAGGGCAGTTCCCCTGGACATGCTCTCTTGCCTGCCACCATGTAAGACATGACTTTGCTCCTCCTTCACCTTCTGCCATGATTGTGAGGCCTCCTCAGCCATGTGGAACTGTGAGTCCATTAAACTTCTTTTTCTTTATAAAGTACCCAGTCTCAGGTATGTCCTTATAGCAGTATGAAAACAGACTAATACAATAATGTTTTCTCCTGTAACAAGGAATACCTAAGCATAAAAGGCACTGATGGAGTAAGACTCATTTTTGAGGACTATAGAAAGGAGAAACATTGTTCTCAACTGGGATACTTTCCTTTTTCTTATTTCTCTGCTCTTCAATTGAATTATGCAAATATTAAATTTATTTCACTGCTCAACTTAGCATGTTTCCCCATTGAGACGTTATAGGCACTGGCGTAGTGCTTTTTCTCTCCTCTGAACAGAAGGACATACTGTTTTTTCTAATCTTTTGGTAGATATTATCCTACTGTATCATGATAACTTCTTTCTCATACTAATACTTTCATTCACCTTTTCCTATTTTCTCTCAGAAAAGTAGCATAGAAAGCATATTTTTCTCTCAAAAGTAGCAATTCCCGTGAGGGCAGAGATTACTTTTTAGCATGTGCCATTTTTTCCTAAGTAATTCATTAAAGACATATTAGACTCATTAACGTTGACTTTAATAGTTCCACATGTTGCTATGCTACTTTGAATACATGTGCCCCTACTTGGCTACATAGTTTTCTTATTGGCATATACTATTTGTACATATTTATGGGGCACATGTGATATTTTGTTCCATGCATAGAATGTGTAATGATCAAGTCAGGGTATTTGGGGTATCCATCACCTTGAACGTTTATTATTTTTTGTTGGGAATGTTTCAAATCTTCTCTTCTAGCTATTTGAAATATGGACTAGAATTGTTGCTAACTATAGTCACCCTGCTGTGCTGTGGAACACTAGCACATATTACTTCTATATAACTGTGTGTTTGTGCCCATCCACCAGCCTCTCTTCATCCCTTGACATTCCCAGCCTCTGGTAATCTTCATTCTACTCTCTACTTGCACGAAGTCAACTTTTTTTCAGCTTCCACATATGAATGAGAATATGCAATATTTGTCTTTCTGTGCCTGACTTATTTTCTTTAACATAATGACCTCCCGTTCCACCCATCTTTCTGCAAATGACAACATTTCTTTCTTTTTAAAAGCTGAGTAGCATTCTGTTGAGCATATATACCCCATTTTCCTTATCCATTTATCTGTTGGTCGACTCTTATGTTGATTCAATATCTTTATTATTGTGAATAGTGCTGCAATAAACATGCAAGTGCAGGTATCTCTTTGAAGTGCTGACTTCTTTTTCTTTGAATAAATACCCAGTAATGGATTTGCTAGTTTATATGGTAGTTCTATTTTTAGTTTTCTGAGAAAACTCCATGATGTTTTCCATAATGGCTGTACTATCTGCTAGTACATTGATAAAGAACATATATTTTGTAGCAAGAATGTGTTTATTTTAGCATCAATTTCTATCATAAATTGTTTAGGCCAAAAGAGAAATGAAGTGAAATATATATATATCTTGCTTTCATTCTTCCATAAATAGTGAAAAATATTCATTTCAGGAGAATGAAGCAAAGAGAAACAAAACCACTCCATATTTATTCACAGACAGCCCACGGTATATAATTTTGTCCATAGTTATAGAAAACTTCAGAACGCACAATGAGATGTCACTTAGCCAGCAAGGAACCTTCCCTTACAGCTGTCCAACCTAGGGTCTGGCCACTCCTCACCAGGATTTGAAGACACATGTCTTGCTTGATTGCCGTTAATACTGACTTAAGCTACCAAATCCACTTGGTTAAACCCCACAAACCCTCCCATGTTTTCTCAATAATGTTTAAGGGATTATCGCTGGCTACTGAGAGAGTTTTCTGAAATGCTTTCCAGCTGGTTTTCCGAAGAATACAAAACACCCTACAAATTCAGCAGGAAAAACCACCAAGACGTAAGGAACTGTAGCAGGCTTTGACCAAAGGTATGTATAACTTGGTTGAACTCATGTTCATGTTGCCAAAACCTTTTTCTAGATATTCAGCCTCCAAAATAACTCACAGTTCTAAGGCAGCGAAACAAGGTGGTTCTAAATGGTTGAGACCAGTAGCTTTCAGTAAAAGGGCATCTCAAACCACAGTAACAGGAACCTTCCCACAGAACCCCTGTAGGAGCACTTGTCCCTTCCAATAATAGAAAAAGAATCTCCTCTTGTTCCAATTATGTATCCAAAATATCATCCAGTCACTTCACAAATGCATTTATTCGCCTCTTCAATACCAGGTTGATTTGTTTTTCTAAGACCAGCCGAGCGAGCACAAAAGAACCAGCAAGTAGGCAAAGGTAGGAGCAAAACTGCAAGTTTATTTTGGTAACCTAAGGTGTGGGGAAGAAGTCTGTCAGCCTCCGGCAAAGAAGGCCGACAGAGTCCCCCCCTCGTGGGGCTCTCGGGCGGGGTTCCTGCATCCCGACTTCAGTGGGGCTGGAGGAAGACCGCGTGGCTCACTGGTGGAGAGCGGCTTTTCTAGGAGTGGGAGGGCAATAGGCGGGGGCACAGGCGTGTCGGGGGCGTTCCGCAGGTGCGACCAGGTAAATCTTGGTCTCTTTGGATTGACGTCACCTGGTGCATGCCCAGTTGGTCTGCACCTTCCCTGGTCGCCGGCTGCATTTTCGCGCGCGCGGGAAAAGTTGGGAGGGGGGGATGAAGAACCCGGAAGTGCACCATCTTGCCTCCGTTCGTCCAAACACAGGTATTTTCTCTTATCCTTCATGCTTTTTCTATTCCTTTTCTAAAGTGTTTTTTAAAATCACAATGTACACAGCTCATATTAGTTCAGTGTTTACACATCATTTATTATTCAGGACAATGTCATACATTTTTGATTAGTGATTTCCATTCCTTTTCTTTTTTTCACACTCGCAATCTGAGCTCTATTTTTTTTTAACATATTTGTCATTTTCTGATATTTCCCCTGAGGCTAAAACTGCATTTTCCAATTCTTCTTTGCTAGAATTTCATTTTCTGCTGGTTTAGCTTCCCTTAAACCATAGAATAAAGTTTAATTTTTAAAACCTGACCTGTTTTTATGATTTCTTTTATCTCACTTGCTTAGTTGCATGCTATCTTAGAGTAACACACCTTGGGCTGGATTTTGCAGAAAAGGAGCAACTGGCTGGATAATTAGGAAGTAGAGTCCTTTCTATCAAAAACCAAAATTTAAAGAAAGTGATTCACATGCGGCAAGAATTGCAACTTACACAATTACTTGACACAGTAAAGCATTTGAAAATGTGTCTAATGTATATCCCAGGAGCATTTCCCAATGCATATAAATGAGTTTAGGTACCAGACTCCACATACATTTCTATTTTATTTATTATTTTTAAATGATTATGCTCCTCAGTTCTGGTGAACACTGAACTAACTTACCTGGAAGGTAAAGATCTTACCTGGATTAGTTGTTGAAGATGCTGCAGCATTAAGCCTGGTTTTCAGCAACAGGTGATGCTCTCTTTCATGAACTTTGTTCCCGGATGACATGAATTCTGCTCCAATTTTTTTTTTTTTTTTTTTTTTGGTCAGGCTGTGGTTGCTATATTTTTAAAATTTATTTTATTTTATTATTATTTATTTACTTATTTCAACAGCCTTTGGGGTGCACATGGTTTTGGTTACATGGATGAATTGTATAGTGGTGAAGTCTGAGATTTTAGTGCACCTGTCACCTAAATAGTGTACATCGTACCCGATATATAATTTTTTAGCCCTCACCACCCTCATTTTTTTAGTTATGGTCTTCGTTTTGTCAATCAAGTCTGGCAACTGGATCCGTGTCACACACACCTTCATTTGAACCTCTAAACTCTCTCATCTCCAGGCGCTGCAGTAATTCATCATGTTGAGGAGATGGGATAGTGATATTTAATTGATATCCACAAGAATCACTTAACTGACTCCACAGTCTTCAATAGACTTTCCATTTTGTTCTTTCTTTGGGGAGAGGAGTGATATTTTTCTTTCTATTCTTTTTATCTATTTATTTTCTTCCAACTTTTATTTTGGGTTCAGGGTTACGTGTGCAGGTTTGTTATATGGGTAAATTGTGTGTCAGAGGAATTTGGTGTACAAATTATTTCTCCAGGCAGGTAATTAGCATAGTATTCAATGGATGGTTTTTCAATCTTCTCCCTCCTCCCACCTCCCACTCTCAAGTAAGCCCCAGAACCTATTGTTTCCTTTTTTGTTTCCATGTGTACTCAATGTTTAGCTCCCACTTATAATTAAAAACATGGCATCTGGTTTTCTGTTTCTGTGTTAGTTTGCTTAGGATAACGACCCCAACTGCATCCATGTTGCTGCAAAGAACATGATTTCGTTCTTTTTTTATGGTTGCATAGTATTACATGATGCATATGTACCACATTTTCTTTATCCAGTCTACCATTGATGGGCATCTAGGTTGATTCCATGTTCTTGCTAGGGTGAATTGTGCTGCAGTGAACATACTCATGCATATGTCTCTTTGGTAGAATGATTTACACTTCTTTGGGTATGTACACAGTAATGAGATTGCTGGGTCAAACAATAGTTCTATTTTAAGTCCTTTGAGAAATCTCCAAACTGCTTTCCACAGTGGCTGCTGGTGGGAATGTAAACTCGTTCAGCTATTATATTATTTATATCTTCATATATTTTGTCTGCAAATTACTCATAGTTCCTTAAATAAATAGTTTATCGTCTGCCTTTCCAACTCATCCATAATTTGCATGAAAGGGACAAAATAAGTTTCTTCATCATTTCACTGTTGAAAATTAGACTAATTCTGCCCCTGTCTCTGAGAGCAAAATTAGGGCCAAAATCAGCTTGATTGAGCACCTCAGAGCATCTCTCTGCCTCTGGGCAAGATTGTGGCTAACTACGCCTGGAAGCAGACTCAGCTCTACCCTGGCAAAGGCAGTAGTATGAGGACAGAAGACAGAAACATCTAATTCATGTCCTCCAAAATGTCATAATCAATAATCAATGAGTTGTTTGAAAAGATCAATGAAATTGATAAGCCTAGACTAGTGAGACAAATCAAGAAAAATAGAGAGAAAACACACACTATTAATAGGAAGGAAAGGGGAAGAAAGGAAAGAGGGGCCATCCCTACTGATTTCATGGACATTAAAAGGATAATAAGAAAAGATTATATTATGAACAACTCTATGCTCATGATTTCGACCAGGAGTCTCCAACCCTGGGGCCATGGACTGGTGCAGGTCTGTGTCCCACTAGAAACTAGACTGCACAGCAAGAGGTGAGTGGTGGGCAAGTGATAGAAGCTTCATCTGTATTTACAGCCACTCCCCATCACTGGCATTACTGCCTGAGCTCCATCTCCTGTCAGATCATCAGCAGCACTAGATTCTTATAGAAGCACGAATCATATTGTGAACTGTGGATGCAAGGGATCTAGGTTGCATGCTCCTTATAAGAATCTAATGCCCGATGATCTGTCACTATCCCCCATCACCCCCAGATGGGGCTGTCTAGTTGCAGAAAAACAAGCTCAGGGCTCCTACTGGTTCTACATTATGGTGAGTTATATAATTATTCCACATATATTATAATGTAACAATAATAGAAATGAAGTGCACAATAAATGTAATGTGCTTGAATTACCCCCAAACCATCTCTAACCCTCCCCTGGCCCATGGGAAAATTGTCTTCCACAAAATTAGCCCTTGGTGCCAAAAAGGCTGGGGACCACTGATCTAGATGAAATAGATCAATTCCTTTAAAAGACATAATCAACCAAAGCTCACACAAGGAAGAATACTTAATAGGTTATACCTATTTGATAAATTACATCAATAATTAATGCCTTCCAAAAATTATAATCAGATTTCCTGACTTCTTGTAGCAACCAACTGGGTTTGAATTTGGGAAGAGTTTAGGATGCTTAGGGAATGAACAGAAATAACATAATGCAAAAATGTTTTGTGGAAGCAAGGAGGGTACTGTATACCAGCAGCAAAAACAGAGTCATGGAGGTATGAAACTATGCAGAGAAGAAAATAGGATAAAGTGAAGGCACAGCTTAAAGAGGGGAACTCTGAAAAATACAATGGGACAAGAAATACAATAGGGATTTTAGCAAATGCAAAAATGGGACACCCAGTTAGATTTGAATTTCACTAAACAATGAATAGTATAGTATGTTCTAAATAATGCTTGGTACTTATTCTTGCTAAGAATATGTTTGCTCTTTATCTGAAATTCAAACTTAATTGGGTGACCTCTACGTTTTCTGGCAATGGTTGATGTATTTCTCTTTCCAAGCAATTGAAGCAAGGGTGAGACAAATTTTATTCTGAGGTTCAGTGACTGGGGAAGAGGACTGAGGGATGAAGGAAAGAGGTAAGAGAGGCTGTGGAGAAACATGATGCTTGTTGGCTGCCATGTTTGTATTTGTGTTGGAGATCGGCTCGTTCATTAGTTGAGTGGGAAATTTGTTTTAGTAAGATGAGGATCCTCAGAAAAGTAAAACAAGTTGAAATAATAGTCCTGGCATACACAAATGAAATTCCAAGAAGATTCCTCAAATCACCAGGAGTCCTGGATTGTGAAATCCATGGGTTAACACGACGATGTGAATGTCTCATAGAATCTCAGTTCAATTCAGCAAATGTTGATAAAGAACTCCTCTTTTGTTACTTTCTACATGCTTTTGAGAGAGAAGATAAATATGGATTTCTTATTCTTTAAAAAAAGAAAAGGAAAAAATAAATGAGAGAAAAACTGACAACCTAGTGGGAAGAAAGCTGCAAAAACAGATAGTCAATAGAATGTGGTGATGTTTCCTTTGTAAGTACTTGCAGCAGGAGGCTGTCATATAGGAAAGTCGTTTGTTGTGAAGACTGAACATGGAAGGCTATAAACAGTGGAATGTGTCTGCTTTCCCTGCCTTCAGATATGCTCTTTTGAAGTTCTCTGTCTCGTCTCTGAATAATCACATGAGGCCAAGTCCTCAGCTTTCTGGTCACAATAACAATAATATCCAGTTCTGTTTGCCTAGTTTAAAAAGTTCAGCCTCATATCCAATTTAACACCCCCTAATTTCCCTTCCTAATTCTTAGCTGACTCACTTGCGGTGCTGGGGTGGGGAGATTAAAAAGGGGAGATAAATACATGGAATCTCTCACTGATCCACAACGCTGTCATCTTCCCTTGGCTAACAGAGGCTATTGAGGCACTCAGTATGGTGGCTCTTGCATGAGACACATTGGGGAGTTGTGGGGAAGGCCAAACCACACACTGTCTCCGGTGATCATGACAAATAGGATACCCAGACTTTCTTGTCACTTGAAATAGCCAAAGGGCAGCTTGCTCTATTGCTACCTGGTTTCACTCTTTCTTCACCTGGAAACTCTCCCTAGTTCCATACCTCCTGGCTTGTATTAGTAGGAGTACTCCAGAGAAATACAGACATAGAGCCAATAAAATATACACACATATATATACACACATATATATATATTTACACACACACATATATATGGGCATATATATATGGGTTTAGGTGTATATATATATATCGGTTTATATATATGAGCATATATATGAGTTTATATACATATGAATATACGTGAGTATATATGAGTGTATATATATTGGAGTCTATACATATGAGTGTATATATATAATATGTATGGGATATATATCATACATAGATATATGTATGTTCAGTTATATATATACATATATGGGTATGGGAGTGCATATATATGAGTGTGTGTATGTATATAATGTCTGAATTCCTATTGGTGAATAGTCACTGGACCATATATATATAGACAGAGACCTAGATGATAGATATGATAACTGTATCACATGTATACATACGTAAAAACCTCTTCATATGTATGCTTTTATGTATCTTATTGGTTCTATAATACAGATTTAGACATATATAAAGAGAGTTGTCCTTTGGTATCTGTGAAGGATTGGTTTCAGGATCCTTCAAGGATACCAAAATCAATGACTACACAAATCCTTCCTATAAAATGGTGTCGTGTTTGCATGTAACCTACACGCATTCTCCAGCATACTTTAAATCATTTCTATATTACTTATGATCCCTGATACAATGTAAATGCTATGCAAGTGAGCATTATACTTCATTTTTAAAATTTATTATTGTTCTAATTGTTATACTGCTATTATTTTTTAAAATGGTCTTAAAGCACGGTTGGTTGAACCCATGGATGCGGAGCCCACAGATAAAGAGGTCCTACTGTATTTGTTTTGCTTTTTGTTTTTTGAGACAGAGTCCCAGTCTGTTGCTCAGGCTGAAGTGCAGTGGCACAATCTCAGCTCACTGCAACGTCCATCCCCCAGGTTCATGTGATTCTCATGTCTCAGCCTCCCCAGTAGCTGAGATTACAGACAACGTGCCACCATGTCCGGCTAATTTTTGTTGTTTTTAGTAGAGATGAGGTTTCACCATGGTGCCCAGGCTGGTCTCGAACTCCTGATCTGAAGTGATCCTCTTGCCTTGGCATCCCAAAATGTTGAGACTACAGGTGTAAGCCACTGCACCCAGCCAAGGTCCAGCTGTATTTGATATACAAATAGATGATATCTCTATATACCTGTGTATGTATGTATGTATGTATGTATATATGTATCTATCTATCTATCTATCTATCATCTATCTATCTATCTACCTATTAATAGATTTATTATGAGAAATTGGGTCACACGATTATGAGCTGAAAAGTCCCATGATCTGCCTTCTGCAAACTAGAAACTCAAGAAAAGTCTCTAGTATAATCTGAACCAAGACTAAAGACCAGAAAAGCCATGAGAACCAAGTGAAAATCCTAGCTCAAGGGTGGCAGCAGCCTCACGTCCTAGCTCAGGTAGGTAGTCAGAAAGCGAAAAGAGAAAACTACTTCTTCCTCTGCCTCTTGAGGTTCCTGAGACCCTCAACAGATTGGCTATTTCCCACCCACATTGGAAGAGGCCATCTACATTATCAGTTCCATAGATGCACATGCCAATCTCATCCAGAAACACACTCACAGACACACCCATAATCATAAGCACCCCGTGGCCCAGTCAAGTTGACACAAAATTTACCATCACAGTGCCCTGCAAGGCAAAGACCTAAGATATGCTGATGCATGCATAGGCAGGTGCCACACAAGAAATGAGATACCATTCTCCTTCCCTTGATGTGGAGTTCTCCAAATTCTCTGATTAATTATCTTCTTCCTCTCTTACTTGGCTTGGGAAGGGAAGGACGGTACCCGTTTTGGTGCAGAAGGAAAAGTCATAGTTCTCCTTACCAAACCAAGGGCTCCACCTCATCATCTTCTCTCCAAATCTGTTGCACTTTATTTATGTATTTATTTTATTTTATTTTAAACATTTCTTTAGAGACACGGTCCTATTCTGTCACCTGGGCTGGAGTGCATAATCATAGCTCACTGCAGCCTCAAACTCCTGAGCTCAAGTGATTCTCCCACGTTAGCCTCCTGAGTTGCTAAGACCACAGATGCATACCACAGAATCCGGCTGATTTTTTGTTTGTTTGTTTTTGGTAGAAAAGAGTGTCTCACTATGTTGCCCAGGCTGGTCTTGAACTCCTAACTTCAAGCAATTCCCCTGCCTCAGCTTCCCAAACTGCTGGGATTACAGGCAGGAGTCATTGCACCTGGCCCTCTCTTGCATTTTTAACTTGGGGCAGAAACAGTAGTAATGAGTGAAGTACAGGCTTGCAGGGGATAACCATTTCTCAACTCTGTGCCAAGAACAAATGTTGGAATTGGTTTAAAAGGATAATGCCATGATTTGGTATGTGCTGTGGTAAATCTATCTTGGTCTTCTGTGATGCTTTCTTTCCCATTTTTGGTCTAGTTTTGAATGAATAAGATATTCTGTACGAGCCTATCAGATGTAAGAAATACATTTTTAGATTAAATTGGAGAAACAACTCATATCTTAGCAAAATTGTCTCTTCCTCTTCATGAAAATGGTTTAACACTTTATCTTTTTACATTTATTTGTATATTCCTTGTATTAGATTCTCGTGGCAGCTGTTTTTAAAATGCCACATATTTGGTGACTTATAACTACAGGAATTATTATCTCACAGCTTTGGAGGCCACATGTCCAAAATTAAGGTGTGAGCAGGGCTGTGCCCCCTCTGGAGACTCCAGGGAATGATCCTTCCTTCCTCTTCCAGGTCCTGGTGGCTTCAGGTGTCCCTTGGCTTGTGGCCAAGTCTCCCCTATCTCTGCTTGCGTCTCCATGTAGCCTTTTCTCTTTTGTCTTTTAAAGGACACCTGTCATTGGATTTAGGGCCCACCTAGATGATCCAAGTTAATCTCATCTTCAGATCCTCACCATAATTGCTTCTTCAAAGACGTTTTTCTCAAATAAGCTCATATTCACAGGCTCCCAAGATTATGATAGGGACATATCTTTTGGGGAGACACAATTCATTCTACTGCAGCCTTCAGCAATGCTTCCTGACTTTCTTTTAAAATGTGTGTTTATTTTCTGTGTGTGCTCCATTCACCAAAGTGATGATCCAAATATTCTAAACAGTTTTTGGCCCTCCAATAAGGTAGCTTTCTGTACTCTTATGCCTAGTGGTACCCTGGAATCAGCTGTCTTATTTACATTCTTTACTATTAATATCTTTATTTGATGTCATTCATTAAGTCTTTGTATAGACATTTCCTCTCCTCCACAAACAAAGAAAACAAAATCTTCCTGCAACTCTCTATACTGGTTTGGAAATCCAGACCATTACCTTTTTTTTTTTTAGATGGAGTCTCACTGTCACCCAGGCTGGAGTACAGCGGTGCAGTCTGGACTCATTGCAACCTCTGCCTCCTAGGTTCAAGCAATTCTTCTGCCTCAGCCTCCAAGTAGCTGGGACTACAGGAGGCCCCCACCACTCCAGCTAATCTTTTTGGATTTTTAGAAGAGACAGATTTCACGATGTTGGCCATTCTGGTCTGGAACTCCTAACCTCAAGCGACTCCCCTGACTCAGCCTCCCAAAGTGCTAGGATTACAGGTGTGAGCAATCACTCCTGGCCCTTCCTTCCTTCCTTCCTTCCTTCCTTCCTTCCTTCCTTCCTTCCTTCCTTC
>NW_012117866.1:412681-416035 GCF_000951035.1 Colobus angolensis palliatus | reverse complement strand
TTCTTTCTTTCTTTCTTTCTTTCTTTCTTTCTTTCTTTCTTTCTTTCTTTCTTTCTTTCTTTCTTTCTTTCTTTCTTTCCTCTCTCTCTCTCTTTTGTCTTTCTTTTCTTTCTTCTTTCTTTCTTAAGGCAGGGTCTCCATTTGTTGCTCAGGTTGGAGTGCAGTGGTATGATCATAGTCCACTGCAGCCTCAACCTCCTGGGCTCAAGGGACCCTGCTACGTTGCCCAGGCTGGTCTTCACCGCCTGAGCTCAAATGATCCTCTCACCTCAGCCTCCCAAGTAGCTGAGATTACAGGCACACACACATCACCATGTCTGGCTATTGTTGTTGTTTTCTGTTTTTATTTATTTATTTATTTATTTATTTTAGAGATGAGGTCTCACTATGTTGCCCAAGCTGGTCTTAATCTCCTGGCCTCAAGCAATCCTTCTGCCTTGGCCTCCCAAATTGCTGGGATTACAGGTGTAAGCCACTGTACCTGGCCAATCATCACTTCTTAACCTATTTCCTTCCCCCACTAGACTGTAAGTTCCCTGAGGGCTGGTGGACATCTTTTTTGCAATAATGCCTGCCCTCTCACTCAG
This sequence comes from Colobus angolensis palliatus, assembly GCF_000951035.1. Classification (NCBI taxonomy): domain Eukaryota; kingdom Metazoa; phylum Chordata; class Mammalia; order Primates; family Cercopithecidae; genus Colobus; species Colobus angolensis. The sequence continues at coordinate 415,448 of NW_012117866.1, read as the reverse complement.
GAACAGCCTTGTTACAAAATAGCACCACATATGCTACAAAGGAGCTATTGAATAAGGTAACAAACGTCCTACTTTATTCTTGACATTTCTGATTTAATTTAGAGATATAAAATCCTGTTTCTAATGCAGTTTTTTTTTTTTTCTTCTGACATGGTAGGCTATTTCAGAGCTGTTTGCATACCCTGGATAAAGGCTCCATTCTTTTGTTCTGCATTAAAAAACAACAATAAAAAGTTTGTCTTCCTCATCTTGAACAAGGTGATACTTGTCACCAGGCTGGTGGAGGGAAGTTCCCAAAGCCTCACTGCTTGACAGTCACTCCAACCTGGGCTGCAGGGCAGCTTGCCATGACAGCTTTGGGCGCTCTCTGTTCCAAGTAGCCGTTGCCTCATAGTTTTTAGCTGTCTTAGCTTCCTCCTACTCCGTCAGTCTGTTTCCCTACTTTTCTGAGCAGATCTAAAATAAATTTAAAAACAAGTTACTCTCAGATGCAGAGCATGCATACCTACCAGGGCTCATTTTCTTAGCCCCCACCTACAGCGTTATAGTTAGGGTCAAATTACCTCTCACGATACACAGCACTGCTGGAAGCTTAGCAACTGATCCTGGAACCTGCACCTTCTCCCTGGATGTAGAAAAACAGAACCAGGTGTGCAGAAACAGGTGAGAGAGGCTTTGGGCTGAAGACAGACCAGTGTTATGCTCTGGAGAGTTGGAAAATTTCTGTACATTTTATTTATTTGGGAGTTTATTTGTTGATATCTGTGTTTAACTTAGGAATTGGCACTGCATAAATGGTGAGAAGAATATATTTGCTCTACTTAGGGGGAATTCTAAGGTGAAGTGTTGACATGCTATAGTCTGCTCTCCAGCCCTCTGGCCTGTTTTTTTAAAATAAAGTTTTATTAGCACACAGTCAGGCACACGCATTTGCATGTTGTCTGCAGATGCTTTCGCTTTACAATGTCAGAGTGGACTGCCTGGCCCACAAAGTTGAAAATATTGACTCTCTGTCCCTTATGGTAAATTGTGTTCATCTTTGTTCTATGTCATCAAATGAAGGTGGGGTTGGCTATGATCAAAAACCTGTGTAGGTTTGTACGTTTCTGTCTCCCTTTCATTGTTTTCTTGGTCTGGAAAATAATTTGCTTCATTCTTCAGATTCTTTTCGATGCTGGAATTAACATCTCCATCATATTTTTCAATGTTATTGACACCTTGCTCTCTCTTGCCTTCACATTATAAAATTGCAAAACATGAAGGCTTTGTTAGGCTTATACTGAGACCTGTATCTTCAGTATATGGTATATGTGTCAGAAACGTTTCTTTCTAAATTGAAACTTGTGGTTTCAGGGTAAGAGGGTTTCTTCTCTATGATATGTATTCCCAGACGTATTCTAGAAAAAGCAGGAAATGCTTTTTGCCAAAAAAGCATTTTGCCAAATGTAATGGTGCTAGTAATGAAACAGCCAGGTGGGAAGGGCTCTCTGGCAGCGCCTCCGGCCAACCTGTGCCCTGGGAAGAGCTCACAGTGGGGTGGAGACACAGAAGTTTGCAGGGGTTGCAGTGGGGAGGAGCTAGGCCCCTCCCTTTCCTGGATGGTACCTGGACTTCAAGCTGTGAAGCAGGAAGCACACTAGAGGACCTCTGGCCTTGTGGAGAGTCCTTGTTTCCCTTTTTTTTCCTTTTCACCCAATGAAACCCTGCTTTATTCACTCTTCAAATGGTCTGCGAGCGTAAATTTTCATGGCCTTGTGACAAGGACCCTGTCTTTAGCCGAACTAAGGAAAAGTCCCACAACAATAACATGGAAGAGTTTATGTAAAAAAGTGCAGAGATGGTTAGGATACACATGAAATGAAAGTGTACTGATTGATACGGGTATCCTGCAGTTAACGCAAAAAGTGCCCTGGGTGTTTTGTGAAAGTTCAAGTTAGAGTTGTAGGGAAGCTATGGAAAAAATATGTCAATTGGAAATGACCCTAATAATGATAGAAATCATGTATCTACCAGAAAAAGACAAAGAAGTGATGGTGAGGGGCAAGGATGAATCTTTTATTTTATAATAGAATGTAATTTAAATGTAGAACACTTGAGATTCATAAAAATGCTCAAAGAAAAAAGTCAGCATTATCTTAGCAGTCTAAAACTAACTAATATTAATTATTATGCAATTCAACAATGTATTTTAAGTGGCGTGATTGAGTGACTAAAGGGAATGGGGGTCATTTAAGGAACTTCAAAGCCAATAGTAAAAAAGATATTTAAAATTAAAGGCAAATATAGTTTAAAAATTAACTTAATGTCCAGTGTTTGTGTGTGTGTGTATGTATGAAAATCTGAATACCAGTATAATAAAACAGTGTGATGTGATTTGCATGAGAAATTCAAAAATAATTTGAATAGGAAATTAAATAGGACTTCACCTTTCCCTTGCAAACATGTTTTGAAGTCAAATTATGAACGATTTGGTCCTACAAGTGCCCTTCAGGGAAATTCTATTTGCTTTACAAGGTATTGAACATGATTCAATTGAATCACTCTCTGAAAAGGACAATTGCTTATAAAAACATATTTTGGAAATGATCATTATTTAGAGACTGATTTTTTAATAAAATAATATTTCACTTCTCCTATAAGCCTATTGCCATGTCATGTATATAAATAATCATTATTTAGAGAGTGATTTTTTATAAAATAATATTTCTCTTTTCCTGTAAGCCTATTGCTGTATTGTGTGTGTGCATGTATGTGTGTGTGTGTGTGT
>NW_012117866.1:382803-412551 GCF_000951035.1 Colobus angolensis palliatus | reverse complement strand
CGAGTAGCTGGGATTACAGGTGTGCACCACCATGCCCAGCTAATTTTTGTATTTTTTTTTTTTAGTAGAGACGGGTTTTCGCCATGTTGGCCAGGCTGGTCTTGAACTCCTGACCTCAGGCGATCCACCCACCTTGGCCTCTCAAAGTGGTGGGATTACAGGCGTGAGCCACCATGCCTGGCCATTTATTTATATTTTTATATTTATAATTAAGTAAACTTTTCTTGTCTGATGATTTTTTCCCTTGAGGGAACTATCCTCCTAAAAAATTAATATAATGACAAAATTTGTTTCCATTTTTTTATGATAACAGGACTTTAAATTGTATGACCATAATACAAGCATGGATAAGATGTGATATTTGGTGTGTCTGGTATTCTTTCTCGTTTTTGCATTTAAGGGGTTCAAAGGTATACTGCAGAAATATGGTCTCAATCCCACATGTCCTTATGCCTGATAAAGCTGACAAGCATAGAAGCTATCCCTGTTAGACTGTCCTCTGTAAAAATGATAAGATATATGCGCACTGAAAATGTGCCAGGCACGATCATAAGCATTTAACATGTATTATTATGTCGTTCATTGGCCACACCATGAGAAAAATATTCCATTATTTGTCCTATTTTATAGCTAAGGAAACCGAGGCATAGCAAAATTAAGTAGGGTGTCTATTCACATGGGTAGTAAACGGCGGAGCAGAGAGGTGAACCCATTTTATGCTACTCCAGTTTCTTTGCTTTTAAATTCCTATATTTAGACCCAAACATATGCTCAGCACTGTACATAAGATAGTGCATGTGATAGGCATGTATTACCTTTGGTATAGATGTGCATGTACAAGATGCAGATGCAGGAAGTGAAAATCACTCTATCGCTTGTCTCCAGGCCAGGAAGCCATGCCTGCACCTGAATGTAATTGCCTTTGGAAGCCCATGGTCTTTCCTTGATGCCACATTTTCTCCATATGAATGGATGTGTACACCACAGAGAGTTCTTACCAAGATCTGCAGACATTGACACAAAGCACTTCACAATGGTGGGAATGGGCTTTCAGGCACTGAGCTCCTCATTTGCTTTTGCACAATTCCCTTTATGAGCAAGAACATTCATTTACAAAGCAGCTCATCCAGCTACGTCTCCAGGACAAAAATAATGTGCATAGAGCTGAAAAAGATGTTCTCTTTGGCCCTGTTCTCAAATTCAGGCTACTCAACCTTGCAAATACGAGCTCAGGACTGAGCACGTAGGACTATATGGAGTTTTGGGATGTCTGATATAGTTCTCTTTTCCTCTCACCTTTTCATGGGCCTGTCAGTCTTTCATATGGCCTTAAAAATTGTCACTTTTTAGGAGGGAGAAAAGGACTACATTTTCTAACATAATACTGGCCAAAAAATTGAACAGCATTTTAACACAAGACAGAGAGACTCACTTGGCTGTGTTTACAATTAATTTTCTCCTGGACAATGTAGACTGGTGTTATATGCCATATTTAGAAGTTAGCCATTTATGCTGTCATAATTTTATTCCTAATATAACTGAAGAAGTGGAATTTAGTAGCGGTGGGAATTATAGCCTCCTTCAAGAAGGTACAGAAAGCCATTGTTTAGCATTTACTCTGTATGTTAAATTCTAATTTCACACTAAGAAAGTCAATTTATGAGGTGGAATGGAAGGGCAGTGTGCATCTAGCTTACAGAACAACAAAGTAGTTACTGTGGTAAAACAAATTAAACTGAATATATTTAGTTAGATAGAGGGATCAAACATATGCAAATAAAATATTCCGTAAACAGGAAGATTTTGCTGTATTCTTAAGTTTCACCTCAAGCGTCTGTGTTGATTAGCAGAATTACAAAAGGTCAACCGAACTGGTTGTGTAATAATAAAATTCAAGTAAATGATTTGGCCACGAAGGTCTTCCGTGATCTGCACTTAGAGTAGGAATACCATTACACTACAGAGTGGGACAAAAATTACATAACTAAAAGGTTAAAGTAAAGAAGATGTAATAGATTTCTGTGTTTTCCTTCTACAAATACCATTGGGGGAGAAAAAGGTCTGTGGAGAGGAATGTGAGAAGAATAACAGATTTATGGAAAGGTCAATGGTACACTCAGAGAAGCTTTGTAGAGTGCCAGGAAATGTATCCTCCCCGCAAAAGGAAACCAACCAGAGCTATCCACCAATACTCCGATCCAGTGTGCACAGACCACATCACAAGTGCACGTAGGCACAAGCTCCTGACTAATTTTGTCATAAAGCTATACTGTCGGCCTATGAGAATATGTTTTTCCTAAAATGTTTACCTCTGTAAAATAAGTACTCATCATTAGTTTCAAATTTGTCTAAAATTATGCAAATATTCAGTTATATTTTTGCACTGAAGGTCATTCTATTGGGTCAAATGGTCCCCTCCACATATATATATATATATATGTATAGACATATATATACACACACACACATATATATGTACACACACACACACACATATATACCCACTCTGAACCTATAAAAGTGGCCACATTTGGAAATAGGATTTTTGCAGATATAATCAAATTAATATGCTATCATCCTGGATCATGGTGGCCCTAAATCCAATGACCAGGGTACTTCTAAGAGACAGAAGAGGAGACACAGACACAGAGGAGAAGGCCACCTGGAGATGGAGCCAGAGACTGAAGGGATGCAGCCAGAAGCCCAGGACACCTGGTGCCCCCAGGAGCTGGGGGAGGCAGGAGGGATCCTCCCCTAGGACCTCCAATGTGAGTGTAGCCCTGAGACACCTTGATTTCTGACTTTTGGTCTCTAGAATGTTTTAAGCATCTTTTTTTTTTTTTAAATTTCAGTTTTTAATTCCACTCAGTTTGTGGTACATTGTTATTGCAGCCCTGGGAAATGAAGACAGTTCTTCATAGAATGCTGGACCTATATAATACTGAGTGACTCTGAGTCTGATTAAGAAATAGAAGTTTTTCAACATGTACAAATTGATATAGGATTTAAATTGTTTCTTTTCCTGCCTTGGTGTTCCCTTTAGAAATATATTCAGGCAAATTTGCCTGAATTAGATGCATTTCTAATAACTGATCTTTCCTGTAGGGGTGTTGTGAGCATTCAAATTCACATTTCGTGAGTCCCTCTGTGAAAACATAGTAAACAATTAGCCAAGAGATCTGGGAATAAGATCGCAAAATCGTCACTGAATCTCTAAAGTCCCCTTAGAATGTAAAACTGAAAGTGGCATTGAAACCAATTTAATGGGGAAAGCAGCAATTCTCAAATTATTGTTTGCTTAAGAATCACTTGTAAAATGCATTTAAAAGCAAACTATCACAAGGACAGAAAACCAAATAACGCATGTTCTCACTCATAGGTGGGAATTGAACAATGAGAACACATGGACACAGGGTGGGGAACATCACAGAGCGGGGAAGTTCACACACCCGGGCCTGTCGAGGGCTGGGGGGCTGGGAGAGGGATAGCATTAGGAGAAATACCTAATGTAAATGATGAGTTGATGGGTGCAGCAAACCAACATGGCACATGTATACCTATGTATCAAACCTGCACGTGGTGCACATGTACCCTAGAACTTTAAACAAAATTGCAGATTCCGAACCTGCATGGTGATTCTCATTCTGTAGGTCTGGGGTGGTCCCCAGCACCTGCATCTACGTGAGGATGGGGGTGGTCCCAAAGAAGCCAGTCCAAGAGGATATGATTCTAGAGCCATTTCATGCTTATATCTCCATCCTGACACTTCATTACAGCTCCTAGGAAAGTTAACCATAACCCCTGGGCCTCAGTCTCCTCATCTGTAAAATGAGAAAAATATTAATACTAACACCTTGCATTGATATCAAGATTATATGAAATTTGAAAACATACATATATATCCATCTATATACAATATAAAATTATATCAACTTTATAATGTAAATATAGGGTGTAATTAACATTAATATAATATTCATGTTATATATAAATATGCAAGCATATATTGCAAATGTGTAAATAAATGTGTATTACATATGAAAATTTTTATAAACATATGTATATTATATATATTTCTGAGCACAGTGTGGGTGTCCTATTGAATCTGGCATAAACAGCACTTTTTATTTTAGTTTTAATACTATTGTTTAAAGAAAACACTAGAACATCACAGAGAGTCTGTAATAAAAATCAGATTTTCTTCTTCCAATCCTGTCCTTTCAAATAACATCACCAACAAAGATACTTTATTTTATAAGCTTTATTTTTCATGCTTCATATTTTTAGAACTGCCTCATTTTTATGTGCATTACTGTTTTATGGGAAAACAATCACGCAATGCTGCTTACTGAACATTTGGTCATACAATTTAAGACCCTGGTTCATTGTTAAGCTATGTAACTTGAGTGTGGTGTTTTCCTTCAAAGGACAGCCATGTATGAAGGAGGCTATAGATGACATTATAAATATAAGACACTATTATTGGTGATTTTTTAAAACAAATTGTATTTTGAAGCCAAGTCATTTCTGAGTGATATATTCCAGCATCCTGAATTATTTCATGCACAGAAAATCAGCCTTTGCACTTTTTGTACCCTGCACATACATCTCAAAGATACTCAATCACTCTGCAATTGGAAACCATACATTAGAGCAGAGAAAATTCATAGATATTTAATATTTGTGGAGCGCCCACAGCAGACAGGATAGAGATACATCATGCATAAGACAGACTGAACGTTGGTTCCCGGGAGAGTGATACCTTGGTGATGGAATAATGATAACTTGCCCAATAGCACTGATCCAAACATGCTTTATCTTCATCAAGGTTGTAATTAGAGCCAGGCAGGCAGCCCAAGGACTGTTTTGCCTTGGAGTGGACGGAGGCATTAGGTGGGGGATGAGATGGGGAGACTGGTCTGCAAGCTATGATTATGCTGCTTGGGTTAAAATGCGTGAGAATCCACCTTCATGCTGCTTGCCATAGACGCATGACTGAAGAGGCCAGAATGAATCAGCCTCCATCTCCCCATCCTGAAGATGCCTGGCCATTCATTCTGTTCAGGAGAGGAGAGAGTATCTCCTTGTACAAAGCTTCCAACCCACAGTCAATCCTGCAAGGGCCCTTCCATCTTCTCACACTTTGCCATTTATTTTTTCCTTGCCTAGTAATTCAGTTCTACATTGTCCTAGCCAAAGAGAGTGACATAACTATATGGCTAGTCATGCATGACATGAGTATATGGCCAGACATGACTATATGGCTTAAAGACAGTTACATTTTTTCGTGTGTGTCTTTTTCTTTGTATTATTTCAGGAGTCATAACACTCATAGGTACCAAGGCACACAGAAGTCATCTCTTGTCATCCTTAAAGGATGCACCATAGACAAAACTGATCTCAGCAAAGATATTCTAGAGTTAAGTCCGTGTGAGTCAGCGAGGGCTTCTGTAAAAACTGCCACAAACTCAGTGGCTTCCAACAACATCAATTTATCATGTTTCAGTTCTGGAGGTCAGAAATCTGACCTGGATCTCACCTGGCTGAAATCAAGGTATCAGGAGGACTGCACTCCCTGTAGAAGATCTAGGAAAACCACAAAACAAAACAAAAAACCTTTTGCCTCTTCAAGATCCTGGAAGCCACCCGCATTCCTTGGATTGCTACAAGACAACTCTGAGCTCTTTTTCTGTCACTGATGCTCCATCTTTGACTCTGACCTCCTGCCTCCCTCTTATAAGGAAACATGTGATGACTTTGAGCTCACCTGGATAATGAAGGATCATTTCCCATTTTAGGATCCATAGTTTCATCCCACCTGCAAACTCCTTTTGGCCATGCAATGTAACTTAACTCACAGGCCCTGAGGGCTAGGACTTGAGCATCTCTTGGCGGGGGAGTGGGGAGGTTGTTAATTTGCCTATCAGAGTTCTGATCTCAGAACACATAAGCAGCCACACTGGGTACTTGGAGGCTCTCAATTTAATACAGGCTTGCACAGCAAAATGAGACCAAATATTCAACAATTACACTGCGAATAAGAGCAGTAAATACTGCAAGGCTGAATTAAAACACCAAATTAGACTTCTCACTTAACTTTGTTGGGGAGATTGATCTATTGTGGGGATATAGTTCTATGAACTAATATAAGCTAGGGTTATAAATTTTCATGCACAATGGGATTTAATTTTCATAGATATTGGGAAGGTGATCTTTATTTACGTTTAAAATGGTGTATGGATGAATTAAGAATATAATATATGAATGATGGACAGGATTATTAGAAGCAATATTCCAAGGGCGATTGCCTTTGCAAATGATCATTCCGCTGTCCAGACATGGAAAATTGATGAACCTCTACTTATTGTTGTGATAAGGGTCCCACAGTGCAATATATTTATAAATATTTTCCTAACTGCCTTACGGATTTAAAAAATAACAAAGCAGTATCTATCATAGTGGAAGGACTGTTTTAACATTATTGCATGAAGAAGAGGTTTAGAATGGGATTTAACAGCGCATCATTCTAAGGTTAAAAACACCATGACCTCCAACAATTTTATAAGTATATTAATACATCTGTTCCTGAGCCGTGAACTGTTTCAGTGCAAAATGAGAAAGTAGTGACATCATTTCTAAGATAGCGGTCGACATTAAATGTGCTTATGACTGAACTTCTGGACACATTTATTTATTCATAAATGTTTAGTGGGCGCCTAATAACTATCAAGTATCTATGTTAAGTATAAAGCATCAAAAGATGGAAAAAGCTGTAACACTGACCTTAAGATGATCAGCACATACAGGATATGCCCGGAAGTAGTCAGACAATGGCTACACTGCGTTCCCAGTCTCATGGAAGCAGGAAACATGAGCTGCTCTGTGGGGAACATTTCCTAGAGTCCATTCGTTTCTTGGAACCAACACCCAGGTGTAGATTTAGAACCAAGGTACAGCTGTGGAGGATTCAGTGAAGAAAGGTATCCTAGCTTCTTAATTGAGAGACTAAGATCCTTACTACTCAAAATATGACCAAGGTACCAATTGTGTATCAGTTTTCAAGAGCTGCTGTAACAAAGGTTCATCAGCTATGTGGCTGAAAACAATCAATCTTTATCCTCTCTCAGTTCTGGAGACCAGAAGTCTGAAATCAAGGCCAGAAGTCTGAAATCACTTCCCCAGGAAGCTCTAGAGGATCCTTCCTGCCTTTTCCAGCTTCTCATGGCTCCAGGTGTCCCTGGGCTGGTGGCCACATCTCTCTCCATCTTCCAATGGTCTTCACCCTGTGTGTGTCTGTATCCAACTCTCCCCTTCTTAAAAAGACAGTAGTCATTGGCTGTAGGGCTCATCCTAACCCATTATGACCTCATCCTTACTTGATGATATCTGCAAAGGCCCTCTTTCCAAATAAGGCCATACTCACAGATACATGAGGTTAGGACTTCAACATATCTTTCAAAATATTTGAACACAATTTAACCCAGGACATGTGGCATCAGCATCGCCTCCAAGACTGTTAGAATTGCAGAAGCTCCAACTCCATCCCAGCCTGACAGGCAGAATATGCATTTTTCAAATTCCCCAGGAGATTCCTAGGCATAGGAATGTTTGTGGAACACTTCTCTAAAGGCAAGAGAGAATAGGACCAGTTGGTTTTTTGTTTGTTTGTTTGTTTGTTTGAGACAGAGTTTCACTCTGTTGCCCAGGCTGGAATGCAGTGGCACCATCTCGGCTCACTGCAGCCTCAACTGCCTGGGCTCAAGTGATCCTCCTGTCTCAGGCTCCCAAGTAGCTGGGACTGCAGGCATGTACTACCACACTCAGCTAATTTCTTTAATTGTAGAGACAGGGTCTCACTATGTTGTCCAGGCTGGTCTTGCTCTCCTGGGTTCAAGCAATCCTCCTGGCTCGGCCTCCCAAAGTACTGGAATTAGAGGCATAATCCACTGTGCCTGGCCAGGACCAGTTTTAAGATATGAAAATAGCTCATATGCTTGTGCTAGTGACATGGAAGTGGAGGTTCAAGAGAGGATGTTAGTTAGAGAGCAAGATTAAGAGGCAAGGAGAGGATAAATCCTGAAAGTCACAGAGCATATGACTAGAGAGAGTTGATTTTTATTTGGCAGATGGGAGAACAGCACTGGGGGACTTTGCATCATGTGGATATCATGATCACAGTTGCCTTTCAAGAATGTGTGTGTGGCTGCCATGGGGGAAAACATATTATTTTGCTTTATTTTTAATTGGTAGAAACAAATTCTATATATTTATGGGGTGCAATGTGATGTTATGATATATATTGATATATGTACACACTTTGGAATGATTGAATCAAGACAATTAGCATTTCCTTCACTTTATATACGTATTTCTTGGTGGTAAGAATGTTTATAATCTCTTTTAACAATTTTGAAATGTACAATGCATTATTATTAGCCATAGTCACCATATTGCACAGTAGATCACCAAAAGTTATTCCTCCTGTGTAACTTAAACTTTGTGTCCTTTGAGTAACATCTCCCCCTCTCCCAATCCACTCCTTCTCCCAGCCCCTAGCAACCACCATTCTACTCTCTACTTTCATGCATTCAACTTTTTTAGCCCCCACATGTAAGTAATTTCATGCGGTATTTGTTTTTCTTTGTCTGGCTTATTTTACTTAAAAGAATGTCCTCCAGGTTTATCCATGTTGTTGCCAATGATAGGATTCCTTCTTTAAGGCTGAATAATAGCATTATTCATAATGGTAAAGATATGGAATTAACCTGCATTCATCAACAGATGAGTAGGTAAAGGAAATGTTGTATATATACACAATGGAAGATCATTGCTATTTTAATATATTTATATAAATTGTTTTATGATACAGACACCCAAGTACATACAAAAAGAAAAAAGAAAGAGGAGGGAAACTCCATAGACCTGTCATGGAGGTCTCATCATAAACACTTCCCAAATGTTTTTCCCTGTATACCCCTGTTTCTGTTTTTTTTTTTTTTGTCTTAACAGACAGTTCGAGAGACTATACCTTCTTACCTGTAATCCTTTCAACACTCATCTCTTACGGATATGAATTGTATAAATAAACTCGATGCTACTTTCACAGCTCTAGTGAGTTTGATAGTGTCCCCCAAAGTTCACTTTGGAATGTTCACTTGGAATCTACGTCTATGACCTCATTTAGGAAAAGACCTTCAAAGATGGAAATTAAGGATCTGAAGATAAGATCATGCTGGATTATCTAGAAGGGTCCCAAATCTAATGACAGGTGTCCTTATAAGACACAGAGGAGGAGATACAGGCACAGAAGAGAGGACCACATGGAGGTGAAGGCAGAGATTAGAGTGACGTGGCCACAGGACAAAAAATACCAGTACCTCCCAGAGAGGCAGGAGACCAAGTCTCCCTCTGTGCCTCCACAAGGAATCAACCTTGCTCACACCTTGCTTTCCCACCCTGGCCTCCAGAACTCTGACAGCATAAATTTCTGTGGCTTTAAGCTCCCCACTTTGTGAAAAATTTGTATGACATTCCCTAAAAAACGGACACAACATCTAATAAAATTCACATTCGTTCCTTAATAACATCATCTAACACTGCTTCTGTCCATGTTTCTCTGATTTTCTAAAAAATATTGGCTTTTGCTAAATAGTTTGTTTCAATCGTATTCAGTTCAGCTTTGTAGAACCATCTTAAGAAGACACACAAAACTGAGAAATGTCATATCTTGAAGGGTGGCTAAATTTGGCCATGCACATAATAAACTCAGTTTCTGTAATTTCATAGAATAACTTGGACAGAAAATAGTTTGCTCAGATTTACATTAAACCTACAGGTAATCAATCCAAAAGGCACCCAAGACTTAGGATGTCTCTGGATACGCTAGGGTAAAACACAAAACCTAAGCAAAGTATCAAAAAAAAAAAAAAATAGAGATGTTTGTGAACGGAAATAGCTCATCCAGGAAGAGTCAGTACAAAGATTTGTGGTTTCTTTTTTTCGCTCCCCAAAAGACATCTGAGATAATCTATGCCCTGAGTAGAGGGTAGTACTGGATACGAATTTATTTCCCTGTTATTCCCCAGCATAAAAGATCTTTTGAAGCAGCCTCTGTTTTGAATCAAGATACTTAGGGGATTCATATACACCTTATAGTTTGAGACATAGTGCCTTAGTAGCTATTAGATTCTCAGTAAGGGCTTATTGAACTCAACTGAGGTTTACTGTGCCAAATTTGGGGAGTAGGAAAATGAATCTCACTTGTCTTTTGTCCTCGGTGGAAGTAGCTCGTGGGAATGAAATGTTTAGAGCCAAAGCTGATTTTCACCTTCTTTGGCTTTGGTACATAAACCTGGCTCTGACCTTCTTAGCTAAACACCTCAATTTGGGATACAGTGGGCACTCCCTGTAGGGGTCACAGGTAGTGATTTTTCATGCTTTTTACTTTCATTAACTTTCCCACTCTGCAATGAAGCTAATGAATGCACCGAATGAGAGGTAATTAATAAGTGGTTTTGAGCTATCTGAGAGAGGTAATGAATTTCTTATATGTTCCTAATTTTCCCCTTCCTCATGGGCAGACTTGCTTACATAAAGATACTAATTTAAAACTGTGATTAAGAAGCCTAATGCCTCCGAGTGATGGATCATGGGAGATAAATTACTCAATATTCTCACATCTCACATTTTAATTTTGTACTCCATATCATACTTTTGATACTACCACAAATAGCTTCTCTGAAGGTCATCATGTGCTTTTTAATGTGTTAAAAGTAGAACTGTAGTTAGGACTAGGTACTTTTAAACATTCTGTGGAAAAAAATCTTTAAAAAATTAGTTAAAATGTTCCTTTGACTGCTCAAAATGTATTTCAATACCTTCAAATTTTTGATATCAATATTTATACTGAATATGAACATGATTTTTAAATTATGTATATATTAAAATGAGATTTCATTAGGATGTAGTTTTAAAATCATGTCATGGAGTTTTACTACACAATTAAATCTTCAATACTAATATATCTATATAATGTGTTAATAACAATTAAGGATAACCATGACAATTGATTCTGATATTGTGGGTGGATAATGAATTCATTTTAAGTGGCATGCACCAATAATGAATACTTAAAATATTTCAAGTGATGTCTTCCCTGGAACTAGAGGAAGCAGGGATACTCATGTATTTAGGTAAATTCAAGACTATAGGCGATTTTTGAACAGAAATCTACTAACCCATTCCTCCAGATCTAACAGATTTAGGTTAGATTGAGTTTAAACATAGTTTGTTCAATTTAAACAAACTTCACCTTGAGTAATGCTAAACAATTCTGCAACTTCATTTTCCAAACTTATCCCCAACCCTGGATTCAAAGAGTTGCATTCATAAAGAATTTTGTATTCTTTATGCACAGAGCAAGGGGGAACTGAAAGGGGTCCAACTGCCACAGAAGTACCTGTACATGGTCCTTCATTTTTTATCTATTGCATATTAAGGCAAGGCTTCTTTCTTGGGATGCTCAAATGTTTCTAGTAAATGATGCTATGAGTTTCCAAGGAGATCACTGGCTAGCCGTGGCATTTCTCTTTTTGACCACAGCTACACTTTAAAAGGGTATCATCTGGTTCCATAAATCCATGCAGGTATTGACCTTAGCTTTACGAAAATGTCACGATTATCTGTCAACCCCAACTCCTTTAGCATGATTCTTTGTTACCAAGGAAACCAACCAGGTCCATTATTACACTGTCTTTAGTAGAGTAGGAGTAACCCAGTACGAAAGGAGCCCATCAATAGCTTCAGCTTGCAGTGAAGAAGTTAGGAAGACACCTTAAGACAATTTGGCTGAATCCTTTGGCTAAACTATCCAACCCATGTGATGCCTCTCCCCACTTGTGTCCCTAGCGACTCTTCCCAATAACGGCATAAAATGCACACAATAGTGGGATATTTTTATGCACTTTTGGAGGTGAACATGTTTAGCATCTTAATCTATCAATTCATAAATATCAATATCCCTGATTCCTGTAGTTACAGGGAAGACAGCCACTGGAAACATTTCACATATTCATTATTGGTGCATGTGAAATGCCACACTCGTTGTGTTACTAAAGTTTTTCTCACTTCAATAAAGGAGAAAAGCAATATTGTCTCATTGTTGCTTTCTCCCATTTCCTCATTTATTCCATTTGCATATTTTCCATGCATCCTGCATGAGTGCCATAGCACAGCATGTTTTAATTCAATAGAGAGTCATCCTCACATCAATAGTTTCTCAAAATTTCAAATCTTACACCTGACCTATTTTGAAAGCAAAATTTGCAAGCAGGAGAAACGTTGTTTAATTCATAGATGTTTGTTGCATTCTGTAATTCTTCCATGATACATTATTTGAACATTAATTTTAAGAAAGCATCTGAATTTTAAAGTATCGTGAAATTCCAAAATATCATGAATACTCATGCAAACATTATTTTCAGTGGATCTTAAAAATATTAATAATTCAACATTTTTTTATGAACACATAGCAACTCTGATTCAGACAAGATGAAATGTTTTGAACTCATGTGTTTAGAGAGAACAGAAGGGAAACATCGAGTCTCAAGTGAAAGCCAGTCTGACATTGCCCTCAATTTAGAGTCACTGGACACAAACATAATTAGGGAAAAGGTTTGGGTTTTTTTTTTTTCTCCCTCACTACACACTTATGGAATTATACAAACCAAAACTGGTAAGGCACTCACTTCATTAAACCTTTTGTTAATGAGCTTAGGAACCACAGAAGCTGACTTTCCTTACTTGGTATCAGTGGAACATAGAGAGGATGAGATACAGTTCCTACCTGAAGGGATGGCTTTGAGGATCACATGAGGGAAAAGCTGTGAGCCCAGAGAAGTGTCTGCTGTCATGCTTTATTTTATAATTTACCCATTTTATGTTTTTGTCTGCTCCTTGGAGACACACACACACACACATAGAGTTATTATTCTGATGCTGGTTAATTGGCTTATCCATCTTGACTATCAACATCATTCCTATAACATTGCAGGAAGTCTGCCCTCTATAGAGACCTTCTGATGAAAAATCTGGAAGATACATATTTTCCTGAGTACTGTATCATGGCTAGAAAAAGGAGTAGTACTCTAGTAAACTTTTAGTTCTGTAAATTTCCTAAAACTTCTGGAAATACATACTTAAAATGGGTGAATCATAAGATTTGCTAATTATAACTTATTAAAGATGTTTAAAGAACAGATATTATTATACAGACAATTTGAGTGCAGCTTTACACACACAGAGAAATCTAAATGATAGACTAGACATTACATTTTTTATTTAAAAAATCCCTTCCTTTTTACAGCTGATTAAGGGATTGGTTACCTTCTCTAAATCATTTGCAGCCAAGGAAGCAGATGGAGTTTCTGCCTTATCTATGATGAGTTTCTTCTGCTATTGTTTAAAACCTGCTAAGTTTCTTTTAGGTAATCTTCCTTGTCCCTATCTCATGGTGACATGTTCTGGGATATCATTTTCATGGAAATGACACTTAAGACAAGTTTTGGAAAACTCTTCCTTTCTGCACATCTTAAGTACTATGTCTTCATTAGCGTCGTTTCCTGAGAGCTTTGCATTCTCCAGTATGTCACATCAAATCTTGACCATTTCATCCTTATTATTGCAGAAATGAAATGATATCGCTAAAGGAAAAGAAAATGCTTGTCTACCTAGAATTATATGCCTAGTAAAAAATATTCTTCAGAAAGAAATTCTAAAGACTAGAGTGGAGAAAGAAAAAATAAAGAGGTGTAAAACAATACAGAGAAACATTGAAGATAAAGGTTAGATGATTGAAAACAAAACAAAAGAAAAAAACAAGAGTGAACAGTCTTCAGCTAGCCTGACCAAGAAAAAAGGATTAGTGAGGGCCTCGTCTGAGAAGCAGACAATGCAATGGTCCAGAAATCAAACGTGACTGAGTTAGAATATTCTATTTTGTAGCTTTTTTATGTGCCTGGGAGGAGTGGGAAAAGTGCATCTTTCTAGTAGGAAAATTGCCAATACATGGAACATCCCAGAAAACTTTGAATCCTTTTTAAAAATACTTCGTTAGTATAGTGGCCTGAGGGTAAGGGCTATTACCTAAAAATACTGTCAGTGATCTCACAGTTGCATTTGTAACGCTTAACGTAGAATCATATCTAGAATTTATGTTGGAGAGAAACATATGGACTTAGGTAACTGTTGGTCCATATTTTTTGTGGAGGTTTATCAGTGTATTAAGGCTACACTTATAAAGGTTCTGCCTGTATTTATTTGAAATAGTTCATTAGGATTAGGTCCAGGGATCTCTCTTACTAAATTTATAGAATCTTTTAATCTCATACCTTCTTGACTTTACATTGCCCTTTTACAAAATCAGAATTTTATAGCACCAGCATTTCAGAAACTTAATTTTACAGAAAGAAGCTCCAATGGATCTCAAAAAACAACTCTCAAAAGGTTCTGTGACCCCACAAGCTCATTAAATGAATTCAATAATACAACCATATTAAAAATTCCCAAATATTCAAAAGAGGTAGATGGGTGGATCTACTGAATAATAAGATATCTAGGGAAAGAGGAATGGTTCAAAATGAACCCTGTCTTATTTTTCATCATAAGTTTTATGACTTTTTTCTTTGAACAAAAAATCCATCTCAGCATCAGCAGCCATATTTATTGCTTTTTGTTAATCCCATTGTACCATTTCTGTGAAGACAAAATAAGTGTTAGACCAAAAAGGGAAATATGAAGGAGAAAGAGCATAGCTTATTTTTGTGCTTTATTCCTCTAGAAATGAGCTCTGGAGACACCTTCTGTTCATCTCAAAACTATGAATTCAAATAAGTACATCCCATTAATAATATAACTGTGGCTTCTGTTCCTAACTTTTTTTCGCTAAAACTTGGGGCAAAAATCAGCAATTATCGGAACTGACAAGAGTTTGCCTGTCTCTACCTTTAAATTGGAAATCTTCATTTTAAATGCATAGTTATAAAGAAAGAAAGAAGGTTCCCCCGGCTCCACCTTCCTGTTTTGTTTTTTAAATTATTTTAGTGAAACTATCTATGGCAGGTGAGTGATAGGATGGAGTTTATGAAAACCATGCAGACACATTTTCCCTTCTAGGTTCTTATTAATTCTCAGTAAAAGGTTGAGCTCTTCTTGAGATATTTATGCTATTTGAAAAGATCTAAACTGATGTATTCCATTTATATTCTGTTCAGAATCATTTCTTTGTACGAAGGTTTAATTCTTTTTCCCTGAAATCGTTCAGACTTTCATTTCTCATTTTACACTTTACAAGAAAAATCCCTTAATCTCTCTTTAATGGAATTCTGTAACAGTAAGTAAATCAATTTGAACCAGTTGCAAAATTTAGTGTCCAAGATTGTTTTATGTGCATTTACCATTTTCGAATTGAGAACACATCATATTTTATAAAATAAATACATACGGCAATAAGTGAATTGTATCTATTACTTGCTCACAAGTGTTTATATTCATATTTCTGTTGTGCTGACATTTAAAAGTCACACACTATATATGTATATATCTGATTAAGTGAATTTATTTCAAATAGTGTCCTCATGTCATTTAGATATTAAGTTGATATATACTATACAATCATTTTATTTTAGGTCAATTGATAAAGCAAGCCTTTATCAAGGCTTTATCAAGCAATTAATAAAGATAATTCATGTGCTTCCACATGTGAAAAAGAAGGATGCCTTAAAGTTATGTATGATATTAAAGAAGTTCCATTTAAAGAAAGAATGTAATATGTGTAACCATTACTGGAGAAGAAAATATACTGGATTTGTCTTTAAAACGGCTAGTGAAATGTTGCAAATGTAACATTAGTAAGATGCTCTTTCATTAGGTGCTAATTTGAATCTTCCTAACCCATATAGGGAGATATATTACAAGATTATTTTCCCATCTTTTTGAAGACAAATCTTGAACATTGTGTATGATGCAATCATTTTGCTGCTACATAAAGTAAATTACATTTTTTTCCTTTTCTTTTGTTCACTTGCAAATTGAATTCTGGTAATTTCACTCCAATGACAGAAAATTCATACAGGGCCAGAATAAATGGTATTAGCACCATGGGCTCCATAAGAAAAACCTGAATTTGCTTTTTAATTTCTCTATTATTGTTTTGTGTCACTGAAGTTCCAGCTGAATTGGGAACTCTTTTGCCTGGATGATGCTTGTTTTCTGGATATTTTCCTTTGTGTGGAACAGACAAGAGCACTTCCCTATGGTGTGCATTAATCCACTTTTTCCCATATGCTTTTTAAAAACGTGTAACAAAATGAACCTCCTTGACTTCTGTGATAAACCCCAGATGGGGAAAAGAAAAAGTACCTCTTTATTGCCCTGCAGTAAGAGGCATTGGAGACAACAGGGACACATTTTCCAATTGTAGGACATATAGTGGAAATAATGTGTTTTTTAGAATTCCATCATTTTAGACACTACATCTTTATACATATTACTATAAATAAATACAGATGATTTTCTATTCATGCACCCAATCGTAGAAAAAGCCGTGTTAACTGTAGTCACCCTCTTGTGCTATTAAATAATAGATCTTATTATTTTATTTTAACTCCATCTTTGCACTCATTCATTATATATTTAAAGATAACTAAAAGAGTGAAACTGGAATGTTTCTAACACAAAGAAATGATAAATGCTTGAGGTGAGGGATACCACAATTACCCTGGTCTGTTTATTCCACGTTGTACGCCTGTATTCAAAAGTCATATGTACTCCATCAGTATATACACCTATTATGTACACATAAAAATTAAGTAATTAAAAATTAAAGAAATCTGTGTTAATGTTCAGTCGGTTTATTATTTTCTTTGTCACTACTACATACACTTTAAATTAAAGCTAGGAAGTTATGCAAATATCAATTTGACAACATTTGGTTCCTCTGAATATAAGTTTCACTCTGTTTTCTAAATCAAAGTACAGAACATACAAGAAAACTAGTCTCACGTAACACAAACACACATATACACAATTATACAGGTAACACACACAAAACTGTCAGCCTTGTAAATAATTTCAGTATGTGGAAAGACAAATGCCTGAATACAGAGCACATCAGGAAGCATTAAGAAGTTAAACCTGATGACAGATTTAATATAGACTTGTTCATATTAACTGTGTCAGAATAATAAACAGCCCTATGGGGGAATAAGTGTGGATCTAATTTCAGAACTATAGGATATTAGATATACCAGTGTGATATTGTGGTTACAGAAACTTTATTAATAAAAGCTTCAAATACAACTTTCATTTTATTCACTTATATAGATGGCCTCTCTCGGGGCATTGTGTGGATTGAGCCTTAAAGTGGCTGTCACTGGACTGTCTTCTGTTATTATTCACCAAGGACAATGGAGTTCAGAATGATAAGGGAGAAAATGCACCCGGACCCTGTGTTCCACCCAGAGGGGCTAAGTCATATGGATCCTTCCATCGTAGCATCAATAACTAGAGTACCTTGTGCAACTTTCTCTTTCCTGTGTCTCTACTTTTTTGCCTGCCATATTGGTCTTGCCTGTACCATTGGGCATATGCCTGCCATGGTTACTTGCTCATTTATTTGCAATGACCAAGACTGGGTAATTTCTAAAGAAAAGAAGTATTAAACAGACTCCCACTTCCACATGGCTGAGGAGGCCTTAGGAAACTCACAACCGTGGCGGAAGGGGAATAGACGCATCTTATATGGTGGCAGGTGAGGAAGAGCATGTGTGAGAGAAGGAATTGTCAGTCACTTATAAAACCATTAGATTTCATGAGAACTCACTCACTATCATGAGAACAGCATGGGGCACACCACCCCCATGATCCAATCCCCTCCCACTTGGTCTCTCCCTGGACACGTGGGGATGATGAGGATTATGATTCAAGATGAAATTTGGGTGGGGACACAAAGCCTACCCATATCATGTTGTGAATGTTGTGAAAACTGTATATTTTCACAACAAACTCAATAGTGAGGACTGAAGACAAAAATGAGACCCAATGTGTAACATCAGAATCTGGAAGATTCTTAGAAGACTTAAGACCTTAGATTCTTAGAAGATTCTTAGAAGACTTAAAGAAGGGAAACGTCCACTTTTAAAACAAACAACCCCATCAAAAAGTGGGTGAAGGATATGAACAGACACTTCTCAAAAGAAGGCATTTATGCGGCCAAGAAACATATGAAAGAAAGCTCATCATCACTGGTCTTTAGAGAAATGCAAATCAAAACCACAATGAGATACCATCTCATGCCAGTATATACATATATATATGTTCTAGTAGTTCTGTTCCTCTGGAGAACCCTGACTAATACAATGGACTTGAAATATTCCTAACATAAAAAAATAATAAATGGTTGAGGTGAGGGATACCCCAATTATCCTGATTTGATCATGACACATTGTATGTTTGTGCCAAAAAAAATCCCAAGTACGCCACATATATATATATATATATATATATGCCTATTATGTACCCATAATAATTAAAAATGAAAAAATAAAACTTTCCACCTGTGTGTTATAAACATTAGTGAAAGAAAATGCACATCTTTCCAAACATATGAAAACATTTCCCTTCTTTTTTATTTTTTTAAATTTTTTATTATACTTTATTATACTTTATATAAAGTATTAAAATATATACTTTATTATATATATATATAAAGGAGAGTTTATTAAGTATTAACTCATGTGATCACAAGGTCCCACAATAGGCCATCTGCAGGCTGAGGAGCAAGGAGAGCCAGTCTGAGTTCCAGAACTGAGAAATTTGGAGTCTGATGTTCAAGGGCAGGAAGCATCCAGCATGGGAGAAAGATGTAGGCTGGGAGGCTAGGCCAGTCTCTCCTTTGATGTTTTTCTTCTTGCTTATATTCTAGCTGCTCTGGCAGCTGCTTACTAGTGCTTTTCCCAGCCCACTGACTCAATGTTAACTTCCTTTGGTAACATCCTCACAGACACGCCCAGGATCAATACTTAGTATTCTTCAATCCAATCAAGTTGATACTCAGTATTAACCATCACATCCACTTGTTAGTTATTGTGAAACAGACAATAAAATATTATTAACTATAGTCACTCTATTGTGCTACCCAATACTAGATACTATTCATTCTACCTAAATGTATTTTCTTGTACCCATTAACCATCCCCACTTTACACCCCATTGTTCTCTACCATTCCCAGCCTCTGGTAACCATTATTTTACTCTACATGTCTATGAGTTTCATTTTTTAAACAGTTTTAGCTCCTACATATGAGTGAGAACATGCAAAATGTGTCTTTCTGGCCTAACCTATTTCACTTAACATAATGACCTCCAGCTCCATCCTTGTTGCTGTGAGTGACAGGATTTCATATTTTATGGCTGAATAATATTCTGTTGTGTATGTATACCACATTTTCTTTATGTGTTCATTCATTGATGGATACTCAGGTTGATTCCAAATCTTGGCTATTGCAAACAGTGTTGCAATAAACATGGGAGTGCAGATATCCTTTCTACGTACTAATTTCCTTTCTTTTGGACAAATACACAGTGATGGGATTGAACTCCATAGTCTTCTCCATAATGGCTATACTGATTTACATTCAACTGTGGAAAGTTTTAGGGGATATTGACGTTGACATTGGTTTTAAGAAAGTTCATTGATTAATTAATTAATTTTTAAGGTTATTGCACAGAGGTGAGCAGGTGGCATGCACAATTAGCCACAATCATCCCAGTCTTCTTATTCTCCTGTGTTTTTGGGAAGGGATGATGATCTAGAGATTTGGGAGCATGGTAACATCACACAGATATTCTCTACTTATTAGTTCTTCTGACACCTGCTCTTCAATGGAATGAGGTTGAGGGGATAAAAAAGAAACGTACCATAGACACATTTCCCTTTTTAAAAATGTGGCTTAGATTGGTGAGGAGGGGTTAAACTTTTTGCTATTAAAGGAAATGTATTAGTTTGTTAGGGCTGTCATAACAAAGTACCACACACTGACCAAGATTACAAAATAGAAATGTATTATCTCAAAGTTCTGGAGAACTTCTGGAGTTCTGGCCAAAAGTGAAAAAGATCCAAGTGTCTGCCGGATTGGTTCTTTCTGAGGGCTCTGAGTGAGAATCCCTTCCAAGTCTCTTTTTTAGTGTCAGGCATTTTGCTGACGATCTCTGGCATTGCTTGTCTTTTAGACACGCCGCCTGGATTTTTGCCTTTATTCACATATGCTGTTGTCTTTCTGTGCATGTTTGTGTCCAAATCTCCTCCTTTTAGAAGGACTTTAGTCATTTTGGACTTGAGGACCACTCTACTCTAATACAACCTCATATTAATGAATTATTCTTGCAATAACCGTATTTCCAAATAAAGTCACATTCTGAGTCAGTTAGAATTAGGATTTTAACATATGGGTTTAGCTGCAGGAGACAGAATTCAACCCATGACAGAAGTTGTTATGAAAAAAATGGGAGTTTTGAATGGTTAGTAAATAGGACTAGTGTAGAAAGATTCTTATGTAATCATTTTGCAAAGTTGGTCATAGCCTACTGCTGATTATGGCTTTGATCTTTTTGATTAACATCTATTTTTATTACATCCACATAAGGAATGTGGTTTGGGTTTTTGTGTTAGAAAACTGGGGAATGTTAGTAAACTTTTATTTTATTCTATTTATTTATTTTTAATTAATATTATTTTTTACTGAAAAGCTGTAATTATATATACTTCTGGGTACAATGTGATATTTTTCTATATGAATATAATGTGGAAAGTATCCACAAGGATCTGAACTTTTATTATTATTATTATTATTATTATTATTGAGACAGGGTCTACCTTTGTAACCCAGGCTGGAGTGCAGTAACACGATATTGGCTCACTGCATCTTCTACCTCCCCGGTCCAAGTGATTCTCCTGCCTCAGCCTCCCATGTAGCTAGGACCACAGGTATGTGCCACCACACCCAGCTAATTTTTTATTATTTGTAGAGATGATGTCTTGTTATGTTGCCCAGGCTGGTCTTGAACTCCTGGGCTCAAGCAGTCTCCCAAAGTGCTGGGATTATAGGCATGAGCCACATTAGGCATGCCCAGCCTGATCTGGACTTTTAGAATCACAATTTTGATGAAAAGTTTAGAGAGTAAAGACAAAATTGAAAGTTGTGAAGCGATAGTGTTGCAAAAATAAAGGAGGTCCTGTGAGGTCTTCTATGCCATTATTGTCCAATTAAATTTATGAGAAAAGTTATCAAAAAAGTGTATACAAGTGAATGAACTATGTGAGATGATGAATATGATAATTAGCTTGGCTGTAGTAATCATGTCACTATGTATATGTATACCGAAACATTATGATGTCTACCTTACATAGTTTTTAAAAAGATGAACCAATAAAAAAAAATCCACTATAAAGCAAAATAAATACATACAAAAAGACTTGAGATCAAATCCTATTTCTAGCTAGTTCCTAGTTATGGTTAAATTTTGTATGTCAGCTTATACATCCATCTCCAGATCCCCACTGAAAACAATGATCTACATCTCACGCCACAGGGCTCTTGGGAAGTTCAAGTAGGACAATTTATATCTCAAAGTACATTATACACTGCTCAGTTGATTTGGCCACTTTCCAAAAGTCTGCATGGTTTTCTGGGAAGGGACGGCTGATTATTCCAGCGGGAATGGCAGGCTGTGATCGGAGCATTCCACATGCATCCATTCTTGATGTCTGAAGATTCC
This sequence comes from Colobus angolensis palliatus, assembly GCF_000951035.1. Taxonomy (NCBI): domain Eukaryota; kingdom Metazoa; phylum Chordata; class Mammalia; order Primates; family Cercopithecidae; genus Colobus; species Colobus angolensis. The sequence goes on along the minus strand of NW_012117866.1, from coordinate 390,720 downwards.
AAAGGCACCTTGCACAGAGTAAGCCCTCAATAAATATTAGCTATTGTTGTTGTGCATGCCCCATGTATTGTTGGCTTAACTGTGGCGCTTTCTGGTTTCCATGGCTACTCAAGAATTTTGAGGGATGTAACAGAATCCTTGGTGACTTGAATCTGTAAAGAAAAGTAAATGGAAATCTGGACAGATTGGGTGGTCATTCTTTGATGAAGTATTTGTATTGTATTAGTGAAATGAGTCCTGTGTTTTTTTGTTTTGTTTTTGCTTTTGTTTTTGTTTATGCTTGTATTCTTTACAACACACGTTTTTGTCATCTATATCCTGTACTCAATGGTAAGAAAGTTTTGTTGGCATCATCCAATGTTTAAAAATGTTTTTTAAAAAACTACCCAGAGACACCATTGCCCAAAGCTTGTAGATGCTCATCTTGAGCTTTGTTCCATAGTGACTGTTCACTGGAAGTTAAAATCAGAAGTAGCTTGGGCAACGCAGCAAGACTTCATCTCTATAAAAACTATATATAAGAAGAGCTGGGCATGTTGGTATGTTGGTATGTGTCTTGTGGTTCCAGCTACTTGGGAGGCTGAGGCAAGAGGATTGCTTGAGCCCAGGAATTTGAAGGTGCAGTAAGCTATGATTGTACCACTGCACTACAGCCTGGGTGACAGAATGAGTCCCTGTGTCTGAAAAACAATTTTCTTAAATTTAAAAATCAGAACTTACCAAAGGAAGTGAACTGCAGATAATATCATACATGACCCTTGGAGTGTGTTCTCTCTAGTAAACCAATCTGCAAGGTTTTATGCAAGGGGAAAGTATGACAACTAGAATGACAGATGAATTCTTTATGCATATTAGAGACATACCTCAAAGTGTTTGAGCAGGCATTTCAAAACTGTGGTATCCATCTCCCACTTTTCCCAACCCTTTAATTCTGACTGATACGCAGGGCTCCGAAAATAGTGGATGAAATAGTCATTTCCCTCAAATTAGGAAAAATGACTTTGCCAGTTACACACACAAACACGGGTGCTAAAAGTGCATTTTTTCAAAATAGGAAGAGGGAACACATTTTTTAAAAGAGAAAACTGTTGGTAAAATACACAGACAAAGAAGTTGATCAAGGGAAGGAGGAAGAAAGGATGGAAGGAAGAAAGAAAAGAAACTAAGAAGAAAGAAAGGAAGGAAGGAAAGAGGAAATAATGAGGAAGGAAGAAAGGAGAAAGGAAGAAGAAAGGAGGAAGAAAAGGAGAAAAAAGAAGCAAGTCTTAAAATTAGTTCCTGGAACTAGGATCTCAAAGAAAACACAGCCCAACACAATGCAATACAGCAAAACAACCACTGTCTTAAGTAGAACATGTGTCATGAGTATATAACTCCTTTGGGAAATCAGTATTAGAGCTTCCATTTATGAAAGTGCTTCTGGTTTCCAAAGTTAACAGTTAAATATCCATCATTACCCCTTTTGTTCTTTGTAGTAATGTTTTAATTTACAGAGAGCAGGTATTAATACCACTGGTTGATTGAGAAGGACAATGAAGCCTTATTTAACATCTTTCAGCTCATTTCAGAATACCGGATTCTTAACTCCGGGTCCAGAATTTCCCCAGCTTAATCTTTGTACCCTTCCTTGCCGGACAGATTTTCTTTATCTCTTGAAATGTAAATGCCTTTTCCTGAGAGGCTAATTCTGGCTTCATATAGAATTTCGTTTATTACCTAGGATGAGTGGAGAGGAAGTTGTTCCACAGAAGTGATTGCTCCTTTTGGCTTCTGTAATTCACATCATCACTATCTTGATAAACGTTTCAATAACTTTAAGCAATTGGGAGGATGGATAGCTTAGGAAGTGTCAGCACAGGGTAAGTAATTCAGATGATCCTGTGGTCATGAATTTTGGGGGGGTTACTAGACAGAGTAGTTAGGTTTTTTTGCTTATTTGTTGAGTTTTGTGTCTGAATAATATCACAACTGCAAAAATAGATCACTTCTTATTTCTGGCATTAATTATTTTTTAAAAAGCAGTTGCATTTAAGTCTTTTCAGGCAATGGATACCAATTCTGTAAATACCCACATACTTATTTTCATTTCAATTGTTTTAGATAGGAATCAATCCTCCCTCCCTCCCTGCCTCTCTCCCTGCCTTCCTGCCTGCCTTCCTTCCTTCCTTTCTTCCTTTCTTCCTTCCTGCCTTCCTGGCTTCCTGCCTTTCTTCTTTCCTTCTTTTCTTCCTTCTTTCCCTCCTTTCTTACTTCCTACTTATGTGATTCACTGGAGCACATCTGCCTGTTTGTATCTGTGTATAGATTCTGGTCTCTCCTGTTCTTGTCAGATGATTATTGCTTTACTTATTTTTTATTCAATTCATTCCTCAAATGTACTATTTCCATGTACTAATTATTTTCTTTCCAGGTTTCTGAATGTTGAGGCATCAATACCACCAAATTATTTAATGTAATGAAGAGTTATTCCATCAAATACAAGACCTTAGAGGGTCAACGAATACCCTACAATTTCAGGAAACGTCTTACATACACGTGTATATGTGCATTTTTTCTCTAAATATAATTTTCTCTATATATATTGTTTTCTAGGAGAAGGTATATAGCCTTCACCAGCTTTTCAAAGGACAACTAATTAAAACCCACAACACAAAGTAATTGTGTATATGTGTTTGCATATGTGCATCACATTTATTTATTTTAATAGTGGTAAAATATACATTATATATGATTTACCATTTAAACCATTTTTAAGTATATATTCAATGATATAAAGAACATTCACGTTGTTATACAATCATCACCATCATCCATCCCCAGAATTCTGTCTTGCAAAACCGAAACTCTGTACCCACTGAACAATTTCCCATTACCTACTCTCCAGCCCCAGACAATCACCATTCTTTCTCTCTCTATGATTTTGTTTACTCTGGGTAGCATAGATGAATGAAATCCTAGACTATTTGTCCTCTTGTAACTAGTTTATCTCATTTAGCATATTGTCCTCAAGTTTCGTCCATGTTGCAGCATGTCTTTCCTTTTTAAGTCTGAATGATATTCTCTGTATTGCACATCGCAATTTGTTAGTCAATATTTCTAAGATTCTAAGTAAGAATAGACCATGTAGAAGGCACATTTCCTTAGGTGTACTCTTTTCTTAGAATGGCAAACCTCCTTAGTAGAACACTGGATGGTATATCTAGGCTTATTCAAACGTCACTGAATGATACTGATGTTTGAGTATGGATGCTTTAAATAACCAATGTTAACCAGGAATTTTAAGAAAATGTATCGATAATTAAGACACACACACACACACTGGTCCCCCCTTCACACACACACACACACACACACACAAACACACACATGCACACTACATTGAATCTATAGTCCCATTTTGGAAGAACTGATATCTTTACAGATTCCAATCCATGAACTTTGTATACCCCACGATTGCTCAATATGTTCTTTAGATTGCTTTGTAGAAGTTCAGCATTTTTTATTAGACTGGTTCCTGTGAATGTGATATTATTTATGCTATTGGAAACATCATAAAAGTAAATTTAATTTTTTTCTAGCATATAAAAATAGAATGGATATTTTTGTGTTCTTGCTTTTGTTAACTGCTAAATTCACTAAATCTCCTAGCTGGGTTATAGATTTTTTCTAATTTTAAACTTACACATTCATGTTTTAAAACAGGCTTAATACTTCCTTTTCAATCATTTTACTTTCAACTTTTACTTTCAGCTTTTACTTTCCTAATTATGTTACTACAATTACAAGAACTAGTTACAAGTACTTCACAGTACATCGTGTAGAGGCCTGTCCACACCAGATATCTTTGCCTCGTTATTGATGTCCAGGAAATTTTAACCATTTCATACCCTCCATATTGTGTTTTGTTTATTGTTTTGTTTTCTTTTGTTGTTGATTTTTTTTAGGTAGAAATCATTCATATGTTTAAGGAAGTATTATTCTATTCTGGATAGTTAGTATACTTTATTAATTAAAATTTATCATCCTTTGAAAATGTATTTTTTGCATTTATTGAGATGCCACATGTTTATGTTCTTTTTTCTTTTAATACAGTAATTTACCTCAAATGATTTACAACTCCTGGCCAGGCACAGTGGCTCATACCTCTAATCCCAGCACTTTGGGAGGTCTAGGCGGGAGGATGGCCTGAGGCCAGGAGTTCAAGACAATCCTGGCCAACACAGCAAGACCCCATCTCTATTTTTAAGAAATTTTTATTAAAAAATGATTTACAACTCTAAACTATCCTTCTACCCTGTATTCCTGAAATAAATCCCACTTGAATTATGGCACATTATGTACAATTGTTTCCCTTTTGTTAATCACTCGAATATATGGCATTTTTTGTCACTATATATATAATTTTATAAATTTGGCATTACTAAGAAACATTGTTAAAATTTTTAACTCTGATTTCATTTGTTTTGTTTGTTTTTGAGACAGAGTCTTGCTCTGTCACCCAGGCTGGAGTGCAGTGGTGCAATCTCAGCTCACTGCAATCTCCACCTCTCCAGTTTAAGCGATTCTCCTGCCTCAGCCTCCTGAATAACTGGGACTACAGGTGCGTACCACCATGCACGGGTAATTTTTGTATTTCTCATAGAGTCGGGATTTCACCATGCTGCCCAGGCTGTTCTCAAACTCCTGACCTAAGGTGATCCGCCTTGGCCTCCCAAATTGCTGGGACTACAGGCGTGAGCCATCGCACTTGGCCTTCATTTCTTTTTTCTTTTTTTTTTTAATCAAGTTTCAGTATTAAGCTTATGTTCATCTTAAGAACATTTTGGGGTAGATTCAGTAGTCTTGATAGTTCTGGTCAAATTTATCACTACTATAAATTATGCCATTTTTCTGTTATATATTCTTACAGTTTTTAAAATATATATAAAATTCTTATTGCCTGTCTTTTAACTTACTTGCCTTGTTATTTGCTGTTTTTTTTTTTTTTGTTGCCATCCTTGGATTTTCTATGTGCATAATAAAAAATCTGCAAATAGTAATAAAAGCAACCTTCTTCCTTCCAATGTATATGCCTTTCATTTTCTTACCTGTTTAGTTGTGTTAGCCAGTACCTACAGAAAAAAGCTACTAGAGTAGAATGTTCTTATTTGTTTACCACTATGATAGATGCCTTTTGATTGATATTTCTATATGTTTTTATATATAGTAACATTGTTTATATTTGTGCATTATATAAGTAATTTATATTATATATACATATATAGTTACATAACATATATATACACATGATATCTTAACATGTATATATAAACATTATACACATGAAGAAAAGATACCTCTACTTCTATTTTTTCTTGAAATAAAGAATAAGAATAAACTTTCATTAAATGAATTTCATCACTTACCGTGATAACCTATGTTTTCTAAGATTATATTAATATCTTTAATAAATTTCCTAATATTGAGATTTGCATTTATTGAACTAAATCTCAAGCCATCACAATGAATTTTTCTTCAAACATCAGCTGTAATCTATCAGCTAGTTGTTAAAAAATCTTCCTATCAATTATTTGCTTCTTGTGCTATGTTTTTAAATTTTATATTGATGCTTTGCAAGCTTTAGAATAAAATTTTAGAACTATTTTCCTTTTCTAAATCAATTTAAATATCAGGGAATTAATCTTGTTTTCAAAGAAAAAACTGTGGAAGCATTTGGAACTGATGTTTTAGAGGGGGAGAATGTTTGAGGCAGAGAGTGAGGTTTGGTCGCTTTGGGATGATATAATTAGTCTGTTTTGAGTTTCTATTTCTTCTGGAAAAAAGACATGCTATGTGTAGGTCTGGAAAATTATCCATTTCATCCAAGTTTTCAAATGCATTTGTATGGGATGGATCAAAGGAGTTGGTTTTAATTCTTTAATCTCTTTCCATAGCAAGGATTTCCTCTGATCATTTATTTCATGCATTTTGGCATCCTCCCCTCTTATTTGATGATTGTCATATTAAACAGTTTTTCTGTCATATTTTTTTGCTTACCAAGGAGCTAATGCTAGTAATTTCATTCTCATTTATCTCCTTTTTGATTTTTAATCTTTATTAATCCATTTCTAATTCCTGCTGTGCTCATGTAGTTTTGCTGTTGTTGTGCTTTGTTTTTTTCTTGAGAAAATACAACTTATGGTGAGATTCTTTCCCCAGAGCCCCTCCAGCACTCCACCCTCTGGAAGGAATAGCCGCACGGTGTAGTTTCTGGCACAAAATAACTAAGCAAATTACTCTACGTGTTTCTTTATGGTCCCAATACTCTTGGCTGCAACAGTCTGAAATGTTACTATTTAAAATTTCATGCCCACTTACACGTAGGGCACACTGCAAGTATATTCAAAATGAGAGTGAGGAAATAGCATGGATTTCGGCCAGCAGACGTAAGAGTGCAATTTATATACACTCTTGGAATGTAAACCCAGTATCGTTGTCCAAAAACTCGAGGGAGGCAGGAATATTTAGTTGAACACATTATGAAGAATTTAAAGTTGTCCTGCCAACAGAACTCTGTTTAATAAAAAAAGTTCTGTTCTGTGTTTAGCAATGCCCCAGTTTTTCATCCCTAGTTCTCAGAAGTTTCCTTTTCTTTTTGCTTCTACTAGATTCGAATAGTCTATATTTGACTTAGGCATGGATTTCCCATTGTACGCACAATTATAAGAACTCCCGGATATTTCCAATATGGTTTTTGTTGTTGAATCTGAAATAGAAAGGATTCATTTCATGAACCCAATCCCCCAGTAGAGCCAATCAACTTTCTTGGTGCTGCTAAGAACATTTTCCCAGCTTTTTTTTTTTTTTTTACTGTCAAGCCCAATGTTCAATTTTACCACTTACATGATGGTGTTCTACTGTGATAGTGACCTTCAACTATTTCACAATATCCGTATAAAGTACTATGTACTGAAAAAAATGTAATTGCCTGTATTAGCCTGAACGAGAAATGTCTCAAAGTCAAACCATTTTCAGTAAACATGCATTACGACACTTGAGCAGAGCTATCACTGGCGATGAAGGTACTGCCGAAAGAAATTATGTGATTTTTGGAATTTTAGTCCAATTTTTCTTTGTTATTTAACAAGAAAACCTTGTAAAACTAACAGATTAAAAGTAAACTTCTGCTTTATCTCTTATTCACAGCGAGGCTTCTTAAGGTTTATCTTCATTTATTAACTACTCTAAGACTTTAAACCTTGGGGTACAAATTTAAAACAGGCATATTAGATGTGCACATTCATTTATATTGTGATAATTTTAGGTAAACTACATGTGTGAGTTCTTTAATAATTTAACTCAACAAGGAAATGAAATGGCTGTAAAATAAACACAGGTTATCTAAAGGGAGAAACATTTTCTCCTGATTTACATGAATTGTTTCTTTTAGAACTTTTGAATGATATAAACCCCAAAGCAAGAAAAATTACCATGAAATGGTTTATTTTCAAATTCAAAGTCATTAGAGGTAAATCTGACTGCTCATCATTTTCTCAAGGTAATTTTCACTTTGGCAAGTAATTGTCTCTAATACTTTTATTTCTAACACACCTGGGATCATTGCATAATAGCTTTGATTAGAGGAAAGGGAAGAATGCAATAATCAGATAGTTAAGTCAGAAGGATGGGGTGTGTGTGTTAGAATCCTCTGCTGTTTTGTAGGGACACAGATTTTGTATGGCTGGCAGCTAACACTTCCAGTGGTGTAGGAATTATCTAGACACTTGAAGGTAGCAATGGGCATAATAGAAGTTCCTGTGTCTCAAATTGACATGTTATAGTTTCATCTTTTTTTCCTCATTTCTGATGGAAGTACTAATAAGTAGAAAAATGGCCAAGAAACTGTCAAAGCAAAAAAAAAAAAAAAAAAAAAAAAAA
>NW_012117866.1:313334-382753 GCF_000951035.1 Colobus angolensis palliatus | reverse complement strand
AAAAAAAGAAAAAGAAAAAGAATACCAGAAAAAGAATAGCTGGTTGGAATGTGACTGGATTTTTAAACCACTGGGGAAGGATACCCTGTTATTATCATTCTTTTATTGTTTTTGTTTTTAAGAAAACTATTCCTATATCATTCTTTCAAACAAACTTTAAAACAGCTTGCATAAATCGTGCTGGTTAATAAGAGAGAAGGAGACAGAGATGGAAATAGAGACAAAGAGAGAGAATGAGAGACGGAGAGAAGGAGAGACAGACCAGAGAGAGTAAGAGGGCAGGTGGGAGAGAGAGGAAAGGAGGGAGAGAGAGAGAGAGGGAGTAGAAAGAAGAAAGAGAAACAGAGAGACAGAGAGAGAGGAAGGGAGGGAGAGAGAAAAGGCAGACAGAGGGCAGGAGGAAGACAGAGAAACGGAGAGAGTGAGATAGAGAGGGAGGAAGGGAGGAAGAGAGAGACTGAGTAATACTTTCAAGATCATAATTTACAATGTTGGACAAGAGAGTGCCTGTTTTATGGTCAAGGAGTATTCATTTATTACCAATTCACAAGAGTCATACAAAGAAAGAAATGACACTAAATCAAGAGCAATTCATAACAACACATGGAAAAGAAAGAAAAAGGGTAAGAAAAGTTCTCCCTTCTAAAGTCAACACACCATGTACTTTGGGTCGTCTCCTATCCAGTGAAGCCTCCAGAATGAATCCACCACCACGTTTTCCCTCCTTTTCTTCATTTGGCATTCAGATATTACCACAGTGCTCCCTGGGAAGATATTATTTCGCATCCCCAAACAACATGCCCAAATCCTTTTCTACCTTGGATGATTTCCTGTCTTCATTATTCATTTCTTGTTTTTGAACAGTGTAGCCTCCACCATTTCTCCCAAATGCCTTCATAGAATCTTAGAATGACTTCTTTCTTTGCTCCAATCATGTGATCTTTCTCTTGTCTCTTTCTATTTGACTTTTTATAAGATTGATCATCTTCTTCGAAATATCATGGATTCCTTGGCTTGGGTTGCATTGGTGACTCCTGCTTTTTCTTCATGGTTTATGTAAGCCCTTTTAAACAGGCATATGTCTTTCCTACCTCATATCTCCCTATCCACTTAATAATGTTCCTTGTAGTTATCAGTTCTCAACACTGCTAGTCATGCTTCTATTATAGATCCCTCAACTACCTATCAGTTTATTCCTACTTTCTCTACAGTACTTTAAATTGATTTCAGGATTGATTCCAGGAATATACAGGAATATATATATGCCCTGTCATTGTCATTATCATTATTTATTGCCTATGTTTTTAAGAAAACTATTCCTATATTATTCTTTCAAACAAATTTCAAAGCAGCTTGCATAGATCTTGCTGGTTAATAAGAGAGAGGGAGACAGAGACTATATATACATACATATATACACATATATACATATATAATATTTGTCATGGAGTCAATTTAAAATGTAATATAATATATGTAATCAAATATAATATGTATTTTATACCATATATATGTAAAGTTGTCCTGGAATCAATTTAAAATATATATATTTGTATTTAGAGACAGGGAATTGCTCTGTTGCCCTGGTTGGAATTCAGTGGTGCAATCACAGCTCACTGCAGCCTCGATCTCCTGAGCTCAAGCAATCCTCCCACCTCAGTCTTTTGAGTAGCTGGGACTACAGCCATATACCACAGGGTTATCCTCCCTGTGAGTGAGGGGTTATCCTTTGTGAACAGAAGACCAGGAAAAGCTGTCTACTGAGGACAGTGAACTAAGGAGAAGAGAAGGACTAGGTAGAGTCAGTGACAAGAGATCTACAGGTAGACACATGCTCATATCCCTGTATCATCCCAGTCCTGCTTCCAGTCCTATTTGAGTCCCAGGTATAGTCACATCTTGACCAATTTGGAGCCTGTGACACAGTCTATATCTGTGCAATGAATACCCTCCCTTGAGTACACAACTGTCTCCTTCAATCAACATGTAATTTCTTTTATTCTGCCTTTCTGATTCACCCTCAGAAGAGGAAAGGGGAGTTGAGAAAACTTCTCAGTTGATTATGAAACTCATCCATTATTTTATAGGAGACATTAATCTCCAAGAAAAAACTCTTAGGGGTATCAATCCATGGTGTTAACATCTTTCCAGTGGAAAGTAACTAATTCAAGTTGCTTCTCACTGTATTACTGGTTCAGAGAAGGGCTAAGAAATAATAGAGTAATAAAATGGTTGATGTGAAATAGGTCACAAATCTGGTGGTTTCTACTACATCTTACACACCTGGAGAAAAAAGCACAGAGAGGTTAATTGATCAAACTGATTACAGTCAGCTGGCTGTGGAGTGGGACAACAGATTGAAGGTCTCTTACCTCTGTATCTTCTTCCCATTTTGCTGGGATATCCCAGTCTTTAAGAACTTTAATTCTAATGAGAAAATAATGTATGTGTCATCTCCTTCATTCAGGTTTAATGGATGGTCACGGCTATTTAATCCATTAACTAAGCTAACATGGCTTACCATGCACGGCATTCCCCAAAGACTGCATATGCCTTGGGCTAGAATTGATGCAGCCATTAAAATATTCCACAGATTCTTCACAGGTGGTATGCAAAGTTCACCTTCATCAAAGCAGTGGATTACAGAAAACATTAACACTTTTCCTTATATTTGTTAGAAGGACTAGAATGAAGTCACTACAAAATTGAACATTTACGCAAAAATAACAGGTCCGTTGAATGGGATCAGTTGAGAGTATCAATTGAATTAAATCCATTGGCACAAATTAGTGGTTCTTAAACTCTGTGGCAAAGGGGGAAAAAGAACAGGTCATTTGGGTATTCTCTTTCTTTCTTTCCTTCCCCTCCCTCTCCTCCCTCTCCTACCTCTCCTCCCTCCTTCTTCCTTCTTCCTCCTCTTCGTCCTCTTCCTCTTCCTCTTCCTCCTCCTCCTCTTCCTCTTCTTCTTTCTTCTTTCTTCTTTCTTCTTCTTCTTCTCTTACTCTGTCACCCAGGCTGGAGCACAGTGGTGGGATCACAGTTTACCGCAGCCTCAACCTCCTAGGTCCAATCCTCCTACCTCATCCTCCCAATTAGCTGAGACTACAGGCATGCACCATTGTGCCTGGCTAAAATTTTATACTTTTTTGTAGAGACAGAGTTTTGCCATGTTGCACAGGCTGGTCTCGAACTCCTGGGCTCAAGCAAGCAATCCTCCTGCCTCAGCCCCCCAAAGTGGGGTATTTTCTTAAAAGTATGCAACTCTCTCCTTCAACATGTAACTTCTTGTATTTTGCCTTCCTCATTTACCCTTAGAAAAGAAAAGGGGGCTTGAGAAACTTTCTCAATTGATTATGAAACTCATCCATTATTTTAAAGGAGATATTAATCTCCAAGAAAAAACTCTTGGTGGGTATACACCATGGTGTAAAACTTTGGCAATGCTAGTTATAATTTCTCGAGTTCTCACAGGTGTCTATCCTGGTTAGAAACTTGCACCCATTATTCCCGTACTTTGAAAAGTCCTGCAAAAATAACCTCACATCTTCACAACCCAAGACTTTTCTGAATCCATTTTGCTGGTTATGACTTTATCATCCTCTCCATATGATAGTTATTTTCAATCCATACATGTGTAGGTCTTAGGAGATCCAAGAGATACCTATGTTTTGGGAGAAAGGAAAAAGCCACGAACCAGGACAACTTAATCTCTCCAATGGTAATTCTGGGAAGCACACCCTGTTCTTACACATCAGGACTTAATTCTCTACACGTAGCATTTCAAAAGCTCCAGGACAGCCATACCAGAATTTTAAATTCTTGCCAGTGGAAGTCTTCCCCCAACATGCAGTAAGTGACAGACCAGGAGTTCAAATCCAGATCTTCTGTTTACAAAGTCAGTACAACATAGGGAGTGCACCTTAGGGTTTGTCTTGTTATTGGGGCCAAAGGTTAATGGGAAAAATAACTGTTTTTAAAAACTCAGGCTCCAGTTTAACTGACTGCTTTCTGGCTGGGAGGTATTGGACTAGTCACATCCTGATCTAGAGCTACATTCCTGTCTCTATAAAATTGAACTAATAAAGCTTATTCTCCCCTCAACTTTTTTTTCTTCACTTCAAGAATCAAAAGAGAAAATGCATGGGGACGCACTATGTAAATTCGACAGCATTCTACAGATGAAAGGTGGTATTACTACAGTTATTTTATGCTTCACTTAAAAGCTCAAAGAAGATAGCTTTTTCTTTCACTACAAAGAGAAGTCTGCATCTGCCTGGAATAAATTCTACTACTGAAAAACCTCAGATTATCATTTTTTTCCATAACGAGAAATGAATGCATTGCCTCCATTATTTTGGCCTTGGCTTAAACGGAAAAGTGCAAAATGGACTTTTGTGTGAAAAGCGTATTCTATAACATGAGCTGCAATACAATAGAACTTGGACAATTATCCAACTGTCATGACCCCAGGATTGACGTTATTACAGTCTCGTATTCATAGAACTCAGTGACACAGTGGGCGCAGGCAGGTGGACCTCCTACATGAAGGCTTACACAAGTGGGAAGATATAGGAACTTGATCTTCTGTTCGGGAGCATTCAGTATGATATCATTCAAGGCCCCACGATCACTTTTTTGTCTCCATGGATGATTTATTTTTATATTTGAGGGCAAGAGACATGGCTTCTCATGCATGTAATCAAGGGCAGTGTTAGAATGGGGCTTTATACGACATATCTTCACCATATCCTTGTCAGATAGAAAGAATCAACAGTGCATGACTTCTTTTTTTCTTGATTTCCCTAATATCTGCCTTTCTCCCTGGGTCTGGTGTCAATTCATTTCTCTTTCCACCCTGATCTTGTGCTGAAGCTGTACCCATTGACTTATGGTTATAAGTATTGATTTATAAACATTATACATTTATTTGCAAGCATTGATTTTGTGATAAAGCACAGGTTATTGTTTCTGGTTTGCCAGCAACTTAGAGCTGATATTTCGTGACATTAAATGGACTCGTTGAATGGTGAGGCTTCATGTGATTTCATCAGATCAAAAACATCACCTAGACATTTGAATTTTTTGTTCTTGTTGTACATGTTGGAAATTCTGATTTTTTTTCTTTTGTTATTGTTGTTTTATTGGGAGTAAGACATACATAATACAAAATTTAATATTTTCACTCTCTTTGTGTCATTGCTTGTGCAGCTATTACCACCATTCATCTTTGGAACATTTTCACCTTCTCAAACAGAAACCCTGTCCCCATTAAACAACAACTTCCCATCCCCCTCCCTCAAGTCCCTGCCTCACTCCATCCTACTTTCTGTCTCTATGAACTTGACTCCTCTAGGTACCTCATATAAGTGAAACTGATATAGGAGTTAAAAAGAAATTATTTAGGTAAATAGTGAGGGTAAGGAAGTCCTCGGTAAGGCTTCCCTTTTAATAAAAAGAAGGCTGCAAATCATGTCTTTTCTAACAAAGAGCCTGTAAAATTGAGCTATAGACATAGATAAGCAAGCTGGAGGCTTGCATGGGTGAATACCGGCAACTGTGCCAGTAGGAAAAGGCTACCTGGGGTCCACACACATTGAACATGGAGGCTTCATCTTCCCTTTTCCTTATTAACCACATGTACAGTAAGGAATAGACAACGTGGTGCTGGCCAGGGAAGACCTCATTTGCATAATAAAAGATTAGGGTGGGATGACCAGCTTCTTTGCGTGCTATCCAAATTTCACACCTGGTCTGACCAATCTCTTGGGCCCTACATGAATCGGACACCACCTCCTCCAGGAGGTGTCTACAAAACCCGTGGATTTCACCATAAAACCAGAAGACCCACTTAGGTGTCCCTCTCTCTCTCTAGGAGAGAGAGCTATTCTCTTTCCCCTGTCTTATGCCTATTAAACCTCTGCTCTTAAACTCACTTCTTGTTTTCTCTGCATCCTCAATTCCCTTGGAGTGAGACAACAAGCCTCAGGTATTTGGCCCAGACAACAATGCCACTTCAAAACCAGGCAGGATTTATTATTTTGTGACTGCCTTATATCACTGAGCAAAAAATGTCCTCAAGGTTCATTCATCCTTGTTGTCATCTGCATCAGAACCTCTTTCCTTTTTAAGGCTGAATAAATATTTCCAGGCATTTGGATTGTAAGAGTGATCATTTTCAATATTAGATAATAATTGCTCCTAAATTTCATGTTCATGATAGGCCATATTCTCCTTGAAAAGTCTATAAGACACAGTGATGTGAGTTGGACAGAGGTGGACACTGTTCACTTTGGTGAACTTTGCTATGGTTTATGCAGCTGTTTCTCTAATTGGACTGCAGGGCTACCGAGAGACAGGACATGTTCCACTTATATCTCTTTCTGGTCTGGTGCCTTCCCACAAGATCTTTCATTTAACAGGAACTCAGCCAATGAGTGACATCCTGTACTAGTCAGTGCTCCAGTTATAAGAATTAAAGGAAGAGGAAAGAAACACAAAAGGTGGCTTGCCAGTCAAGACAGGTTTATTTTGGAGAAAACAAACCTGAGAGGAGCTTCTGGCTGAGTTAAGTCAGAGCCCACTCTCCTACAGACTAAGAGTTTTTAAGGATTCAAAGTGGGAGAGTTTATCAGAGGCTTGGACTACTTCTGTGTCTCTTTGTTGTGCTTATCCGGGAGGGAGAGTTGTGTGTCTGTGTCCATACATCTTCCTGCAGCTGCAGGCATACCCCCCGAGTCTGGTTTTAGTTTCCCTGTATTAGTGTACCTGAAGAGAGAGGAATGTACTTACTAAGGCCCACTGTTTTACTGGGGCCCATTGTATGAGGGTGAAGTTTGACAGTTACCCAGGAGACTTTGCCTCCAACTCCCTCTGTGCCTGAGCTGTCTTTTCTGTGTTTTACTGTCTGCTCTTTCTGGCTGCTTGTAGTTAGAAGAGAAGTGATTTCCTTGAAACACATGAGGCTAGAAAGGGTGCTGGAACTTAAAGTGGCGGTGTTTGTCCAAGATGATGGTGCTCCTGCTCTGTCATCAGTGAAGATATTAAATGTGCTTATGCTTCACTGTGGGTTGAATTGTGCCTCTCTCAAAATTCACATAGTGAAGCTTTAGCCCCAGTTTCTCAGAATGTGACTTCATTTGTACGTAGGGTCTTTCAAAAAAATGAATAAGGTAAAATGAGATCACTAGAGTGGGTCCTGATCCAATAGGACTGGTGTCCTTATAAGAAGAAGATATTAGGACACAGACACACACAGAGGGATAACCCTGTGAGGACACAGGGAGAAGATGACATGAACAAGCCAAAGAGAGAGGCCTGAGGAGGAACCAGCTCTGCCTACACCTTGATCTCAGACTTCCAGCCTCCAGGAATGTGGAAGAGTAAATGTCCGCTATTTATAAGCCACCTAGTCTATGGTGTTCTGTGATAGCAGCCTGAAATGGACTAAGTCATCTCATAAGAAGAGGAGATGAGAACACAGACACACACAGAAGGATGACGTTGTGAAGACATAGGGAGAAGATGGCATCTACAAGCCAAGGAGAGAGGCCTCAGGAGGAACTAGCCCTGCCCACACCTTGATCTTGGACTTTCAGCCTGCAGGGCTGTGAGAGAGTAAATGTCTATTTGTTAAGTCACCCAGTTTGTGGCATTTTGTTATGGCAGCCCTAGCAAATGAATACATGCTTAAATTTAAAAGTATATGAAATATAAATCATATTCATATTATGATCAAGAGGGAAGTAGCTGGCAATCTTGACAAGGACAGTTTCTGTGGATTGTTGGGCATGGGAATGGAATTGAAATGGTTTGGAGGCAGCATGGCTGGTGAGAAATGAAAAACTGGAGACAATGATACTGCAACCTCCCTGTTCCCCTATTTTCTTTAGTGCCACCCTTCTAAGAAGGGTCCTGGAGTTTCTCCATTTGATGAGAGGAAGATGTTTGTGTGATTCATAGTGGAAAAGCATGCTGAGATCCCCTGGAAGCAAGGCTGAGGAGCATCTTCACTGTGTGTCCTTTTCTACGAAGAGTACACATTGGGCTGGTTACTGTGTGGAACCCTCAAAATGACCTCTTGGTCCTTCTTATAAGGACAGAGTTGGACACTGTTCACTTGAGAGACTTCTTTACTAGGGTTGATGCAGCTGTTTCTCTAACTAGACTTGAAGCCTTCACCTGCCTTTTGTAGATAACAAATTAAAAATTAATATAAAACAAACACTAAATGTGGGTAAGGAGTGAGTTGGACAGCTTGGGTTGAAATCCCTGCTCCACCTTTATGGAGCTATCTGATCGTGGATAAATTGCTCAGTTTCCCTATGCCTCCTCAGACTCCCATATCTATAAAATTTGGAGAGCATTAGGACCTACCTCACAGGGCTGCTATGAGGATTAAATGCATTACTACATAAAAAGTGATGTTTAAAAAATCACCTTTTGGAGACAACATATACAACTCCAGTGATGGAAAAGCCCAGATTCAACACTATACAATTCATCCATGTAACCAAGATGACCCATAAAGCTACTGAAATTTTAAAAGTAAATGAATACATTTTAAAAAATAAAAAATAAATAAAAATATTTTAAAAGGTAATGTTTAAAGCACCACAAATGTAGGATGTGCTGATAAACACTAGCCATTATGATTATATCAAATATCAGACTTAGAAAAGTTGCAGAATAATTCTAATAATTCCCCAATGTACTGATAATGACATTTTAAAATACGTCACTCACTCTTATTTGTATGTATAATTCTGTACATAAAATTTGAAGTAGCCTCTTCAGAAATGTGATTAAGGAGAAAAAAACCCAGGTTCAAGTGATTTTCCAGGTGAATTTTGCCAAACATTAAAATGAAAATTAACATCAATTTTACACAGTGTCTTTCAGAAAGTAGAAGAAAAGAAGACACTTCAAAATCTTTTTTTTTTTTTTTTTTTTTTTTTTTTTTAAGATAGGGTCTGGCTCTTTCGCCCAGGCTGGAGTGCAGTGGTGTGATCTTGGCTACTTGCAACCTCTGCCTCCTGGCCTCCAACCATCCTCCCAACTCAGGCTCCTGAGTAGCTGGGACTACAGGTGCGTGCCACCACAGCCCGGCTAATTTTTGTATTTTTAGTAGAGACACTGTTTCACCATTTTGCCCAGGCTGGTCTTAAACTACTGGCCTCAAGTGATCCTCTTGCCTCAGCCTCCCAAAGTACTAGGATTACAGGCATGAGCCACTACGCCCGGCCCAAAATCTTTGTATGAGGCCTGTATTTATTATGTTAATACCGATATCAAAGACAATGGAAAAGAAATAAAATATAAAATTGTAGCCAGGCACGGTGGCTCGCAACTGTAATCTCAGCACTTTGGGAAGTCGAGGAAGGAGGATTGCTTGAGGCCAGGTGTTTGAGACTAGCCTAGGCAACATGGTGAAACGCCATCTCTACCAAAAATAAAAAAAATTAGCTGGACCGCGGTGGCACACGCCTGTAGTCCCAGCTATTCCAGAGACCGAGTTGGGAGAATGGTTGGAGCCTGGGAGGCAGAGGTTGCTGTGAGCCAAGATTGCACCACTGCACTTCAGCATGGGTGACAGAGGGAGACCCTGTAAAAAAAAAAAAAAGAGAGAGAGAGAGAGAAAGAAAGAAAGAAAGAAAGAAAGAAAGAAAGAAAGAAAGAAAGAAAGAAAGAAAGAAAAAGAGAGAAAGAAAGACGGAGGGAGGGAGGGAGGAAAGGAAGGAAGGAAGGAAGAAGAAAAGAAAGAAAGAAAGAAAGAAAGAAAGAAAGAAAGAAAGAAAGAAAGAAAGAAAGAAAGAAAGAGAAAGAAAGAAAGAAAGAAAATATAAAATTATAGACCAATATGGCTCTTTAATTGAGCCACAAATCTCCTCAACAAAATGGTAGCATAAGAATGGTTTGGACATTATAACTTCGGAGTAATCATTTTAAAATGCAAATCTCTAAGAGCTATACTATCTTCCTGCTGTGAGGATGGCTTGTCAATCGCTGAAGATTCAGGCCTTTAGCCCATTGCAATGAACACATACAACAGGAAAGAGGGATGAATCTTTGTATTTTCAGTTACCAGATTTTGAGGATACTTGTTATCATGGAAAGATAAATCTCGTCCTGACTGATAGCCCCTAATTGGGAATGTTTGGGGATGTTGAATTATACGGAGCTACTGAATTTTATATGATTTGATTTGATTTGAAGATTCCTGCATTGCTGTTCAGTAGTGCGAACAGGTAGTCATTTTCTTTTCAGTGCGCTCTTTTCTGGTCACTTTCGGTGTGCCATAAGGTCTCATTGGAAGGGCTATCATTGGAGTCATTTCTTAGATCATCCGGCAAATAGATTTCAATCTCTGAGATGCAAGAATGAAGAGAAATTTTAGTTTCCATCTTGCAGCTTTTTTTTCTTTATTGATTGCAATTTTCTATGTTTCTTATTAATTTCTAGCATACTAAATTGGAATTAGAAATTATGCACCTTTCCTAGCTTTTCAAAATTGCATAAAGTACTTAAATTTATAGAATAATATGTTTTTAAAGATTTTAAATGCTTTCTGTATATTTATTTTTGTTATTTATAGAGGCAGTGGGTTAAAACAATACATGAAGTTAATCTCTTTCCATCCTTTGTTCTTTCTTGAAAAAATGTGTTGTTTCACTTTTCAGTAAAATTCTTTTTAAAAGTCTTAATTTTTACAGATGATTTGGATAGTCAAATTAGAAAAATAATGTGGTCTTGGGAATAATTGGACTAAAACCACCAAAATATTCCGTATTGAATAAAGTACATACCTACGTAGAAAAAATATTTGGCTCAAAGACAATACAGGCATATGTTGAGGGAAATACTATTAAAGAAGTTTTAAAATAAAATGACAAATCTAGATAATAAAAAGAAAGAGATGTGTTCATCTAGTATTTGGTATACTGACTGAATTTTAGAATCTCTGCCTTTCCTTTTCTACCTTTTTTTCTTTACTCAGTCATCAACCACAAACATATGCATGCATCAAAATACATGAAGCAGATTCAAATGACGGAGTGAACATTTTCTGCTATTATTGATATTTTCTTATATTGAGAAATTGCTATAACAGTTTAAAAGTAAATAAAAACTTACACAATGCCTAACCAACTAGTTAGAAAACACCTGGGTGGAGAGCTTTGCCTAATACTTTTATGTAATTATGATCCTTTCTATCCACATTGACATGAATGAGAATTTAGCCTTGGTGCGACATAAAGACTGCTTTAACGTATTTCAATTTACCCTTCTTTAGTACCTTTCATGTCTCTCCCATCTGAACTGAAAATTAAATTTACAAATCTGAACTTTGTGCTCATATTAAAAAAAAACCCTGTTCTTATTAAATGGCAACTATTAATCATCCTTGAAATTTTATTTTTTAACTTCTTCATGGAAAATGAGTTATTGGAGCAAGAAACTAATCAACATTATTATAAATTCAGATAATCTTCAGGGGGAAGTCAGTGAATATACTTTACAGTAAGAAAGCTCCTTATTGGGATAGTGGGACACATTTTTGTTCATACATGTGTAGGTGAAGGTAATAATGAGTAGCTTCATGTAGAACCAAATGAGGAAATATGAATTTCATATATTTTGTCTCAGTCTTTCTCTTTCTCTCTCTCTCTCTGCATATGTGTGTGTGAGAGAGAGAGAGAGAGACAGAGGGACAAAGAGACAGAGAGAGAGACAGAAACAGTCTGTTTTTGTCTCTACTGAATGCATAGAAAATGTATACAAATTGTCATTTGAGCTTTAAATTCCATGAAACATGCATTTAATTAAAAATGAGAATGGTGTGAGTCATCTAATGTTTCCAGTTAATTTTATGAGTAAGTTACTCATTACATTTTTTAAAACAGTCATTAAAATAATCTGTGAAAATGGAAATTTAAAACAAGGCTTTCAGTTTTGAGTTTGTTTTCTTCCTAAGGATTATGATGAATATATGAGTCACAGGACGGTTGCCATGAGAAACTGGCTTTTACGAGTGAGAAGACACAAATCCTGTTAATTACAAAGACTATCCTATCACATCATTGTAGGAGGAAATGCAATTAAGAGTCAGGGCTTAAGCAACAGGTGTTATAAGAACGACAGGTTAATGTGTCTGCACCATAATGTGGTTGGGTAACCAATTACAGTGAGACAGCAGGGTTTGCAGCAGAGAAAGAGTTTGTGATTGCAGTGCACTGACTAAGGAGATGGGAGAAGACCCTCAAACCCACCTTCCCAAGGAGTTCTAGGCTAGAGTTTTTAAGGAGATCATGGAGCACAAGAGACTGGAACATTGGAGTCAGTGACTGGTTGGGGTAATGAGGATGAAGTCATCAGGATGCAGAAACTGCATTCTTTGGAGAGTCAGATCCTCGTGGGATCCTTCAGACCAGCTGAGGCAGTAGTTTGATTAATATGCAGGACCTGAAAGCATATCTCAAAGGGAAAACGTAATGTTTCATCATGTCCTTGTGCTTCAAAATAATAAGAAAAGATGAGATAATTAATTGGTATTGATTCCTCCTTGTCCCATAAATACAAGTGCTGAGGGCTTGTTGCTGACCTTACATTTACACAGTGAATTGCCATTGGGTATTTCAATCATTCTAACCACTGTGGCTGAAATGATTAGCTTGTAGTCTCAATATCTCCAGTTACTGCATTTTTCTACTAATCAATTCTTTATTAACCAGATAGCAAAAGTCACATTACATAAAGCATATGAGTTACTCTTCAGTATTATGGCATATCAGACCATGAAAGTTGTACATTTATCCTCCATCCTGTATCATATATTTAGTTTCTAAAATGTGCTATTTTGTCATCCTTGATGAATTTTGGCTAGTAACTAGTGACAATTTTTTATCTTGTTGAAGCAGTGTTAAACTTGTACAATGTTAGGATATTCAAGGGCTCAACTGATTTTTGAGTACTTTTCTGATTGCTATTGGATTCTGTTATTGGCAGACTCGATTTATATGAATATCCTGTTTCAGATATTTCAGTTACATGTTTAAAAGCTGCACTGGAATCTCAGCAGCGAAAAATTATCCACATAAGAGCAATTCAGGTTCTATGAGATGTTATATTTAAGAATACATCTTTATTATATGTAGCATTTCATAATGCATGTATTATAGATTTCTTATAGCCTGGAGATAATTATATTTAAGGGAAGTCACCCAAAAAGGCTTGTTAAGGGCACAAGCCACCACAAAACAGAGTCTCACTCTGTCACCCAGGCTGGAGTGCAGTGGCGTGATCTCGGCTCATTGCAACCTCCACCTCCCTGGTTCAAGCAATTCCCCTGCCTCAGCCTCCCGATTACCTGGGATGACAGGCGCACACCAACACATCTGGCTACTTTTTTTGTATTTTTAGTAGAGTCGGGATTTCATCATGTTGGCCAGACTGGTCTTGAACTCCTGACCTCAGGCAATCCGCTCACCTCAGCCTTCCAAAGTGCTGGGATTACAAGCGTTGGCCACCGCGCCCGGCACACACTTTACTTTTTAACTCCTACTTTAATTAACCTTTTCAACCACATTATCCTCTGCATCATTACCGGTGGTTCATGCACAGGTAAGACTCTGGAATCTATAAATTAATTCCTGGAATATGTAAAACAGCATTCACATATTCATGTTTCTCTTGCCATCAGATCTTTTAAGTTGTTACAACGTTTAATATTGATTTACATCATTCAAACCCAAGATAAGATTTTAGATGTCGGCAATAACATTGCTTTATAATTTTTTTTTTTTTTTTTTTTTTTTTTTGAGGCAGGG
Source organism: Colobus angolensis palliatus (assembly GCF_000951035.1). Taxonomy (NCBI): domain Eukaryota; kingdom Metazoa; phylum Chordata; class Mammalia; order Primates; family Cercopithecidae; genus Colobus; species Colobus angolensis. The sequence goes on along the minus strand of NW_012117866.1, from coordinate 368,930 downwards.
TCTTACTCTGTCACCCGGGCTGGAGTGCAGTGTCACGATCATGGCTCACTACAGCCTTGACTGCTGGGCCCCAAGTGATCCTCCTGCCTGAGCCTCGAGTTGCTGGAACTACAGGCATGTGCCACCATGCCCGGCTAATTTTTATTTTTATTTTTTAAACAGATGGGGTCTCACTATGCTGCCCAGGCTGGTGTCAATCTCCTGGCCTCAAATGATCCTCCTGCCTCAGCCTCCCAAAATGCTGGAATTACTGCATAAGCCACCACACCTGGCCTTTGCTTTGTATTTTTAATATGTTCCATGACTGAGTTGACTTTGTGGGGGTTCTTCAATATGCTATCAATACTGAAGTTTTGTGTGATCAAAGACTGTTCTACAATGTAGATTTTATTATTACTGAGATACAGCAAGGCCAAGAGATCAGGAGATAACTGCTACAGCTTGTTGCTCACAGTTCCTAAGAGTTGAGAGCATGCTACACCATGGAGGGCCACATGGGAGAGCACCAGCATTGATCAGGAGGCAGGGTGGGTGTGATCAAAAGGGCATGGCGTGGCAAGAGTTTTATTGCGTTTTTCACACGAGTAAATGGGTGAGGCAAGGTAAGCAGGTTTAGGATTGGCTGGTTTTCATAATTTCAGCAGAATCCAGGGTGTAGGGGCTTCCCTGAGTTGTCTCATACCTGGTCCTGGGATGATGAGAACAGTGAAATAGAAATGTGCAGTGTGAGAGACCAGTAAAGGAGGTGGTTAAGGTGTGGCCTCTGGACTGGTTGATTTGCATATGAAAGGCACACTTGTAGCTGATTCTTCACTATCTCTGGGAAGTGGCTAATTCTAGGAGGTATAGCTCCCTCAAGGTCAACAAAGCCCGAAAATGTCAAAGCATTAGAATTAAATTTATGCTTACAATGAAAACATTTGCCCTATCTATCTTTCCATAGCGTATTCATTTTAAGATCATTTCCATTTGCTTCTTGGGTTGTATTTAAGACTGTAGTTATATAGATGCTTATTATTCTTCAATATTCAATGTCTTCTCAGCAGCAGGGATCTCTTTCCACTCCTTATTTCATCAGTCCACCTCTGATTTTGGCAGTAACCAAAGTGGACAATTCCAAGTGGTCTCTTACTCATCGTTAATCCGTGACATTCTACTCCAAGCAAGCACCATGCATCTTTCTGCATTCTGGCCTGAGTTCTTTCATGCCATGTGAGCTCATGTGGTCTTTGAAAATAGTTGGGAAGTTGACGAGAGTCACCATCCCTTAGGATAACTGCTCATACATGGTGGGCAAGATTCAATTTTCTAATGACGTCCCACATCTCTCAGAAGCAGCTGGCATCATCATGAAGATAAAATGTGTCCGTTATGGCATCAGTTCAGATGTTTCCTCTGGGGTAAAATCCTGCAGGGATGGGACACCGACTGTCAAGATGCATTTTATGCAGCTAACCAACTACCTATATATGATGCTCTGTCCCCACTATCTAGTAGCACCCACGTATCTAGGAACAAATGTGTGATAATATGTGTATCCCTTTTTGTCACCATTCCCAGTGACCCTTTTGCAGAATTTGGGGCTCTCTTGTGTGCAACTGGCCAGTCTGCAACATGGCAGTCCTGGTTCCCAGGCATCAGGATGCATCCAAGGTTTGCACTCAACCTGAATGTACACTTACCACATGATCACCTTAGGCTGTTCATGGCAGTGGGCCGGAAGCAAATAAATGAGATATTATACTGACAGAAGTTTATCCTTAAGTGTTACAGATGATGCATTATAATGGGGGCAGGGAGGAGCATGTCTGGAACTTGGGACATTTACTAGGTTATGGTCCAATAAAGCAAGGCAATGGAAGGGACATGCCTTGTCTCGGATGAGACTTTAGACCTTGGACATTTGAGTTAATGCTGGAATGAGTCGAAAGTTTGGGGGACTGTTGGGAAGGCTTCATTGTATTTTGCAATGTGAGAGGGACATGAGATTTGTGAGGGATCAGGGGTAGAATGATACAGTTTGGATATTTGTCCCTGCCAAATCTCATGTTGAATAGTAATCCCCAATGTTGGAAGTGTGGCCTGGTGGGAGGTTTTTGGGTTATGGGGGTGGAGCTTTCATGGTTTGGTGCTGTCTTTGCAATAGTTCTTGTGTTCTCATGATATCTGGTGATTTAGAAGTTTATAGTACCTCACCCTTGATCTCTTTCTTGCTCTGTTCTTGCGATGTGATGTGTCTGCTCCACCTCTGCCTTCTGCCATGATTAGAAGCTTCCTGAGGCCTCCCCAGAAGCAGATGCTGCTATGCTTCCTGTACAACCTGTAGAAACCTGAGCCAATTAAACCTATTTTCTTATAAATTTCCCAGTCTCAAATATTTCTTTATAGCAGTGCAAGAATGGCCTAATACACTGGTATTTCTGTGGAAGAGATGTGAAGATGTGTTTCTTTCTAATCCAGAGATCAACTTAGAGAAAAATATTTATTTCTCTATTAAATTAAAATAATTATTGCCTTCTATCCACTATTTGTGTGACTATCTGGTAGTATCTCCTTATCTTTAAGGCTCATAATATATAGAATAGCAGCTTATAACATAACATTATGATTGTATAAAATTAAACTTTCCAAGTTATAAAACTGCTCACCAGTCATTTATAGAGAAGTGACCTTTTCATTTCATTTATTTATTTATTTCCTTGGCAGGAACAAAACATCCTTTTTTATTTCTTTTGTAGGCATGGCACATCCATCATCCTTGGAATTTGCATGTACTTGTTCCTTGAGGTTACCTTTTGTATTTTATAGCCCACAAATGCAAAGACTTATTATCTTATGAAAACCAAAACCAAGAGGAAAACATACTGATTTTCAAAAGAGGTGAACATAATTTCTGTCTGGCTTCTCTTCTTTGTTTGATGCTTTTGTATTTGAATGTTAGAGTGGATGCTTTTGGTGTGGAGGATGCTTATACAATGATATTTACACACTGTCAAATCTCTCCCACTCTACTGATATGTTTTGTTAAAATAGGCAATCTATTATGAAATATCATTTTTTTTCTTTAAGATTTAGACTAGGAAAGAGAGGAAATATTAAAATGAAAATTTCAGTTTGATATTTGTTCCCATTTAGCTTGCTTTTAAAAACTTCTGAATTCTTTCAAAGACCCTTCTGAATTGGTTAGGATAAACCAAATTCGATAAATCTACTTTCAGATTCTAGACCTCTTTTCCTTATTATGATACTGATTTCAGTAAAACTACCTTGATTTTTCTCCTCTGGCGTTGATAACTTTTCTGTTGCTTCCTCAACTTCATTGTTTACTTCCAACCTCTCATTTCCTGCCCCAAGATATTCACAACAGAAAATGACATAGTTCTGATTTTTTTTAAAAGTGATTGTTGCAAACACCAGTAGACATTAAAAGTAGAAATATTCATGGTTTCATCATTGGATTCACTTGGGATCAGTGTCCTAAATGTTGCTTCCTTTATTTCATATCAAATCCAACTTCAATTTCTACAGGAAGACTTACTTTATCAGTTGTACAGCATTTTCCTTCTCCCTCTGCTGCATCTTGTCTTTATCCCAGAACTGTACACAGAATGTATCTTACTGAAAAAGTCCACAAATTCAGAAGTTATCACGGAGATACAGATAAGGGTTTAAGAATAGGGCATGTCTTTTTATTTTATCAGAACTGGCTCACCCTTCAAAGGTTATCGTTTGTGTTGGTGCTGGAGGGGTTACTGAATCAGAACGCTTAAAAACGTTAGATACGGAAGAAGAGTGGACTGTCCTAAGGGCTGGAATTGTATCACAGGGTAGGACAGTGAAGGGATGCTTGATGACCCTCTGTTGTTGCAATAGTCAACTTTTCATTATGAGAATAGTGCTATTAAAACGAACAAGCAAACAAAAACATTCCTCCAACGCATGAGGAAAAACACCTAGCTTCTTGAATTTGAATTTTTTAGAAGCAGAGAGAAACCTTCTCAACGTCATGAGCTCTCTTCAGATTTGCTTTATGTTTGTGCTGTCTGGCCTTGTTTCTGATCAAGATTTATGGGTATATGCCTTTTGCATATTTTCTCAAATCTTGAAAGAGAAATTCAGGTCTCTAACTTCTTTCTTCCTTTACAGCTTTTCACATTCTTTAATTGAACAAATGTGCACCCTAATCTTAGTTGAGTACTAAAGGGTTGCGTATTTTCTACAGGGCTGAATTCTAAACATGCCATTCTCATAAGTGCTGAAGGGTAAAATTAAAATTTCTACTGTATTGAACATAGTCCTTTTAACTTCTCAAAAGGTATAAATATTATTCTTGGGCTACATTGATAAGCTATTTAGATCCCTGCAGAAACTTGTTTCTGTCTATTCAATACCAAATGCACAAAATTACAGTTTTGGGCTTAACAGACTAACACAAATGACATAGTAGGTGCCTGTGTTCTGTTTGGAGAATTCTAGATCTCAAATTAACTCTGTATAACAAGGGAGAGACAAAAAAGAAAAGAAGTATGATGAAGAGAAACCAATGCAATTTTAAATATTCTAGTAGAAAAATTTAAAAGATAACTTCACAAAGGCATTTTACCATCAAAAGAGAGGATGGTGTTTCATTTTGCTTGTTTGATGTTGTTTGCATTAGATTTCTGAGTTTTTCCTGCCATCCTTCCAATAAGGGTATAACTTTCTACATTTTTGCTAAGTACAAAAATCTCAAGTCTTAGTGTCTTCGTGCTTCTCTCTTTCTTGCTATTGCTACAGCTTTTAAAAATTATTGTCTATGTTGTGAATTGAATTGTGTCATCCAAAAATTTATGTTGACATCCTCCATCTTGGCAACTGTGGCTTTGACTTTATTTGGAAATAGGGTCTCTCTTTAAAGAGGTAATTAAGATGCAACTTAAGAGGAGGTCATGCTGGAGTGAAGTGCAGCCTTAATCCAGCATGACAGGCATCTTTATAACAAGAGAAGATGAAACCGACATTGCAAAATTGTAACTGAGACGGTGACAGACATCTGACCTAACCAACTCCATCTTGCTTCTAACCTCCAGACTGTCCTTGTTGACTCCTGGGTGTCGGCTGAACTAACTTTGGGAGGAATTTAGTTTATATAGTTTATAGTTTAAAACAAAGATGATAACAGCCCTTTCCCAAAACAAATCTCCTTCTTGCCTGGGGACTAGACTGCCTTTGTAGGGCTAACAAATTAACCACAAGATTAGAAATTATATTGTAGGAGTGATGCAGCTGGAGGCTACACGATTTTGACCCTCCCTAAACTGCTCCTAAGATCAGTGTTTAATATTATTTTGCAGACCCTGCACTGGATTAATCAGCTGGCACCACCCAGATCGATAAACTCTCTCATCTGATCTTGCGGTCCCCACCCAGGAACTGACTCAGTGCAAAAGGACAGTTTCAATTCCCTATGATTTTAGCTCCTACCCAACCAGTCAGCACTCTTGACACACTGGCCTTTCCCCATCCACCAAATTGTTCTTAGAAACCCTGATTCCCGAATGCTAAGGGAGACTGATTTGAGTAATAGTAAAATTACTGTCTCCCACACAGCTGGCTCTGTGTGAATTGCTCTTTATTGCAATTCCCCTGTCTTGAGAAATCACTTCTGTCTAGGCAGCGGGCAAGGTGAGCCCATTGGGCAGTTACAAGCAGACACAGACACACAAAGAGACTCTCATGTGAAAAGACAGACACACAGAGAGAACATCGTAAGAGGACAGAGGAAGAGATTGGAGAGAAGCAACTGTAAGCCAAGGAACACCAAAGACTGCAGGAAACCCCAAAAACTAGGAACAGGGCATGGAACAGATTCTCAGAACCCATATTCACAGAAACAGTCCCTGCCAACACCTGAAATTCAAGCTTCTGGATTCCAGATCTGTGAGTGAATACATGTCTGTTGTTCCCAGCTATCCACAGTCCCAGGAATCTCATTCAGTCATTACTTGTTTGTCTTTCCCGATATTTCTACGTCCCATGGTTGAATCTTTGTCATTGAGGTCCATTTTCTGATTCATTATCTCTCTGGCTACTTTTCTTTTTTCCACTTGTGATTTCTTTTCCCTGCTTCCTCCCTAACTGTCAAGACACAGAATCAATTGGGAAGAGGGAAAAGGGCATGAAGTACCCTGTGGTTTTCTCCCTGCGTAGCTCGTGTGCTAGAGAGGACATGAATCTACACCCTTCCTTCCTTCCTGTGGGGAGTTGAGTGGATTCCATAGGTATAATATGTTCTTTTTTTCTTTTTTCCGGGACAGAGTCTTGCTCTGTAGCCCAGGCCGGAGTGCGATGGCATGATCTCGGCTCATTGCAACCTCCGCCTCCCGGGTTCAAGCTATTCTCCTATCTCAGCTTCCTGAGTAGCTGGGATTACAGGCATCCACCACCATGCCTGGATAATTTTTGTGTTTTTAGTAGAGACAGAGTTTCACCATGTTGGCCAGGCTGGTCTCGAACTCCTGACCTCAAGTGATCCACTCGCCTAAGCCTCCCAAAGTGCTGGGATTACAGGCATAAGCCACAGGACCAAATCTCAGAAAATATATCGTACTAGATAAGGTAATGCTCAAAACCCATTTTCTTGTCCTTGTTAGCAATGTGATGTCTCACTTTCCTGACCTAGCTCCTCAGATTTGCAAAACAAATTTCTATATTTTATCATGAAGTTATGTAAATTATGACCATGATTTTCCTCTCACTCAGAGAGCATAAGAAAAGCTTTTTCTACCTGCATTCAAACAGTGTGCATATATTAAAGTGTATGTACTGAAGAACATACAGTAGTTATTTTACACATTGAGACTGGAAATTAGCTTCCTCTATGCATTTGCATTTTTGTTTAAAGGAGGTTATGTGAGCTCAGTGGTTTTTGAACTCATTAAGTCCTTCCCATTCAGCACAGAGATTAAAGGGTAGATATTCACTGTAAGAGTACTCATAAATGTGTCTGCTGAACTCACATAAATGTGTACTCACTGTAAGAGTACTCTTAAATGTGTCTGCTGGAGCCAGTAACTTCATCAATTAAAACTTAAGTTTGCTTTAAACTTTATCATTTGAGACTTAACATACATTAATAGGTTAAAAAATAGCACAATAACTGTAATAATTAGAACAACTGTAATAACACATGCTTTAATCCCTCAAGACATTGTCATTTAATATCTCACATCAAAGAAAAATTATATTGTCTCATTGTAGCTTTAAATTATTTCTTCAAATAGTTTATAATAAAAGAGCGCATTCTGTCCAAAAGTTTTGTGCCTGAGAGGACTATAAGTGACTTTCAAAGTTATGACCAAAGAGATCAAAAGAAAATGTTCAATACATGTATACTCTGGCAAAAACCCAATACATACGTATAATTCTTGCAACAATCCTTGAAATCCATAGACATGTTTTTGAAGAATGTTTACAGTATTTTATTTGCATGTTGTTGTATGAATTGTAGGCATGGAACTTGCCTTTTGAATAGGTCTTCTCTGACATAAATGCTGACACAGACAATTTGTTTTTCCTACAATTTCTAGGTGAGTGCTTCTCAAAATTTAGCATGCATATGAATCATCTAGGGATTTTGTTAAAATACAAGCCCTGCCTGGATTGTTCAGGGGTGAAGTACATAGAATCTGCATTTCTAATAAACTCTGCGGTTGAGTTGATGCAACTGCAAGGATTTGATCTACAGATCTACAGTGTCCAATATGGTGGCCACTAGCCACATGTGGTCAATTACATTTAATAAATTTAAGTTAAATTAAAAATCCAGTCCCTTATTTTCAATAGCTGCATATCAGTTGTTAACAGCCAGGTGTGGCTTGTGGTTATTCTATTGCAAAGCTCAGATATACAATATTTTCATCATTGCAGAAAGTTCTATCGGAAAACTCTGTTCTTCAAGATGGCAGAAGAAAGAGTGAATTCTGTTTCTGAAAGGAATAGTATATTGATGTTTTTCAATATAGTGACATAATTCCGAAAGTAAAAATATTTTCAAAAGCATTTTCTGACTGTTCTCTAGTGATGTTTAAGGAATTACTACAATATATAAAATCTATTGTATACGAGAGCACAGTTGAATCAAGATCAAGATTTTCTTTATCTGAGAACTGATATTGTATTTTTTAATAGTCACTTCTGAAATATCAACCATATATATACAGAGATTTCATTTCAATCAAGCAAATGTGCTTAGAAGATGACCTTTCCATGCAAGATAAGTTAAATGTGGTGGCATTATAATACTGTATGTTTTATTATTTCTATATTCTTCAGTTTAATGCAGAGTGGAAAAAAATGATGGCTATCTTTTTTTCTAAAGCTCAATAAAGTATTATTAAGTGAGCCCTGGAAGGCATTTATTAAACTGTTATAAGCCAGGGTGCTGGGGCAGCAAAACGGCAGGATATTGGTTTCCAGGGTCTAACTTCGTATTCCTGAACTAACTTAATTTGTGTGTTTTATGGACTTGATGTTCAAAAGAAAGTATCAGATTTCACAGAAAAAAAAAGTGACGATATCTTTCAGTTCTCAATGGCCATTTCTCATGCATTTTGAATAAGTGTTAGTCATCTAGAAATCAGCAAACTGCTTTAGGATAGGAGGCTATTGGTAGAGACTCAGGGGTAGATCCCTGAAGAAGTGTCAACATCACTTCAGAATGAAGTAAAATGAAAATGTATTTTCTCTACTCACCCTTATTCTTTCAGTTTCCTAGATACCTACTCATCTCTTATTCATCAAGTGGTACCTTTTGGGAAAATTTTAACTATCTTTCTGTTAAACTATCAAGATCGAGCTTGAAAATAAGGAAGGAGATGCAATGTTAGGAAATAAAATAATGAAGTGGGTCCTGTGTAATCCCAGTATTTTGAGAGGATGAGACTGGAGGATCCCTTGAGCCCAGGAGTTTGAGACTAGCCTGGGCAACATAGCAAGACCCTATCTCTACCAAAAAAAAAAAAATTAGCTGGGCATGGTGACTTGTAGCATGTAGTCCCAGCTACTTAGGAGGATGAGGTAGAAGGAACACTTGAACCCGGGAGATCAAGGCTGCCGTGAGCTTGATCACACCACTGCAGTCCAGCCTGGGTGACAGAACGAAACCCTGTCTAAAAAAAAAAAAAAAAAAAAGAAATTATTTAGATGAAGCATATGGCTGTTTCCCTGAGAAGTGCCTCTCTGTTAAATCATGAGTTGATTGTAGGAAGAATGTCTTCTTCCTCCAAATATGATCAATTATCATAATATACTCCAACAAAATGAAGACAATGTTTTCAAGAAATGATAACAAAATATTTATTTTGAACTGTGTTTGCTTATTGAAGTATATATGGTCTCACAATTTTAGTAAACCACTTTTTTAAAATTCTCATCTCTTTTCTATTTAACATTCAATTTGGTAAACTTTTTTGCATACATAATATGCCCTTTACATGCTGTATTATATGTAATTCATCATGCCTTTTGTGTTTTAGAAAACTCACCACTAACAGTTAACTGTTCATCATTTCTACCCATCAGAGTTTCAGTTAAATACATTTTTAAAAGCACTTGTCTAAAGTCTAATTGTAATGTTTTTGTTTTGTTTGTTTGTTTTTTGAGACAGGGCCTGTCTCTGTCACTCAGGCTGGGGTGCAGTGGCATGATGACAGCTCACTGCAATGTCTGCCTCCAAGGCTCGAGCAATCCTCCCATCTCAGCCTCCTGAGTAGTTGGGACCACAGGCGTGCGCCACCACACCTGGCTAATTTTTTTGCATTTTTAGTAAAGACAGAGTTTCTCCATGTTTCCCAGACTGGTCTCGAACTCCTGAGCTCAAGAGATTCACCCACCTTGGCCTCCCAAAGTGCTGGGTTTACAGGCATGAGCCACCATGCCTGGCCTAATTGCAGTGTATTATTGAAATGTTAAAATATGGTTGTCTATTAATCCCTCTTCCTCTCTCTCTCCCTCTCTCTTTCTCTTTCATTTTGTCTCCCTCTCTCTTTCATCTAAATAGTCTTCAAAAGTATTGTCCATGATACATGTGGATTGCCAATATTCCCAGTGGTGATTGCTAAAAATGATGGTGTCTATGTTAAAGAGTCTTACCAGGGGAATTTTGTGAAACTAAAATTTGAAATCCACTATCTCCATGCAAAGTTTAAGGACCAGATTTTGACTGAGCTATTGAGTAGCCATCAGGTAACTTTTCTCTCACTGTATTTTGCTTGGCTCTTTACCATATCAACTGTTTCCTGGGCTCTTATCTCTGAAGCCAATTGCATGAACAGTGATTAAAAATATATTTTTTTAATTTAACTTTGATGTTTGGAGACCATTTATTTGCTAGTTTTCTCTCCAAACAATGCTATTTATATTCCTATGTGAATTCTGAAATTGGCAATTTTTATTAAATAAACCTACAGTGAAATCAGAAAATGCATGCAGTAAGTTATTCTTGGGCCTTCTTATAAGGAATATTTTTAAAGATATGAATTATAAAAGTAAAATAAATGTCCAAGAGAATGATGTTTCGCAAATGTCCTAAAAACTGGTACCCTGATTTCAGTACAATGAAAGATATCTGAATATATGTCAATAGGATCTCCTTTATTTCCCTCATCTCAAAGTTTAAATGCTTGTCACTCAAATAGACAGTTTGCATCTTAAGTCTGATGACTGACTTATGACTCTGTGCATGTGAAAATTAGTGTGTTCAGAATCTTTAGTTTTTAGTGAATACAGCAGGTCATGCAAATAATAGTTCAGCTCAACATTTCAATTATGTCAATATGCTTACTTCTTTAAATTAATTACTTAAGGTGGCATCTGTTATAAACATAATACTTCAATTTTGTGGTCATGAGAAGGGATGCAGCTTTAACGTACACAAGAGACTTATAAGTTTATTATAATCTTTTCTGAACCTGAAAATGCATGGAGGTGGTTAGCTACTTATGAAACATTCTGATGATGTATGAATGAGGGCAGACATGGTATATATAATGGCTTTTTAATTGCTTTGGGTTTAATCTTTGATGATAACCCAACTTAAATGCAGTAATCTTTTACTACATAGCTTCTTCGAAATGTGTGCGAAAAAATCTTTTGACATACATAAGTAGCAAATATTCACAAAACATCATCATGCATTTATTAAAATACAGTGTTTCTTCCCACTTGATACTGTCTACATATAGGTTTCATTTCTATCAATATGGCAAATTTTTCAGACAATTCCAACAGCTGTATAGAGTGTTAAACAGATTAGAGGGTCCATAATCCATGGTACCGAATGGTTTTATGGAACTACATTGGAAGGAATTGTTTGAACTTGATGAAAACATTAATCATCAGATTTAAAGATGATGGTTAAAACAAAACAAAAAAAAGTCAATGAACCCGAAAGGTATGAATCCCTTTCTGAGGTCAACAAGAAGATAATATTTCAAATGGAAACCTGCCTAGAGAAGGTAGTATATGAATTTACTTTATGTACATCTCCTTCACAAGATACTGGCTTTAAAAGCAATGGAGCCATTCTGAACATTTGGAAGGAAAAGTTTAAGTTCCAGTGCACCGAGATTGGCTGTTATAGAGATATTTCTAATGTTGAGAGATTCCCATTTTAGAGAACCCTTAGATTAAGATGGTGGGAATCACTAAATGATTATCCCCACCTCTACTGCTTATTGACTGCTCTTTAAGAAAGTGGGCCGGTCACGGGGTTGGGGGAGTGGGGAGGGATAGCAGTAGGAGAAATACCTAATGTAAACGACGAATTAATGGGGCAGCACACCAACATGGCACTTACGTACACATGTAACAAACCTGCACGATGTGCACATGTACCCTAGAACTTAAAGTATAATAATAATAAATAAAATAAAAAAAGAAAGTGTCATTAGACTATTAGGAGAAATCTTGTAGGGTAAAGGATGCTTCCTTCAATCTCATAGCATCAGCTCTCTTTCTCCCTTTTCAGAAGCAAACCTGTGCTTAGATAACGATTACGCCAAACCACCGAATTCAAGAAAAAGCTTATCATGCCCAACTATTGCATGACAGTATGTGAAAGCCAATCAACTAAAGATATTTTAGGAGAATAAAATATTGGGAGAGCACTGGAGTAAGTACAGTCATTCCTGGAATGGAAGCATTTAATTAAAATGACTATAAGCCTGAAGTGACCAGGGGGTGGGAACATCCTTGATAAGAAGATAGTGAAGCATATAACACTCTTGGATAGATGGTGCTGATGGAACATTTTGAGGAGACCCAAGTTGGTGGAGGTAATGGGAGACTCAGGACAACAGAAAGTATGGGATTTTCAATGCTGCAGAAATGGGGCTGATATGATTCGGCTCTGTCCCCCCCCAAATCTCGCCTTGAACCATAGTCCCATAATTCCCATGTGTGGTGGAAGGGACCCAGTGGGAGGTAATTGAATCATGGAGGCGGGTCTCTCCCATGCTATTCTCATGATAGTGAATAAGTCTCACGAGATCTGATGGTTTTATAAAGGGGAGTTTCCCTACACAAGTTCTGTCTTGCCTGCTGCATGTAAGACGTGACTTTGCTCCTTATTCACCTTCTGCCATGATTGTGATGCCTCCCCAGCCATGAGTGAGCCAAACTCACTCTTACTGGAAGTCAATTAAACCTCTCTCCTTTATAAACTACCCAGTCTTAGATATGTCTTTATTAGCAGCATGAGAACGGACTAATACAGGGGCTGTGTTCTGAGTAGCACAGAAATTTAACACTTGGCATCACAGAATGGCCCCAGCCTGAGCTAGCACTGGGTGAGTGGTCAGCTCATAGTACAAGCTGCTTTTAGTAAACTTCTTGGGAACTGCAACCAGCCTAAAGCTAAAATCACAGTAAATAAGCATGAGTGGATATAAAAGAGAGATGATAGATTTGTGATTTGTTGACATAACCACCAGGACATCTGTATCACAAGTGAAAAGTGCAGCCCGATTCCCAGATGCTGACCGCCATGCAGGGAAAGGCTTAGCAATGCAGTGAATTCCTAATTCATTTATTAGCTTTGATGGCTTTTCATGGACTGGGAGGGAAATCCCTAAAACATATGGATCTTATATCCTCTTGTGAAGAAGGTTGGTTTCACAAGGCAGAAGGAAAAGAGAGAAAGAGCTAGTAGGAGAGCAACATATGAGGTTGCTTCTTTCTCTTATATGAACTTTGTGAATATTATTTTCAACTCAGACCTAGAATCTGTACCATCATGTTCCCTTATCACCAGCCACAGACCCACCAACCCACTCACTCTTACACACACGTGTAAGGACAAAAAAAACAACAGATACTCTGTTTCTCCAAGATGCACTCTGGTCTCATTCAAAAATCTCTGTATGTTCCTGCATTTTGGAAGCCAAAGTGACCTCAGTACCAGTCTATCCATTTATGAGTCGTGTTTCCATAACTTATGCAATTCAAAGTTTGAAAACCCAGAGACTCAAACAATTAAAGCAAAAATGATTTTTTTATTTCAATTTTTATTTTAGGTTCAAGGAGTCCATGTGCAAGTGTGTTACATGATTTTATTGTGTGGTGTTGAGGTTTGGGATCCCACCACAAATGATCCCACCACTCAGGTATTGAGCATAGTACCCAAAAGATAGTTTCTCAGTCCTTGCCCTCCTCCCTCTTTCCCCCTCTAGTAGTCCCCAGTGTCTATTGTTCCCACATTTATGTCCATGAGTACTCATGTTTAGTTCTCACTTACAAGTGACGTGGTATTTGCTTTTCTGTTCCTGCATTAATTCTCTTAGCATAATGGCCTCTAGCTGCATTTATTTTGCTGCAGAGGACATAATTTCATTCTTTTTAATGGCTGCATAGTATTCCATGGTGTCCATGTACCACATTTTCTTTATCCAGTCTACCGTTGATGGGTACCTAAGTTGATTCCATGTCTTTGCTATTGTGAGCATTGCTGTGATGAATATGCAAGTGCATGTGTCTTTTTGATAGAACAATTTTTTGGGGGGTGGGTGGTATATACCCAGTAATGGGATTGCAGAGTCAAATGGTAGTTCTGTTTTAAGTTTTTTGAGAAATCTCCAAACTGCTTTCCACAGTGGCTGAACTATTTTACCTTCCCACCAGTGGTGTGTAAGTGTTCCCTTTTCTCCACATCCTCACCAGCATCTGTTGATTTTCAATTTTTTAATAATAGCCATTCTGACTGGTGTCAGGTGATTTTTAAAAATATATGTGTCATTTTCTCTTTCAAGTGTGAGATAGAAATTAACAGCTACCTCAGGCACATGTACGTGGATAAAATAAGCCTTGGGAAGAGCTTGTCATGCCTGGCTATTTCCTGCTAGAATAAGTAGTTTCTAAAGCTAATTTGTCAAATACATCGAGGAAAGCATTGCAACTCTCATTAGCATAACTAGTTTTTATAAAATCAATATTTCATTGTTATGTGGTGTTTCATTAGCTCCATTTCTTCCTAATTGCATACATTCAGAAATTTAGTGTAATTTGGTTCATTTACATATCCCATGGTTTTGATAGCCTTTTCTTGGATGTGTTTATTTTAGTTATAACAATAATATAATCTCATAATAGAAAATTTAAAAATAAACTTACTTTACAAATATTTTTGTCTATATGTCTATCATCTATCTTTTTAGGGTTTTAAGTTGTGCACCTTAAATATGCTTCATTTTTCTATACTATATTTTCTCTCAATATATGACATTTCCCACATTTATAGATGTGCATTCCTCTTATTTCCATGGCTAGCTCGTGTATTGTTTACAAGAGGAGGCAAGAATTAGACTATTTGCAATATTTTGGCACAATAAAAAATGCTACCATCAACACATTTTTGCTACAAATTGTTCAGTATTTCAGAAGGTATACTTAGTCTACTTAGTAATTCAATTGCCAGATTAAAGGGTGTGAATAGTTTCTTGGCTTATTCAAATTGACAAACTGTTTTGCCAAATCTGTGCTACTTTACTAGCTCATGAATATGGCAGGAAGAGTTGCCCAGTACTCTTGCCAGGCAGGGATAATGCAATCCGCGTGAAATTAATGGAAGACATAGGGGAACATGGTTTAAACACTGAATATATTTACTATTAGCAACAATATTTATTTTTCCTTAAGTCTTAATGATTGTTTACTTGCTGAACAATACTGCTCATTTACTGGATATGTTACTGTCTTGCTATCTTAGTAATTTTCCCAACAGAATTTCCAAGGGCTGTATATAAGATAATTGTATAACTTACTTGTTTCCAGTGTTTTACTTCCAACCTCTTATTTATTCCGTATTTTACTTTCCATTTTTAATTGAATTAGGAAATACTTTAATATCTAAAACCCTGAAACCCATTCATACTTAACAGATGTGAATGCATGAACCCATAGTTAGTTCAGACCCCTCTTTTCTAAAAATATAGATCATATTTACATATTATATATATATTCTTACTAATTTGAGAAACATTTAAACATAAAGAGTAAAAAGATTGTATAGATTTTTAACACAATAGACTGTATTCTGGATCATAAAATGTGTTCACCATTCACAAATCAATTAATGTGACTCAATATTTTAACATATTAAAAGGTTTATGGAGATATAATTGACATAGGACACATATTCAAGGCCTTCAAAATGATTAATATATAGATATACACATATATATGTTTGTGTGACAGCATCATGATGATAAGATTATAAACATAGCCATCACCTCCAAATGTTTTCTTGGGATTTTGCCTGCCACATCTAGCAGACTCCAATCCCTTTCCTTAGGCAAACAATTATCTGTTTTCTGTCTCTGTAGATTAGTATGCATTTCCTATAATTTTGTATAAATGGAATCATATAGTACTTGCTCTCTCTCTCTCTCTTTGCAATCTGTCATTTTTTCACTCAGCATAATTATTTTAAGACCCACACAAGTGTTTGCACGTATCAATACTTCATTTCTTTTTATTGCTAAGTAGTATTCCATTGTGTGATGACACAATCATGTGTTTATTCATTTGCTTCCTGATAGATATTTGTGTTGTTTTCAGTTAGAGGTTACCGTAAAAATTATCTATGAACATTTGCATGCCAGTATATGTAGGCATGAGTACTTTCATTTCTCGGGAGCAAATGCTGAAAGTAAAAGATTGCTTCATAGCATAGATGTATGCTTCATTTTCTTTTAATTATTATTATTATTATACTTTAAGTTCTGGGGTACATATGCAGAACGTGCAGTTTTGTTACATAGGTTTACATGTGCCATGGTGGTTTGCTGCACCCATCAACCCATCATTTACATTAGGTATTTATCCTAATGCTATCCCTCCCCTAGCCCCGCACCTCCCTACAGGCCCTGGTGTGTGATGTTCCCCTCCCTGTGTCCATATGTTCTCATTGTTCAACTCCCACTTATGAGTGAGAACATGTGGTATTGAATTTTCTGTTCTTGTGTTAGTTTGCTGAGAATGATGGTTTCCAGCTTCATCCATGTCTCTGCAAAGGACATGAACTCATCGTTTTTTATGGGTGCATAGTATTCCATGGTGTATATGTGCCACATTTTCTTTATCCAGTCTATCATTGATGGGCATTTGGGTTGGTTCCAAGTCTTTTCTGTTGAGAATAGTGCCACAATAAAAATACATGTGCATGTGTCTTTATAGCTGAATGATTATAATCCTTTGATATACCCAGTAATGGGATTGCTGGGTCAAACGGTATTTCTGGTTCTAGATCCTTGAGGAATCACCACACTGTTTTCCATAATGGTTGAACTAACTTACACTCCCACCAACAGTATAAAAGCGTTCCTGTTTCTCCACATCCTCTCCAGCATGTGTTGTTTCCTTGTTTTTTAATGATCGCCATTCTAACTGGATTGAGATGGTATCTCACTGTGTTTTTGATTTGCATTTCTCTAATGACCAGCCACGATGAACTTTTTTCATGTCTGTTGGCTGCATAAATGTCTTCTTTTGAGAAGTGTCTGTTCATATCCTTTGTCCACTTTTGAATGGGGTTGTTTGTTTTTTCTTGTAAATTTGTTTACATTCTTTGTAGATTCAGGATATTAGCCCTTTGTCAGATGGATAGATTGCAAAAATGTTCTCCCATTCTGTAGGTTGCCTGTTCACTCTGATGATAGTTTCTTTTGCTGTGCAGAAGCTCTTTAGTTTAATTAGATCCCATTTGTCAATGTTGGTTTTTGTTGCCATTGCTTTTGGTGTTTTAGTCATAAAGTCTTTGCCCATGCCTATGTCCTGAATGGTATTGCCTAGGTTTTCTTGCAGGGTTTTTGTGGTTTTAGGTCTTATATTTAAGTCTTTAATCTATCTTGAGTTAATTTTTGTATAAGGAGTAAGGAAGGGGTCCAGTTTCAGTTTTCTGCATATGGCTAGCCAGTTTTCCCAACACCATTTATTTTGAATAGCTAATCCTTTCCTCATTGCTTCTTTTTGTCAGGTTTATCAAAGATCAGATGGTTGTAGATGTCTGGTGTTATTTTTGAGGCCTCTGTTCTGTTCCATTGGTCTATATAGCTGTTTTGGCACCAGTACCATGCTGTTTTGATTACTGTAGCCATGTAGTATAATTTGAAGTCAGGTAGCGTGATGCCTCCAGTTATGTTCTTTTTGCTTAGGATTGTCTTGGCTATGTGGGCTCTTTTTTGGTTCCATATGAAATTTAAAGTAGTTGTTTCCAATTCTATGAAGAAAGTCAATGGTAGCTTGATGGGCATAGCATTGAATCTATAAATTACTTTGGGCAGTATGGCCATTTTCATGATATTGATTCTTCCTATCCATGAGCATGGAATGTTTTTCCATTTGTTTGTGTCCTCTCTTATTTCCTCGAGCAGTGGTTTGTGGTTCTCCTTGAAGAGATCCTTCGCATTCCTTGTAAGTTGTATTCCTAGGTATTTTATTCTCTTTGTAGCAATTGTGAATGGGAGTTCACTCATGGTTTTGCTCTGTTTGTCCGTTATTGGTGTATAGGAATGCTTGTGATTTTTGCACATTGATTTTGTATCCTGAGACTTTGCTGAAGTTGCTTATCAGCTTAAGGAGATTTTGGACTGAGACAATGGGGTTTTCTAAATATACAATCATGTCGTCTGCAAACAGAGACAATTTGACTTCCTCTTTTCCTATGTGAATACCCTTTATTTCTTTCTCTTGCCTGATTGCGCTGGCCAGAACTTCCAATACTATGTGCAAAGACACACATAGGCTCAAAATAAAGGAATGGAGGAATATATTTACCAAGCAAAAAAAAAAGCAGAAGTTGTAATCCTATTCTCTGATAAAACAGACTTGAAACCAACAAAGACCAAAAGAGACAAAGAAGGGCATTACATAATAGTAAAGGAATCAATGCAACAAGAAGAGCTAACTATCCTAAATACATATGCACCCAGTACAGGAGCAACCAGATTTATAAAGCAAGTTCTTAGCGACCTACATAGAGACTTAGACTCCCACACAATAATAGTGGGAGACTTTAACACCCCACTGTCAATATTAGACTGATCAATGAGACAGAAAATTAACAAGGATATGGAGGAATTGAACTCAGCTTCAGACCAAGTGGACCTAATAGATATCTACAGAACTCTCCACCCCAAATCAACAGAATATACATTCTTCTCAGCATCTCATTGCACTTATTCTAAAATTGACCATATAATTGGAAGTAGAACACTCCTCAGCAAATGCGAAAGAACGGAAATCTTAACAACAGTCTTTCAGACCACAGTGCAATCAAATTAGAATGCAGGATTTAAAAACTTGATCAAAACCACACAACTACATGGAAACCGAACAACCTGCCCCTGAATGACTACTGGATATATAACCAAATTAAGGCAGAAATAAAGATGTTCTTTGAAACCAGTGAGAACAAAGATACAATGTACTAGAATCTCTGGGACACATTTAAAGCAGTGTGTAGAGGGAAATTTATAGCACTAAATGCCCACAAGAGAAAGCAGGAAAGATCTAAAATTGACACCCTAACATCAAAATTAAAAGAACTAGAGAAGCAAGAGCAAACTTCAAAAGCTACCAGAAGACAAGAAGTAAAACACCTCTTACACTAATAAACTAGAAAATCTAGAAGAAATGGGTAAATTCCTGGACACATACTCTCTCAAGACTGAACCAGGAAGAAGTCAAATCCCTGAATAGACCAATAACAAGTTCTGAAATTGAGGCAGTAGTTAATAGCCTACCAACCAAAAATAGTCCAGGACCAGACAGATTCACAGCCGAATTCTGCCAGAGGTACAAAGAGGAGCTGGTACTAGTCCTTCTGAAACTATTCCAAACAATAGAAAAAGAAGGAATTCTCTCTAACTCATTTTATGAGGCCAGCATCATCCTGATACCAAAACCTGACAGAGACACAACAAAAAAAGAAAATTTCAGGCCAATATCCCTGATGAACATCGATACAAAAATCCTCAATAAAATATTGGGAAACCAAATCCAGCAGTACATCAAAAAGCCTATACACCACAATCAAGTCAGCTTCATACCTGGGATGCAAGGCTGGTTAAACGTAAGCAAATCAATAAACATAATCCATCACATAAACAGAACCAATGACAAAAACTACATGATTATCTCAATAGATGCAGAAAAGGCCTTTGACAAAATGCAACACCCCTTCATGCTAAAAACTCTCAATAAACTAAGTATTGATGTAACGTATCTCAAAATAATAAGAGCTATTTATGACAAACCCACAGCCAATATCATACTGAATGGGCAAAAACTGGAAGCATTCCCTTTGAAAACCGGCACAAGGCAAGGATGTCCTCTCTCACTACTCCTATTCAACATAGTATGCTTCACTTTCTAAGAAACTGCCAAACTTTTCCAAATTGGTTAGACTGTTTAACATATCAGCAAGAAATGAAAGTATCTGTTCTCTATGTCCTCACCAAAGATGCTATGGTGAGGATTTTAAAATTGTATCCATCCTAATAGGTGTGTGGTAGAATTCATTTTGGTCTTAATTGCATTTCCCTAATGACTAATAAATTGAATATATTTTCATCTTCTTTTTTGCTGTTCGTGGATCTTAAGTCCTCGGTACAGTGTCTGTTCAAATCTTTGCCATTCTAAAAAAAATGGCATTATTTACTATTAATCATTTTTCAGAGTTCTCTGTCTTCTGATGACAATTTCTTGATCAGAAATGCAAGTTCTGTCAATCCAGCTTATCTTTTCATTCTCTTAACAGAATATCTTTCAAATATCTTTTGTAAAGCAGATATTTTAATTTTTATATTCTATTTATTTGTTTTATGAAGTATGAGTTTGGTGTTACATCTAAGAAATCTTTGTTAGGCCTAGGTCACGTTTATTTTTCCTATGTTTCTTCTAAAAGTATTAAAGATTTAGGTTTTAAATCTAAATTTAAATTTAGGCCAATGGTTCATTTTGAGTTAATTTTTTATATGGTACAAGGTATATATTGCTATTCTGTTTTGTTTGCATATGGATATCTGATTATTCTAGCACCATGTGTTTAAAATAAACATTCTCCATGGAATTGCCTTTGAAACTTTTTTCAGAAGTCAGTTGTCTATATATGTATGTGTCTACTTCAGGATACGGTATTCTGTTCCCTTGACTTACTTGTCTGTGTTGGTTGACAATAGCATACTGTCTTGATTATATTACCTTTACAATAAAAAACTTGAAATCAGGTGAAGTATGTTCTCCAACTTTATTCTTCTTTTTCAAAGTTATTTTGACCATTCAAGGTCCTTGGCATTTCCATATGCATTTCCAATTAAGTTTGTCATCTTTCCCCCAAAGAGCTTGCTGTGAATTTGACTGTGATTTTATGAAATGCCTGGGCACATTTGGGGATAATTGACATATTAACAATTTCGAATGTTCTGACTTTTAATATTGTATATTTCTTGGCAATGTGTTTGGGTTTAGTATGCACAGGTCTTTAAAAACTTTTGTTAGATTCACCCTGTAAGTATCCTGTGCATTTGGTATTGTGGTAAAAATGTCTAATTTTTATTTTAGTTCTGATTGCTACAGCTAGTATAAAAAAACACAATTGATTTCAGTATATTGACTATGTCTTATGCAATCTTTTTTATTGTATAATATTAATTCATTATTAATAATGTACTAATCCACTATTCATTCATTTTAATGAATTATTAATTCATTGTGAATTTTACCTTGTTGGGTTCTTGATATGTTAGTATTCCCGTAACTATCCTAGGCATTTGTTCTGATAGACATTTAAATTACTTGGATACGGTTTGAGTCTCAGTTTTAAGATCTTACTTAAGTCTTGGCTGGGCACAGTGGCTCATGCTTGTAATCCCAGCAATTTGGGAAGCCAAGGCAGGTGGATCACCTGAGGTCAGGAATTCAAGACCAGCCTGGCCAACATGGTGAAGCCCCGTGTCTACTAAATACACAAAAATTAGCCAGGTGTGATGGCAGGCACCTGTAATCCCAGCTACTCAGGAGGCTGAGACAGGAGAATTGCTTGAACCCTGGAGGCGGAGGTTGTAGTGAGTCAGACTGCACTCCATTCTGGGCGAGAGAGCAAGACTCCATCCACCCTGCCAAAAAAAATCTTAACTTATATCTTACTTTTAAGACTTACTAGATTGGGCTGGAACCATTCTCAGGAAAGGGCTAATTAATTATTCCTTCCCAAGGCAACATCATTCTGTGCACTTTACCTAATGCCCCATGTTTCATGAGATTCTCTAGTCAAGCTGGTTGGAACAGAAGTGGTTTTGGCTCTGAATTATCTTTGAGAAATGTTCATTTTCATCTTCTAAGGTGGTTCATTGCTGACCTGTTGCCATTTTCTATAGATTGGTGCTAAACTTGTTAGGTGGTGATATGATCTGGCTGTGTTGCCACCCAAATCTCATCTTGATTTGTAGCTCCCACAATTCCCACATGTTGTGGGAGGGACCAGGTAGGAGGTAATTGGTCATGGGGGTGGGTCTTTCCTGTGCTGTTCTCATGATATGAATAAATCTCATGAGATCTGATGGTTTTATACAGGGGAGTTCTCCAGCACACACTCTTTTTGCCTGCTGCCATGTAAGACATACCTTTGCTTCTCCTTTGCCTTCCTCCATGATTGTGAGGCCTCCCCAGCCATGTGGAACTGTGAGTTCATTAAACCTTTTTCCTTTATAAATTACCCAGTCTCAGGCAAGTCTTTATTAGCAGTGTGAGAAAGAACTAATGCAGGTGGTTATTTCCCCATCCTTGTGTAGTTTCCTCATACATATGCAGTGATAGACACTCGGATGAAAACTTGAGCAGTTCTCTCTGCAGATCTCCATTCTCCTCTGGGTGAAGCTAACTCTCTCCTGGTACTCTGTCCTGAGAGCCCTAGCAGCCTTGTTTTCCCAAGAATCAAAATCTTTTGAGCTCAGCCTGACTTCTCCCTTTTTAGGTCAGGCCTGGGAAACACTTCCAAGCCAATAAGCAGGGACAATAGTATATCTCAACTTGTTTTCATCTCACCAGGATCACTACTCTTAATTTCCGGTTGTACATTTTCTTTAAAGCTGTTGTTTTCTTTTATTTTCTTTATTTTTGCCTGTCTTAAGAAGGATGGTAAAATAGGTCTCTTTTAGAGAGTTTTGGCCAACAACTGATGCTGTCATTTCCTGATTTTGAATTTAAAATGTGGTAGTTCTCCATTAAGTCCCACTTTTTCTACATCAATTTCTACTAACGTTTTTAAAATATGCACCTTTTGGTGATTTGAATGCAGTTGTTCTCAATTCACTTGCTGTTTCCCTGTCAGACTTACTGACATTGATATTTTCACCTTTCACTTCTCTGCTTCCCCAAGTGGTTTTATGAATTCTCTTTGTTTTTGTTTTCCTGTTTTGCTTCTGATCTCATTGCATTTTAGCTTATATTTTATTCTTTGTCTCTGGGATTTCTCAAAGCAAAGGAAGAACTAGGTCATAAAAGTCAAATTATCTTTTAACTCGAAAATCGCTTTGGCATTTTATAACTCTCTCTCTCCCTCTCTCTCTTTCTCTCTCTCTGTCTCCAGATATACAATTAGCAACACACTTCCAATTTGACATAATAAGTAGAGTATACTAAAATATCGACGCTATTAGTTTCATCACTTAAGTTTAAAAGACCCAGAGGCACTGTAAATGTGGTGCCAATAAGATTTTCACACCCTATCCATGCCATGCTTTAAATTAATGGCCTTTCTAAAACAGAATACACCAGAGCCGCCATATCCAGGGAGACAATATTTTAATGATCTAATTTAATTTATATTTGAGAATGTTACTGACTACTCCAGTTACACGTTCTCACTAGAAGACTATGCTCAACTGAAAAGGAAAGGAAACCAGAAGTGCTGTTGAGGTAATAAAGAATGAATAACACAATAGCACAGACCAAGTTCAGATGGATCCAAAAAGGAAGAATTCTATTTCAGGAAACCTAATTCAACACAAAGAGCTCTGTAATCTTTTCCCTAGTCCTGATAGAGATAGGTCACCTAGGCTTACCCAAGATCCTGGGACATATTTTTAGCCATCTCATGTTGTCTGGTCGTCTTTAATGGACTCATGCAAATATCTGCGTGGGCTGTTTTTGAAAGCTGAGCCACTTAACAAAGTGAGCTTTTATTAAAGGATTAAATCGCTAATAAATGAAGAGTGTTTATCCGCAGAAGAGCTTCAAAGCCTGTTTTGATGAAGATGAGCTTTCTTTCTGTGTTGCAGGTGTCCTAGCTTATGCAGGGGACCTGGCAGCCCAGGGTGGGCACGCATCCAGAGAGAGAAGGGGAGGGGGCGGCCGAGGCTGCAGTGGAGGCTTCACTGCAGATGCGCTCACTCAGGGCTCGATTTAGACTGCTTTCTGAACTGGATCTGGAGAAAGGAGGCCACTTCCTCTTTTTAGAGATCTTTCTATCTGAATTAATTTCAGCTGTGTTTGGATATAATCACCTGCGCAATTAGTGAAGTGATTATCCCTTCTGTATCATTTAATTACTATAAGATTTATCAAAAGCATGCCAGCCCTATTTCTTCGAATCTCCTGATTTAGACTTAAATTTAGGTCAAGTTTGCAGAAAACAAAACAAAACAAAAATTCCTAGAGAGTAAAATAAATATTACCATGCCAAACTATGACTTCTTATAGTTACAATGGAATGCAAAGTGCATGTCATTTAAGTGGAAGCTGCTTCATCAGATGATGTTACTCATGTTCAGTATTGGTATATCATAAAGAATAGTACTGCATAATGTGTTTCCATTGTGGATCATTATTAGAAATCAGTCATCAGTGCATTAAATGAGAATGTGTGCAGCTGCAAGTTGAGTTGTGTGGAAGCTTCCAGGCTATCTCCAGTTTCCCAGAGCTTCTTTCTTTCGCAGATTGTGTCTAAGAGCAGCCACCTGGACATCACACTGCCCAAGAGCTGCCTCAACAACACCCATGGCCCCAACCTGCCACAATGTGGACTTTTCTCCCAAACTCCAATTCACTGACTTTAAACTGTGAAATGGGGATATAATGGTATCTCATTGACTTTTCAAAAATATTAAATTGCTAAATATATGAAAAATATCTGAACATTAGAAACTGGTAATAAATATTAATTAGTAGCAACCTGACTATTGAGGAGCTACTCTCTCCTGTTGTCAGTCACTATTCCTTTTAGGGTTGGGGTAACAATAAATAAAATATACACATAGATATATACATAGATATATCCACACATGTATATATATATGCATCTATGTGAATATATATATTTTATATATATAAATCTATGAATACACACACAGAGATAAACATGATGGATGGATAGAAGATATATATATCTTATATATATTATATATATATAAGAGAGAGCAAGATATGGTAGATGGATAGATGATAGATAGAGAAATAGATAGATAGTATAGATAGATAGATATGATGGATGAACAGATAGAGAGGTACATGTGATGGATGCGTAGGTGATAGATAGATAGATATTCAGAGATTAAACCTTCTAGAAATGTAGTTATTCAGAAAGACATGGAATTGTTCTGACATTTTGCAGCAGCATTAAGGTCATGCCTCTAACTTCTTTAATGAGGTTCCTTCTGCTTTCTCTACGGGGAATTTCTAAAATCATTAGCTCCTCTGAGCATCCCAAGGCAGTGATTTCTTTTGATTTCAAGCTGTGTGAACTAACAAAGAGTGGCTGGTTGGTGTGCTCAGTTTTACCATCGTGGTATCTCATTGTTGAGTACGGTCATCAGGATGTTATGGAAGCATCCTGGGTATCCAGACATAAGGGCACCAATAAGCAAGTACATTCTTTGGCCATTAAAAATGATGATGTTGGCCACGTGTGGTGGTTCACACTTGTGATCCCAGGATTTTGGGAGGCTGAGGCAGGAAGATCATTGGAGGCAAGAGTTCGAGACCAGCCTGGGCAACATAGAGAGCCTTACCTCTAGAAAAAATTTAAAAAGAGATAGCTGGGCATGATGGTGCATGCCCATAGTCCTAACGACTCCAGATTGTCCCTCAAGGGGGAATCTCTTGAGCCCAAGAGGTCGAGGTTACAGTGAGCTATGATTGCACCACTGCACTGTAGCCTCAGTGACAGAGCAAGACCATGTCTCTTAAAAATTTTTTTTCGAAAATGATGATGCAAGTGCATATATATTGAAATGCAAATAGGTCCAGCCCAAAAGACTGAGGGGAAAGAAAAAGGTATTTAAAGTGGCGTTTTAAATCCCATTTTCATAAATAAAAGTCTGTGTACATATTTAAAGGCATAAAGAATGTTAGAAGAGTCAACAGTTTGCTGAGTGACTGCCCTGACTCATGAGATTAGAAATTATTTTCGTAGCATTTACTGTTTTGCTTATCTCTACTTTCTAATTTGTATGCAACATACATATATGATATTTGTTATAGAAGTGTTTAATGTTTTTCTGCACCTTCACAGAGTTCAGTATACTCCTAAAACCTTTCAGTGACCTTGACACAAATGGTAGAGGAAGAAGAGAGAGGAAGGTTAGAATTGGATGCTAATGACAAGAACCAGAAATATTTACACTTGGTAACTGGCATCAAGACTCTGTTGCAGAATAATATAAGCAAGAAAGTCATGAGCAAGGCCAGGTATGTAGAATAACCATTCTTCTTGACCTGATAAGGAGTGTAAAATAGATTTATTTAAAATACTGTTTTAACCTAACCCATAAGAAATCACATTGTATTTCTCATGGATGAGCAATTTTTCACACATATTGCCAGTTATATTAGGGTTCAGCATTATGACAATTGTATCTAGATAAAAATTCACAAAGCCTTAACGTCCCAGACAGAGTGTTACTAATTGTCTTCATTCCAAAGCAATTTACAGGTGTATGTTCTAGCTTAAGAACAAAGCTACAGTTGCAAAAATAACAACAGCAAGAACAATGAAAAGATTAAGATAGAATAAGAGCCTTGAAAAAAAATTCTCTGGATTGGATCCAAATCAAAGTCACAGGAAACTGTATAAATAGAAGAAAAAATACAGGAAAAGATTACATAAATAAATCATTGCTTTTACACTGAACATTGTCAATGTGATTGGTAGTTACTAGAATATAAAGTTTATATGTAGTAAAATATTAATTTTATTGAAGAGATTATAAGAACTTCAAATAAAGCTGTATACAGTTACCCTTATGCCTCATTTATAGAGTTTTTTGTCTGAGATTTCACACACACCCCCTAAAAAAACCAAACCAAAGAAAACAAAAACTATGGCCGGGCGCGGTGGCTCAAGCCTGTAATCTCAGCACTTTGGGAGGCCGAGACGGGTGGATCACGAGGTCAGGAGATGGAGACCATCCTGGCTAACCCGGTGAAACTCCGTCTCTACTAAAAAAATACAAAAAACTAGCCGGGCGAGGTGGCGGGCGCCTGTAGTCCCAGCTACTCGGGAGGCTGAGGCAGGAGAATGGCGTGAACCCGGGAGGCGAAGCTTGCAGTGAGCAGAGATCCGGCCCACTGCACTCCAGCCCGGGCGACAGACTCCATCTCAAAAAAAAAAAAAAAAAAAAAAAAAACTAAAGATATAATCTTAGTTTAAAGAACATCTTTGCTTGTGAAATCCATGTAGGCATGAAAATGAAGTAGAGAAACTCTGAACATTTTCAATGAGATGTTAATGACTTTTTCCAAATGAATGAATTGGTTTCATATTTCTTGGTTTTCAGCTGCATCAATATAGGTATTATAGGAGCTTTCCATTTCCACACTCAGTATACTGTTTCACAACAAATTCATCTTTGTTTATAATCTTTATAAATGTATTTTATTATCCTCATAAACTTATCTCTATTATCTTTATAAATTCATCTTCACAAAACATTCCTCGTCACTGACACAGAAAGGGCGGAAATAAGACAGAGATTTGATTCCAAAGAAATGAGCTAAAAGGGCTGGAAAACTCCAGCATCCAGAAACAATGTGCAAAAGCCAAAGTGGGAATGAGGTTAATGGTGAGGGAAACAGATAGATTTGCAAGGATCCTGTGGAAAAGCGAGGCTGACACATCATAGTTACATTGACAATGACATTTTCTTTATCCAGTCATCACTTGATGGACGCTTAGGTTGACTATCTTTGCAATTGTGAAGAGTGAGAAGGTGCACTTTTGACTAATTGGTTCAGGAGGTAAATATATGGATGAAAATTATATGCGAAACTTGGTGGTATTATTGCATGATGGGGAATTTCCTTGGAGATTATAGGATATTCTAGAACACACAGTGGCTATGCAGTCTTTTGAATCACTCCAACCTCTGCAATTTTAATACAAAAATACATGCTCCTCCATTATCGTGGGGTCTTTAGAGTTTATTGGAAAATATATTTGGTTTAAATATTTCCACAGTATGTTGTAAAACTATCCGTAATTGAGTTTCTTGCTTTATGACATTCTTTAATTTTATATCTAGCAAAGTAGGCTTTGGCAAATAGAGCAAACATTAAGTCCTCATTAACAATCACTTTATCAAAATGAGGCTTAACAATTGACAATATTACTGATACCTGAATGCAAAATATTCATTTTGGAAGACTGCCCATGTAATTGTGAGCTTTCTGTCTCTCAAATGTGCATGCGTGTGTGTTGACTTTAGAGAGATATGTTTTCTGTGAGGACCAGAGGTGATTACCTCTCAAACATTACCTAATCAAAATAGTGTTCTGCAGAATGATAAACACCAAACTATTGCTTTAGATAAACACCAAACTATTGCCTCAGCGTGTTCATTTAATTTATTTACCCATTGCTTATTTGTTTCAAATGAGAATAAAAGTGCAGCACATCAGAAAGCACACACGGGGAACTGGTTCTCTACCGTGTACATTTAAAGTCATTCTCGGTTGGGCATGGTGGCTCATGCCTGTAATCTCAGCAATTTGGGAGGCTGAAGTGAATGAATCACCTGAGGTCAGGAGTTCAAGGCCAGCCCAGGCAATGTGGTGAAAACCCGTCCCTACCACAAATACAAAAGTTAGCTGGGCGCCGTGGCTCAATGTCTGTAATTCTATTACTTTATGAGGCCAAGGAGGGCAGATCACCTGAGGTCAGGAGTTTGAGACCAGCCTGGGCAACATGGCCAATACCCATCCCTACTAAAAATACAAAAGTTATCCAGACGTGGTGGCGTGTGCCTGTAATCACAGCTACTCAGGGGGCTGAGGCTGGAGATTTGCTTGAACCCAGAAGGCAGAGGTTGCAGTGAGCAAAGGTCGCACCATTGCACTCCAGGCTAGGCAACAGAGCAAGACTCTATCTCAGAAAATAATAAAATAAAATAAAATAATTCCCATGCTTTCCACATAGACATATCCATTAGTTTAGTTTTCTTTAATGTAGGTATGTTGAAGAGAAAGTGATACTGATTCATTTTGAATCTGATACCGATACTGGGAGCAAAACAAAGTCAGCGTTACAGAATTGAGGAATTAAATTAGAGTAGGTCTTTTTCATAATTGTAAATCATCTCCATGCAGGGTGGTGGCTAGGATCTGTTGCATCTCCTATAATTTTTTCTCTTTAGGAAAATTTGAGTTAGTATTTTCTTCAGTTCATACTCATCCTAGTAAGCCACCTGCTACACCAGCTGTTCTCAACTGAGACAACCAAGATGACAAGGCTTCAGAAGTCAATTAATGCATAATGTTCTTTCCTTGTAAGATCGGTTACTAAATCTTAGAGGTTTAGGTTTGATGGAAACTGGCCCATGCAAAATGCTGCTTCTCTTAGGAAGCTACGTAGTATTCTATAGTTTCCATGGCTTATACATAATTCAGGAAAACAGCACATTCCAGAGAATCTTAAATCACAGGTATAAATGGTGCGCTATTATGAAATACTTTGAGCTATTTATTATTTCTAACTGCTGCTCTTTTTTTGTCTTATATCTTTGAAATGTCAAGCTTAAGATACACATCCATCTTAAATCTATAAATTAAATATAGGCCATCAGATGGGTGAGAATTTTGGCATAAGTTACCAAATTGAGTCTAGTATTTTTTAGATTAACAAATCTGTAAGAATAACTAAGAAAAAATATATGAGAAAGAAGTATGTGAATGAACTCCTGTTCTCCCAGATACAAATGTGTACTCCTTTGCTACTGTCATAGAGGCAATGCGTACATGAAACACAGAGAGCAAAATACAGCTTTACAGAACAATATTCAAAAGCTAGAGGCAGATCCACAAATATGAGGCTTTGATCACACATGAGATTATCTGAAGTGAATGAGAAAATTCCATCCGTGGGGTTTGGATATTTGGTGATCTATGGAGTGGGGGTGATGAAGACAGATTCTCTCCCCTCACAAATAAGATCTA
Organism: Colobus angolensis palliatus; assembly: GCF_000951035.1. Lineage (NCBI taxonomy): Eukaryota > Metazoa > Chordata > Mammalia > Primates > Cercopithecidae > Colobus > Colobus angolensis. The sequence continues at coordinate 338,969 of NW_012117866.1, read as the reverse complement.
AAATGCCTTACAAAATTTAAAACAATAACAAATTATTAGAAGAAAATAGATGATGTTTTCAAAGAGTTGGAAGTGAAATGTCCTTCCAAAGCTTTACACAATACCCGGAAAATTCATGGTACCATGATATCAGATATCAGAACCCACGATATCAAGGACTATATTGATTGCCCCCATGGAAGTCTAGAAGTTATAAATAAACAAACAAAAATACGAAATGGTTTTCTTATTTCCTTGATTATTGAACACATACAAGGAGCAATGGATCAGTTTCAGTATTTCAAAAAATCTTAAAAATAAAAGTTTTATTGTAATATTTTATCTTAATGGTATTGAAGATATATTAATACTATTTAAGATAATTAGGCCAATAAAATAATTTTAAAATATGAAATAAAGTATCCATATGAAAACAGAAATGGCCAAAGAACTTATGATAAATGATTAATTACACTAGCAATCAAATAAAAAGGAAGTAAACGTAGACATGAGAACATTTTTTAGCTTATCATATTGGTAAAATAAAATGGTTAAATTATAAAATTTTGGTAACTAAGTGGGGAAAAGGGCGTGCATTTTTTGTTTGGTCTTAAAATGACTAAATTTATTTTCTAAGTTAATTAAAACTACCAGCCACAATGATACTATTTTAATATGTTTTATATACATATTATATTTTTAGTAGCTTTCAATTATTCCTATTATTTATTTGTTATATTTCTGGCATGTTTCATCATATGCTACACTGGATCCCAGAAACATGTTTCTAAGTTGTCAAATATATGAAACCTTTTTGTTGATGACCCTTGAGTCTTGTGTTAGGCTTAAAAAATGTTGTTTTTTTGTTTTTTTGTTTTTGTTTTTGCAGAGAAAGGGGTCTCGTTATGTTGCTCAGGCAAATCTCCAACTCGTAGGCTCAAGCAATCCTCCTGCCCTGGCCTCCCAAAGTGCTGGAGTCATAAGCATGAGCCATGGTGCCCAGCCAAGCAAAAAAAAAAAAAAACTTTTAATATGGACACTCTACTGCTAATGTGAGAAATAGAAATATAAAGCCACTGCATCATTTACCTAGCTTATAGCTATAGTCCTGTGCATTAAACAGAATCATCATTTAGGTAAATATTATAAACCTCATTTATCTTATAATAAATGATCAACATTCATCAATGGAAGAAAATCTTAATTTCTCCTAGAAAGTGGAGTTACAAAATAAACTATTTTTGTCTTAGATCCTAAGACTGGAGTTTTAAACCATGAGAATGGTTACAGCATAAACCACTTGTGTTTTAAGTTTTGCCAAGGATTGAGACCTCATGCACATTGTTATGTGTTGTTTATCAAAAATTGAGAGTTAGGGGTCATGTGTGGTGGCTCACTCCTATAATGCCAGCACTTTGAGAGGCTGAGGTGAGAGAATCACTTGAGCCCAGGAGCTTGAGACCAGCCTGAACAACACAGTAAAGCCTCATGTGTACCAAAAAGATAAAAGAAAATATTAGCCAGGCATGGTGGCCCGTGTCTTTGGTCCCAGCTACTCAGGAGGTTGAGGTGGGAGGATTGCCTGAGCCTGAGAGGTCGAGGCTGCAGTGAGCCATGATCACGCCACTACACAGTAAGAACATCCCTCAAATTTAAAAAAAGACAAAACAACAATAGCAACAACAACAATAACTCAGATTTAGTTCTGAAGGTGCACAACTTATTTTCAAAATTGTTGAGTCTTAATCAGGGATGTTCATCTATATTTCCTCAGAAGCACAAATCTGTATTTTCTGTTGTGTGTGTAGATTTGCATATTTAGATGCTTGCTGGAGTCCGACTATTCTAAAACATAATTTAGACTTATCTGTAGAGGAGTACATTGCATATGAGTTTGGCTTCTGAACCATCTCACTCATTCATCATGTTTTGTAATTGTGACAGCAGATTATTTGTGGCACCTTATGAGAAACAGCCTTCAAGAAGCCAGTTTGTTCATGGTAGCTTGCTCTTTAAACTATTCTTCTTCAAATTTCCAGGGCTTTCAACTGATGATATGTTTTTTTCCACTCAATATCAGGAATATTCATGCTTATTTTGTGTCAAGGGTTGGTTTTTATCTTCAAACATTTGTGGAGACATATGAGTGACAGGCATGTAACCCTAGTTTAGCAACACCTATAACATGATATCATGCATTGTTTATGACTTTTGGTCAGACATTCTGTCTTCCCTAATGTTTCTCCTTTTTGTTCTATTGCACTTTCCTAAGATATATATTCCTTTATCAAAGAGTTTATATGGTACACTATTTTTTTTCTTGTCTATATTTCTGAATGCCCAATAAAACAACTTCCTGAAGAAGAGTATGCACATGGGTTTGTGTGTGCATGTGTCTTCTATTTGTCCTTCAGGTGCAGAACCATGGTTCCCCTTGACTGTAAATCTGGATTTCATTCTTTCTTGCCATGTGAGGATGGCAGGTGGAGCATCCTCTTCCTGCTACCCTCTCCCAGCCACTCTCATGTTAGTGAAAGAATGGTTGGGGCCATGCCTAAACCATATAATTTCAACCCTATGTCTACAAGTGAGAATAACAATGGCAGCCACTTGCCAAAGAATACTTGTACCATATTGTTCCTCACTCTTGTGTTCTCCTGGAGATGGTACTTAATGCTCCCTGGTTTCTGTAGGAAGCTCTATTATAATGAAGTCAGCTAGAAAGACTATCTTTAGAAATCTCTAGCTAGAGTAGAGATCCAGCTGGAATTACTCTGCATCAGGAAGCAAAAAGCTCTTGAGACGTATACATCCAAGCATTCCCATTGCCCAGATAGAAGAGAGGATATAGGGTGTGTCCCGATAGCCATTGGTCCCAACAGGCCTGTTGACTATCTCCCAAGCACAGAAGATGGGGGAAACAGTGGTTTTTAACAATAGCAAGAATTTTGAAACAGTACACCGGACTGGGAGACAGAGCCTGGGGGAAGTGTCCTTCCCTTTTTCCTCGGAGGATATAGAGAAAGAGACGAAAGAGCAAGGGTAGGCACAAATCATCCCAGCTTCACCACTGGCTTTCCTGCCGCAGAGCCAACTGAGTGGAAAATGCCTTGCTGTCATGCATTCCAAGAAGGTGATGGTGCCATAAAACGTGTAGCAGCAGAGGCAAAACCAAGCATCTCTCCCAGGCTTTGTGGTTTCCTCCGCTGGTGTCACAAAGCCAAAGTAACTCTGAGAACTGCTTTGAGGAGCACAAGAAAATCATCTGAGTGCCGAAATATTAGGTCTTCTAGAAACAGAATGTAATACAGAGCTTGTTACGCAGGTGATATACTGAGGAGGTGCTCTCGGGAGAAACTCAGATGGGGTTATCGGGCAAAACAAGGGAAAAGAAGATACCAAGGAGTATCCCACAGGGAGCTCAGGAATGTGAATAGTGACAAGGAGTTTCTTTTGCTTGTGGCAAGGGGTCTAACGTCTTATTAAATTACATCAGGTAGTCCTTGAACATGCTCCTCTCCCAAAGGGAAGACACAATCTTCTAAGCATATGTGAGCTTTCAGCAATCCCCTGGAGAAGAAAGCAAGGGAGAATAATTAGAAGCCAAGCCCATAGCAGTGGCTGCATAGGGTGCACCACCATAGAAATAATCTGTTTGCACCTACTTGCCATAAGAAAGCAGTTAGTAAAGAGGCTGGACCCTACCATAGCAGTTGTGAACCTAGAAATACAAGCCACACATGATATTTGGAACCCAGCCATAGAAAGAATGACAAGAGGATGCAGTTATCCCTGCTCATGTATGTTATTTGGCTGTCGATTCCTCTCAAGTTGATGAAACTTCTCACTTCCTGATTCCCAACTTTGCCACCAACCTGAATATGGACAGGCAAGACCTTAGCAGGTAGGTGAAGCAATACATGCTTGAATTAGAATCCATTCATGTACACCTGGCTTTGCTTTTTAAAAATATATTTTTCTAGAACTTTGCATTTTGTAGCATACAACAAGAGCAGGATTTAATAGGATCCAAGAAACATTGTTTAATATTCCTCCTAGGTTGCATGTCTTATTAAACCTCTGTGCATCTGGCTGATATGGATTAGCAGACACACTCTTTGGAAAATAATTACTTTGTGCCTTTGGGTGTGGGCATTAATTTCTTAGTCTTGGAATCTGTTCCTTTCGACATTTCAAATTACATTGTGCTTTCTAACTAGAAAATGTATTTACTTCCTGATCTGAATTTATCTTTGGGGAGCTGGGGAGAAGAATAAAATTTTAAAAAGGTGGTAACGCATTGTGTAACTAAAATGATTTGGTTTGAAATATCACAAAACATTTGAGAAGATTCCATGAAAACAAAGGTCTTGATACATTATTACAGGGTGGAAATGCTTTCCACCATTAAGAGCTAACATTAATTGCTTCTGAATCAATTAACATATCACCCCAACATGCTGCCTTCAGACTTGATAACACTGGTCTAATTTATGCTGCCAGCATTGTTTCTCCACATTTCAGAGACGAGGCTCAACGGTGGCCAATGGCCTTCTACAGAGGAGTTAGCAAATATATCAAATGAGGTAATGCATGAGATACTTTGAAGAAAATTTTAAAAGCTGTAGGGCACGGTGTGTTATCATTATAATAAATCCATTTGTACAAAATTGTCTAGAAGTTTTTGAGAAGAAAACAGATATGAGAGGAATTACACTCATGATAGATAGATAGATAGATAGATAGATAGATAGATAGATAGATAGATAGATAGATAACAGGTACATAGATGAGATAGATGGGTGAGACAGACAACTAGATGAACAGACATAAGGGTAGATAGATGAATAGATATTTGGGATCTATATATAGATAGATGACAGGTAGATTGATGGATGGGTACATAGATGGGCAGATAGATGGTAGATAGATGATAGATGACAAATAGCATGATAGATGGTAGGTAGAAAGATGATAGATATGAATATGAATACACATAAGTGTATATAAATGTGTATATACTATATCTTTATCTACATGTAGATTTAGATACACATACTTATGTGTATATAAGTATATATAGTACACACATGAAGTATATATAGTACACACAAGTATATATAGTATACACATATAGTAGACATAGATATAGTATACACATTCAGTGTGTGTGTATATATATTTAGTATTTGGTATATAGAGTATAGATATAGTATAGATATATAGATAGAAAATAGCATGGAATGGTGACTCTATAGCCACTTCCCCATCCCGAGAGATAATCACTACTAAAATTTTGTGTATTTTTCCCATTTGGGTGCTCAAATACATAGATGTACACACAGATGCTTATATGCATATTCATGTATATTTTATATAAGTGGGATATAGAATAAAAATTATCTGCATTTATATCTATATGTAGTTATATCTGTATCTACATATACATATACATATACGGTCATGTACTGCATAAAGATGACGTTTCAGTCAACAGTGGACCACATGTATAATGGTAGTCCCCTAAGACAATCTTGGAGCTGAAAAATTTCTATCACCTAGTATTTGCAGTGCTACACTTTTTATTGCTATTTTAGAGTGTATTCCTTTACTTATTTTTAAAAATTAAGTGTAAAATAGCCTCAGGCAGGTCCTTCCAGAGTTATTCCCAAAGAAGGCATTATTGTCCTTGGAGATGGGGACTCCAGTACTAGGAAAGCTTCCTCTGTCATGGAGTCAGTGAAAGCATCCATGAGACAAATAGACGAGGCAGTAGGTACCTCTCCCTTTATTTTCATTCCAAGTTTACAAGGAATTTTTAAATTACTGATTTGGTTTCCCAGATACCTTCAGAATGGTTTAACACTCATAACAGATGAGAAGCATTTTCCCAACAAACAGACATTTGGCAATACGAGTGGAAGTTCTGTCTCCTCTAGGTTTGGCTAACACCTTGGTGAGTATCACAAGATGGATTTGTTCAACATTCCTTTGCATGTGTGGGAAATGAATCCCTTTTTTAGACGCTGTTCCTCACCCACTACCCTTCCTAGATTTAGTTCTGTTTCTGTGGCATACTATTGAACCATGTCCAACCAATACGGATTTGGGCGCCAGTTCCTCTGCACCCACCAGACTGCAGAAGGAGGTAAGTGAGCGGCTTCCTTCTTTTCAGCTCAACTGACAACGTTTTACATCCAATGATGGCAGCACTGGAAACTAATGTCTAGTATTTGGCACTATCTACAAGCTATTTGGGAATACATAGCACACTTTTACTAAAGCATTAGACAAGTCATCATTTAATCCATTCACTTTGAATTACAAATTCAAGTTCCAAGTAAGATAGAAGATAAATACAGTGAAATGACAAGTGACCCCATGCCCACCTCCCCCTACCCAGAGATAACTACTACGAAAATTTTGTGTTTTTTCCCATTTGTGCACTCAAATACATAGATGCATGCACACTTGTATACACACACACAGTGACATATATTTGATATGAGTGGGACAGAGGATAAACATTCTCTGCATTTTAATACAGCTTGCCAAATTTTCCACAGGTGAATGCATTTGCTTTTTCCAACCACTGAATGTGATATGGTTTGGGTCTGTGTCTCCCACCCAAACCTCACCTTGAATTGTAATAATCCCCACATGTCATTGGAGGGAACTGGTGGGAGGTAATTGAATCTTGGAGGCGAGTTTTCCCCTTACTGTTCTCGTGATAGTAAGTATCACGAGATCTGATGGTTTTATAAAGGGGAGTTCCCTTGCACATGCCCTCTTGCCTGCCACCATGTAAGATGTGCCTTTGCTTCTCATTCACCTTCTGCCATGATTGTAAGGCCTCCCTAGCCATGTGGAACTGTAAGTCCATTAAACCTCTTTCCTTTATAAATTACCCAGTCTCAGCTATGTATTAGCAGTGTGAGAACAGACTAATACAGAATCATACTTCATAACACGTAGTGGATTAAAGCTGGCCTGAATTGTTTGTTGCTTTTCTAATTTTGTTGTAGTTTCCTCCCCCTCTGCTTGAGTCTAAGATATTCTATAACTTGCACCCACTCATAGTATTAACCCATTGACCCGTACTGAGAATGACACCCTACAGTTTGCAAAACCTGTCTTAGAAGGCCTCCTAGCCTCTGTACAAACCCACTATCTGTTACAAAAATGGCATAATTTTTGTAAGTAGCTATGTTTTCCAACTGAAAAGGAAAAACAGTGGCATTATTTTACATTCTTGTAGATATCTTTAATGCCTAGCTTACTGAAACAGAGCTTAGGTCGCATATCTTCTTCTGGACTGAGTTTGTTGTGAGATCTCAAGCTATGTAACTTGGGCAAAACATAATTGCAAACTCTCAAAAACAGAGGAAATAGTTAATTAAGTCCTGTTATTATTATGAATGTGGTTCTTATTTCATGGACTTCCAAATGTTTCCAGATCAGACTTAAAGAAATGGTGATCTAAAGGTCTCCTTTCTTGTCTCTCTATTCCATGTTAGATGGAAGACCTCCTAGCATTTTGGATGATCCTCAAATACTCCTGATATTTGAAACAGAGGCACTAAATCTGCAATTGGATAGGTTTTGTCAGCTTATGGGACTCACACTTAAATTGGCAACCTATGATTTAAATGGAGACATGTAAATATCGGTATCTGACTCTTTTCTTGACTTCTCAGTTTTCCTAGAGAGAACTGTTTCCCTCCCTGCTGTTGGCATTTTTAGAATCCAGTGTGGGAAGCTGCATAAGTTTCTCAACATTCTGTGTGTAGACTTTTACTTACTTTCCATATTCTGTGTAACTCTACCCCTGCCCACGAGCTGTCACTAGCATCTGGAAGAACGTCCCGTCTGCCCTCGAGAGATAATTAATCTCTGTGGATCAACTCCCAGGTCAAATAAAGAGCAATTATTTAGCTCTGTGGGACGGAGAGATTCAATCTTCCAAAGAAGTCCTGCTTTGGGGGATGGGGCAGGGAGGATGAGTGAGTAAAAAGTGCAAACACATACAGTAAAATAAAACCAGTACATTCAGTGTTTCACAGCAGAGTAAGATGACTTTACGTAAAAATGTATTGTACTTGGGTGACAGACACCTGGAATACTACATATCATATACATGTAACAAATTTTCTCATGTACCTTATACACTTGCACACATTTTTAAAAAGGCAAAGAGAGAGGCAGAGAAAGGCTTGCTTTTAACCATATCTGGGACCTCGCTTTCAGAGGCCTTCGTGTGGGCCAAGGGCTGGCCTATTTCCTAGTTTACTCCCTTGACCCTGAGTACTTCCAAGTTTCTCTGATGAGGATAAATTGAGATTCACCCATCTGCTTTCCAGCTTGCAATATTTCACTGAAGTATGTTGTTGTCTGCTCTCTTATTTAATTCCTTTGAATTATTGCCTCTTATTTAGACTTTTATTTTGTCCTTTTAGTGAGTTTATGGGAAAGAACAGTGTTTTCAGTTCTCTATGTTGAGCTAGGTATCTGAAACACACTCATGTTGCGTCTCTTTGTTATGCTTCAAGGTGGTCTGGACGTGAGCTACAATGGTGTATTTGCCGGCAAATACCTGCATAATGAATCAATTAGCACATGACTTCATTCCATGAATATGTACTAACCATCCACTTTGTGATACCTACATACTTTCATTCCCTTCCCTTTTCTGGGGATGTCCACCCCTCATCCTTAGTGAACAAAAAGCAGAGGTTTAAATAAGAATGACTGAGTGGAGTCAGTGAGAAAAATGGCAGTGGAGGAGCAAGCTGGAAGGATGTTTGAAGCTGGAAAGATGTTTGGACGTGTCAGAATTCAAATAACCTGCCAATGAGTTTATTATATGCTCTGCATCTATATCTATACCTACACAGTATACACATACTATTATAAAGATCATATCCTGGACTAAATGTGTTTCCTTTTTCATACTTTTTTTTCCTCCAGAGTAAAAATTGCATCATTTAAGGTTTACAGTATTTTTTAGCTTTCTGTCATCCCTAATTTATCTGTAGAAACATAAATATACTGCCAAAATCTTCTGATATATGAATATATGCATATATGCACATACATATATGTATGTGTATCCACACTGCCTGGAGATACTTTCTTCAATGTGTATATATGTATAATTGTATATATGTGTGTATATGTATGTATGTGTGTATGTGTATATACACACATGTGTATGTATGTCTATATGTATACATATATGTATATTAAAGTTTAATATACATATCATATACATATGTATATATAATCTATATATAGATTATATAGATATAATATACATATATGTATATTAAACTTTTAAATCATGTGTATATATGCACATGCATACATGTGTATACATATATGTACATATGACATATGTATATATGTGTATACATATATGTGCATATGTATATATGTATATATGATATAAATGTATATATGTAAATACAATGTATATGTATTATGTGTGTGTGTGTGTATATATATATATATGAATGAAGAGCGAGAAAACAAGAGAGAGAGAAATTGTATAAATTACTGACTAGAAGAGTGTCCCTAGGATATTTGCTTTCATGTAAAAAGTTATCTCACAAAGATGAACATGAAAGATTGAAGGAGAATCACTGGAGAAGGAAGAGCAGGAAGAATTAAAGCCCAAGGGTAGGAAGATTTGGACTAGGGTAGCAGCAGGCTGAAGAGAAAGGGTTGGCTGAAGAAGTTCAATGCCAGGCAAATGCAGACTCATTCTGCCAGACCTGGTTCAGCGTCACCTTCTCTCTGCAGCCACACAGATACTATACATTGCTTTGTTCCCTTGCACTCTGGCTACTGCATCCTCACCAGGAACAGGGTTTTTGTAAAGTTGGTCATTATTTTTGTGCCCACCAATGGGCTTCAGAAGAAGCCATAAACATTTTGAGCTTCCCTCAAACTGTTGAGACACCTTAAACACATCCCACTATTTTAACTTGTCATTTATATGAAACCAATCTATATTGATAATTAAAATTGTTTAAACAAACAGAGAAAAAATGGCAATTTTGCATATGTAAGAGAACATTTTTCTGTACAGTAGGTTAGTTAGCATTGCAGCAATATCACATTTTTATGGGGAAAAAAAAACTCGTTGTGCCTGCCTCATTCTACACTAGTATGAAATTCCAAATATTTACCTACCTGTCTTACCCAAATATTTGAAGAGTTGACAAAGCTACTATCATTTACAGAAAGAAGAAGATACAAATATACAGGTAATTAGAATTTTGACTTTGAAAATAGAACATGTATCAACTGCAGTATTCTTTCAAAGTATCTCCCATAATGAAACATTGCAATTCCAGGAAAATTTAGAGATGCTTGTCTGGAAACGCACATGCATTATGTTTATTATATCGTCCAATGCAGCTGTCTTACACAGGCTGAAAAGTAAGATTCTTATTATCAAACTATGCAGATGTCTTACACAGGCTGAAAAGTAAGATTCTTATTATCAAACTATGTTTAATTAAACTGTAACTATAGAAACGGAGCCTATAATAAATTGCTTTGTAAAAGTAATACATGCGAGAATACACTATACCATTTTAAGGTGTAAACCATATTTTAAAGTAGATTTGGATTGCCTAGAATGTGGACTTGGTAGAAAAAAAGAGAAAACAGAAAAACCCACATTATCAAGTGGCTTGAACAAGCCAGGGTATATCTATCATCTTCACACAGCCTAGAGGTATGTACTTGCCTCAATCAAAGATTTTTCTGCTTTGCTCCATCTCCAAAGTCATTTCCTGGTTTAGGATAGATCCTTAAGCTCCGATTAGGAAAGGAGGGGCCAGTGAAAAGAGCAGACCTCTGATCCAAGGAAGATTTCTGGAACTCTCTCAGGACAACTCACATTTACCTCAGTTGGCCAGATGCAGGCACAGAGGCACACCCAACCCCAAGAGTGACTGGAAAATATAGTCTGTTCTCCTCCTGGCCAGAGCATAACAAAGACCATGCGACATTAACTAAAAAGGAAAATCGGCACAGGCGTCAGGAAAAACCTGAGGGATTGATTTCTTGTCATTTATATATAGAAAACCACAAGATGCCACATAGATTATAAACGTGAACACACATATATAGATTATAAACACACATATAGGTTTAGGTTCTCTCAAATACACATAGATTATAAACGTAAACATTTGTTACTCTTTCGTTCTAAGGAACAAATATGTGTTTTTTGATTTAAGTTCAGAGGTACAAGTGTGGATTTGTTATGTGGGTAAACCTATGTCATGAAAGTTTGTGGGGCCACACTGTCTTACACAATGGTTGAAATAATTTACACTCTCACCAACAGTGTGTGTTTTTGTTTCGTTTTGGTTTTGAGATGGAGTCTCACTCTGTCACCCAGGCTGGATCGCTGCAGTGCAATCTCGGCTCACTGCCACCTCTACCTTCTGAGTTCAAGTGATTCTCCCACCTCAGATTCCCAAGTAGCTGGGATTACAGGCGTGCACCACCACACCCAGCTAATTTTTGTATTTTTACTAGAGGCAAGGTTTTACCATGTTGGCCAGACTGGTCACGAACTCCTGACTTTCGGTGATTCGCACACCTCGGTGTCCCACCACGTCCGCCCAAGTGTTTCTTTAAAAAAAAAAAAAAAAAAAAAGTAATTTTCTTCACCTCTTAATAGTAGTTGTGTCTCAACATATTGATTTTATGCACTTTTATCATAGGAATTGAGGTCAGAAAAGGTATCCACGAAGGGCAATGTGTTTTTTGTTCATTTGTTTTTTGGACATGAACATGCTCATTAAAGTTCACATCTAACACCACCATAAAAACCTTAACCTAAAAATAATCTTTCAATTTTCACCAAAACTTTTTCTAGGAGTAGGTTATTTATGAACTTCAGATGCCTCAGCTGCATTACTTCTCAGTTACTAGATTTCTGTGTTTTTTGTATAAAGATGGTTTTGTGCCCATTAAATTTTCAGTTTGCTGCATGGGGCCACGGGGCTACTGGAAATTCTTGGTACTAAGGGGAAGTTCTGGTTTGAGAAGATCTGAAAGCAGAAGCATACAGGTTAGATTGAGGTGTGGGGGTCAAATGGAAGGTAGCTATAGGCAGTTAGCAATTGAAGAGATTATAGATTTATGAGCTCAAGAAGAGGCAGGAATAATGGAGGAAGATGATTGAGAGGGTATACTGCCATACCCTGGAAATTCCTGAGAATCAAAATGCTGAAGGCTCAGCTACTCGGAGGCTGAGGCAGGAGAATGGCATGAACCTGGGAGGCAGAGCTTGCAGTGAGCCGAGATCACGCCACTGCACTCCAGCCTGGGCAACACAGCGAGACTCCGTCTCAAAAAAAAAAAAAAGAAAAAGTTCATATGGAACCAAAAAAGGCCCTACATTGCCAAGACAACCCTAAGCCATTTTCTTGCTTTCTCATTGACAACTTTAGCGTCATTTTACCTGGAATAAATTTAGATGGAGTAAAAGTGATCGGAGGTGCTGTGGGACAAGAAAGTTGAACATTAGAGCAACCAGGAATTATTCTTATTTTTCATTACATAATCCAGGATGGTTCCCATTTCATTGTGTAGTTTTCTGATGGCAGCAGGGTAAACTGTGATTCTTTTTATTGGAACATTTGTAATTCACTCTATACAGCCAGTTTCCTGTTCTGACATCCCTGAGACATACAATATTTATTTCAAAACACTTGAATTAAAATTTTCTATGTAGAATTTTAAAAGTACTTGAAATACAGTTTTTGTTTTGTTTTTCTTTTTTTTTGTCAGTAAGATTCTATTGAATAAATACTGGTTTTAGTGTCCATAAGCAATATTTTTGTTATATTCTTTACAGTTTTAATAACAACTTATATCACATTTAATATATTTCAAACTCTTCTAAAAATGGAGAAAACCACGTCTTCCAATTCTGCTTTTATAGATTATACTGTGTTATACATTTCTCATACATGTGTATATCCCTAAATAATGTTCTATACATTTATTACAATATATATTTACATATTACATACATATGTACATTATATACATATGTGTGCTATATGTGTGCACGTGTATGTGTATGTATTAGGTTGGTGCAAAAGCAATTGTGGTTTTTGCCATTACTTTGAATGGCAAACCTGCAATTGCTTTTGTACCAAACATATATATATTGCTTTTACTATACCCTCTTTGTGCTAGAAATAATGAATGCTCTTTGGGGGTACAACTGGGACACCTAATACAGTCAACATTAGTTATATATAATTTAGGTGTCCAGTCTAGCCTATCTACATATCAATCCACTTATATTTGCATATGTATATATATATTATATGTGTATGTGTGTACTTTAGAAATTTTTCTTTATTTCTCTTTTCCTTCCTTCCTTCCTTTCTTCCTTTCCCCCTTCCCTCCCTTCCTTCCTTCCCTCTCTCCTAGCTTCCTTTTTTCCCTCCCCTCCTTCCTTTTTCCTCCATCTTTCTTCCCTCCCTCCCTTCCTTTCTTTCACTGTTCCTTTCTCTCTCTCTCTATACAAGTATCATACACATATGTGTGTGTTTGTGTACAGTTTAGAAACCTTTCTTTCTTTCTTTCTTTTTTCTTTCTTTCTTCTCTTTAGGTGTGTGTATGCATATATACATATATTCGTAAATCTAAGCAATTTAGAAATAAGATTTAGCTTTATTTTAAATACAACACAAGAGCATTAATACGCCGTACCATGAGTATCTAAAGAGATGCATGTACTTCTTAAATGTTTTTTTAAACAGATTTAGAGAACATTATCTTTCAAGTTTTGATCTGATTTTATAGTTTTTGGCAAGTCGTTACCTTGTCATGTTGCATTACCTGCAAAATCAAGTCCAAACTATTTGAGAAGACATACCAGCTCAGTGAGATGTAATGTTTAATACAAATATTTATGTCTATGGAGCTCTGGAATGCAGTTAAGTGGTGTTTGCCACACACCTGTCAGTATGCAATGGCAGCCTCATAATGCTTATGGGATTGGCCTAATGTCCATCACTGAATGCCCCAACTCATATGATCCCACTTAGAGATCTCCATGCTGTGGAATGGAGTAGGTTTTCTAGTTGTAACCCATGAAAACATTGTTACTCTTCTCATGAAGGCAAGGGAGAAGTATGCTTATTACTTTATTTTAATTTTTTTTGTAGAGATGGAGTCTCACCCTGTTACCCAGGCTGGTCTCAAACTCCTGGTCCTAGGTGATTCTCCTGCCTTGGCCTTCCAAAATTCTGGGATTGCAGGCATGAGCCACCACACCTGGTCAAGAAGTAATCTTGATTGATCATTGTGACTGACCCAATTTGACTTCACTGGAAAAGAAAGATGTCTTTACGTTGTTCTTTCTTAGCAAGAACAACTCATGACTGTATTTCCAGGTTTCTCCCAGTGTTTCTCAAATTAACCAGCTCTATCCAAAACACACCATTAGCCTGTAGTTGTAGATTCTAGTATTTTTTTATTTCTTTTTTTTTCTGAATCCAGCTTTCAGGTGGATTTCTTGTGGACTTTGCTTTTTATGACTAATCCAGGGGCCTTCTCTGGCTTATTTGTAAAGTAGGTGGCTTACATACACTTCTTGTCTCTCCCTTTTCAGGAAGTGACGTTAGAAAGGCAATTGTTGTTAGATTTGTGACATAAGATGTGCCAGAATAACTCTCATTGCCTACAATGAAATCTCAATGTCCATGTGGGTTGTGCAAAAGTAAAAGAAGGATGGAGCTAAATTGCATCTGAATAGATGATTGAAGTCAGAGTAAGACTCCACCTGGGGATAAGAACCTCTGCAAAAGGTCCACCATCTCACTCTTTAGCCATGTTGTGGCCTCTTTAAAAGGAGAAGCATCAGCCAACTGTGAATAGTCAAAAAGATCAAGAAAAAGATAGTCACAACCTCCTGAGCATGTTTGTATTCACTAATGACAAAAGTTGTCCATATAAAATGTGTCGACAGCAATAAAAGTCATTAATAATTTGAATTAGAAATAGCTGGAGTGGTAGGGAGCTTTTCCCCTCTTGAAAGGGTCTCTGTTTACAATTTACATTTATCTCATGTAATTTAAAAATTGTGTTTGTTGGTGGTAGAGGTGGTATTGGTGTTGGTGGTGGTAGAGTTGGTTGGAATGGAGCTTAGTATAGCCATTATTAAAAAAGTATGTAAGTTCTTCAAAAAATTAAAAATAGAATGACTATATAATCCAGAAATAGCAATTCTGGGTGTATTTGCAAAGGAAATAAAAGCACTATCTGGAGGAGATATCTGCATCTCCATGCTCATTACAGTGCTACTCACAGTAGCCAAGATATGGAAACAACCCAAATGTCCATGGACAGATGAATGGGTAAGGGAAATGTAGGGTACCTATTCAATGGAACATGATCCAGCCATAAAAAGAAGGAAATTCTGCCATTTGCCACAACATGGATGAACCTGGAGGACATTAAGTGAAGTGAAATAAGCCAGGTACAGACAGCAAATACTGCATGATCTCACTTAAACACAGAATCTAAAACAGTTAAATTCAGCAGAGCATGGTGTGTTATGCTTGTAATCCCAACATTTGGAGGCTGAGGTGGGTGGATCGCTTGAGTCCAGGAGTTTGAGACCAGCCTGGGTGACATAGCGAAACCTCATCTCTACTACAAATACAAAAATTAGCCTGGCATGGTGGCACACACCTGTAGTCCCAAGCTATTTGGGAGGCTGAGGTGGGGGGATCACTTCAGAGCCGGAGGCAGAGGTTGTAGTGAGCTGTGATTGCACCAGTGCACTCCAGCCTGGGCAACAGAGCAAGACCCTGTCTCAAAAAAAAAGAAAGAGAGAAAGGAAAAGAAAAAATATAAAACAGTCAAATTTATACAAGTGGAGTGTAGAATGGTGGTTACCAGAGGCTGAGGAGAGGGAGAAATGTAGAGATATTAGTCAAAGAGGACAAACTTTTAGTTATAGAACAAATACAGTTTGGAGGACTAATGTACAGCATGGTAACTAAAGTTAATAATATTGTATTCCATAGTTGAAATTTGCAAAGAGAGTGGAGCTTAAGTATCCTTTCCACGGGCACACTAGGAAAAGATAACTATGTGAGACTATGGGTGTGTTGATTAGCTTAATTGTGCTAATCATTTCAGAATATATACACATGTCAGAATACCCCCTTGTACACCTTAAATATATACAAATATTGTCAATTATGCCTCCATAAAGCTAAAGAAATTTTTCTTACTGAAAATTGCTTTCTAAATGGAAATCACTAACTTGTATCACATTTCTGTATGAAAGCAATATCCCTTTCTTTTTCACATGTTTTCCCAGAGCATCTTGTCTTTTCATTTACACATCAAGTAATATTCAGCAACCTCTCTCACTTCCATTTGACATGACATTCGAGTTATTTTGGTTCATGCTCCGTTATCAGTTCTTATTATTTGTGGTCAGTGACTTAGACATTCTGAGTTTCTAGAGGTTGGATTTAGGTGGAAAACAAAAGAGAGAGATGAGAGTTTCACAGTCTAGATTGACTGCTTGCTTTTTAAAATTCAGTCTGAACAAGTATGCTTGGGCTTCTGTCTTGGTTTATATAGTTATGGAATGTAAACAACTAGACTGGGACTCATTGTATTAGTTCATTTTCACACTGATATGAAGAAATACCAAGACTGGAAAATTTATAAAAGAAAGAGGTTTAATTGACTCACAGTTCTGCATGGCTAGGAGGGCCTCAGGAAACTTACAATCATGGAGAACAGCAAAGCAGAAACAGGCACCTTTTGCACAGGGCCGCAGGATGGAGTGAGTGCAAGCAAGGGAAATGCCAGACACTTATAAAACCATCAGATCTCATGAGACTCACTCACTATCACAAGAACAGCGTGGAGGAAACTGCCCCTCATGATTCATTTACCTCCAACTGGTCCTGCTCTTGACATCTGGGGATTATGGGGACTAGAATTGAAGATGAGATTTTGGGTGGGGACACAGGCAAACCATATCACTCACCATGGTATTCATTTCAGAACTAGGAGAAGACAAATGTTGGGAATCACAGACAAAAACCCCCATGTTCTACTTCAAAAGCAAAAATAATACAAATTTTTAAAAACATGATTCACCGAAACTCCAAGGAGCTGAAGAGCTGCAATTCAACTTCTAAAGCAGTAAATCCTCACCAGATGTTTTCCCAAAGGAACACAACTCGGTGGCTTCCATTGGTGTGAGAACAGCTCTTTATAGGACACTAAATATTGTTCTAATTCATAAATGATAAAATGATACTTATTATTACTACTATTCTTATCAACAAAGTTAATTATGAATATTTGCCATAGTTCTCATAGGTGTGATGTACACCACAGTCCTCATTTGCTGATAAGTCAATTATGACTCTAGGAGGTGAGGCATTTTGCTCAGGGTAGCAAACCTGATAGAAGAGAGTGTTTAGAGAATTCAACCTGTCTTGAGACTATTCAGAGTTAAATTCTAGCACTAACTCTTATTAACTGTGTAGCCACAGGTAAGCCACTTAATTTCTTGGAAGCTCAGCTTCCTCATTTTGTAATATAGTAAACATAAAACATAGCAGAACATCACATCACATCACATCACAACACAACTGCATTAGTCTTCTAGGGCTGCCATTACAAAATATCACAGGCTGTGTGACTTAAACAACACGTATGTATTTTCTTCCAGTTCTGAAGGCAGGAAGTCCAAGATCAAGGTACCAGTAGCATTAGTTTCTTCTCCTTAGCTTGCAGAGGGTGACCTTCTTGCTGGGTCCTCACATGGTCTGTTCTCTGTACACAGGAATCTCTGGTGTCTCTTTTCTTATAAGGACACCAGTCCCATTGAATTATGGTCCCCCCTTAATGACTTCAGTTAATCTTAATTACCTTTCTAAAGGCTCTATCTCCAAACACAATCACATTGGGGATTATGGCTCCCAATATATGAATTTTAGGGAGACGCAATTCAGTCCATAAACATAAGATAGCATGGCAGGAAAACATAACACAACACAACATAGTAACACCACACAGCATAGCACATCAATATAACTTAACAACAACACAACATAATGAAGCATAATGTATCAATGCAAGATGACATAATGTAACATAGCAAACATAACAATATAGTACAACATCACAACATAACATCATATGGTGGTAATGAGGATTAAATTAAGTAATATGTCTAAAGTACTTAGCTAAGTCTCTGGCATTTAGCAAATACTCAGTGTTAGAGGTAGCCAATCCCTGACCACTGCCCCTTTCTCACCAATAAAATAAAATAAAATTAAAATTAAATAAAATAAAACAAAACAAAATATGGTGTATCTGAAATTCAAGCCAAGGTCCTCTCTCTCTGTAGACTTCTGCGTAAAAAGGACAAAAATTAGAAAGGAAAGATACATACTAGTACATAAAATCAGAATATATACTATAGTCTTAATGCCAAATATGCATTTATATTTTCTTTATGCATGTATTTTTGGGAAAATGCCTGTTCCCTATACTTAATCCTACCTCTACATGGAAGGACACCAGTAGTGTAGCAATTCCGATGATGCATCTCTTGCTCTAGTCTTCACTGTTTTCCAGGTGAGGAGGAATGACTTTATGTTATGGATATAACCCAGTACTAATCTCCTCTTCATTCCACTGCACTCCTTTCCTCTCCACTCCTCTTCATCCTCCTTTCCCTCATCCCCTATTTCCTCTTCCTATTTTTCTTTTTTCCTTTCTTTCTCCCTTCCTTTATCCTTTCCTTTCTCCCTTCCTTCCTCTCACTTTTTCTTTACCTTCATTTCTTCCTCTCCTTCCATTCTTCCTCTCCTTCCTTCCTCTCACTTCCTCTTCCCCTTTCTTTCTTCCTTTCCTTCCTTTCTTAACCTCAATTCCTCTTTTACTTCTTTTCTTCCTTCCCTTCCTTCTTTCCTCTCACTTCCCTCCTCCCTTTCTTTCTTCCTCTCCTTCCTTCTTCTCAATTCTTCTCACTTTCTTTCTTCTTCTCCTTCCTTCCTCTCTCCCTCTCTTTCTTCCTTACTTTCTCCTTCTCTCCCTTCCTCCCTCACTCCCTGTCTTTCTCACTCCCTCTATGCCTTTCTTCCTGCTTCCCTTTCTTCCTTCCTTTTTCTTCTTCCTTTTCCATCTCCTCCTCTTTCTTTCACTTTTTCTCCCTCTTTCTCTAAAGATAAGCAGGAGCCATGCATTCTCCTGTCCTCCTTCATTAAGTGACCTATTTCATTTGCATAGGCATCTCATGTGGGGAGGCCTATCTTCACTCAATATTGCCCTCTGCATGTCATTAGGTGTATATGTCCATCTGATAACGGGACTCAGGATTAGAAAGCCCATTTGCTCACAGAAAGACTGCCACAATCTGGCTTTCATCTTCCATAAGGGTGACTTAAGACATAAGTCATAAGACATAAGACATAAGCTGTCTTAGCCCATGTCAGCTTTCTCATTTTGTTCAGATCCTGTATTGGTAACAGAAGGGTTAGTGACTGGGTTTCTTAAAAATTCCCTAAAGGACACTCAAGTTTGCCCTTATCCAGGCACCACCATTTGTCACCAAAAAGCTAGTACTGAGAGCAGTGCTGAATTTTATGAAGAACGGTTTTGACTCTCCATTGAATTTATCTATGATCCCTCGGGGGCTCTAGATAATTTATTGTAGGACTCAACTGTAATCATTAACCTTAACCAGATCTTCCTTAATAAGGAATGCGTATATGATGGTTTTATTTATAAACCTAACCAAACCATCTCTCCCTTGATTTTTTTTTTTTTGGTTGTTTGTTCCAATAAAATTTATTTGTTTTGATGCTAGACGATGACTTAGAATTACATTTTAACATATGTCCTTTGATCAGTTACTTCAGAAATGTTACTACTTCTTCCCTTACCCCCACGTTCAAACCTCACAACATAGGACAATGGCCCTAACCATCTCCTATTGTTTGATTTCAGTCTGCCTCTCTGGTCTTCACCCAATAAATTACACTGAGTCATTAACGGATCCCTTACACTTAGATACAGACACCAAAGAAAGATTAACAATTGCAATGTTAGCTCAGGTGAAAACTTAACAAAATGTTTGATTTTTATTTTTTGTTTTTATGATTTTAAATAAAAACAAGAAAAGCAATGATTAAGTGTCTGTTCCTCATTATAAGTTTTAACAACAACAAGTCCATCTCCAAATGTGAGACAAGTTTGAGAGGACAGGAAGAGAAGAAGGATGATGGGGAAGATTAGGCATTTTGTATCATCATCAGTGAAAGAAGGAAATGTAGTTACTAAGAAAGACATGAAGGAGATACCTTTAACTTTCCTGCTAATGTCATTTAATTTAAACTCATAATAATTTTATGTTCTTCTCATTTGCATTATTTCATGTTCATATGTCCCACTTTATTTTGTTTTATTTTTAAAAAGTATTGAGTCAGGGTCTTGCTCTATCACCCAGGCTGGAGTGCAGTTGCACAATCACAGCTCACTGCAGCCTTCAATTCCTGGGCTCAGGTGATCCACCCTCCTCAGCCTCCCAAGTAGCTGGGACTACAGGTGCATCACCACACTCAGCTATTGTTTTCTTATGTTTTGTAGAGACAGGGTCTCCCTATGGTTGCCCAGCCTGCTCTGGAACTTCTGGGTTCAAGCTATCTTCCTGCCTCACATTCCTAAAGTGTTGGGATTACAGGCATGAGCCACTGCACCCGGTACATATGTCCCACTTTAAAATGAAACTATTGTTTAAAGTGAGATTCATGTTCCTAAATGGTCCTTGGAATTCGAGTTGGATTTTGCAATGCTGCCTATTGTATAATTTCTAAAACAAAATCTCTGAACATTTATGTTCAATAAACGAAGTAGCCAGATCTTCGAAACCATCTGCTAATGTGCATCAAATTCTTTAAATTAATAATGAGGGAGTTGGGTAAAGAGGGCAATATATGCTGTATTACTTTTAAATAAAATGCTTGGATAACTAGACTGATTTTTCTTAATGATAATGGCAACATTTAAATGTACAATAAGAATCTTGCATAACTATAGATAGGAATACATTTGTTTTAGTCTTTTGCAACCAGAGTTATCTTGGTTTGTTTATGATGAAATCATTTTTTACAAAGTCTAAAGAATGTTGGTTGTCAAAATATACAGTTTCTGCAGTGCCCCATATCTGTAGATGGCTTTCTCTGCTCCTGTGGTCCGGTTACTCCCTTATGAAACTGCATAGAATCCTCTCTTCCCTGTTCCCCACTTTGCGGCATTCTCTATGTGACTGAAAACTTCCCACGGAGACCAACTCAGAATCTGGCATCACAAACTGAACCAGAAAATTAACTTCTATGGAATAGAGAAATGGCCAAAAGAAAGAATCCAAATACATAGTATCTTAAGAGGCACTTGTCACAGGCAAAGTAAATTAAAAAAAAAAAACACACACACACACACACACACACACACACACACACACACACACACATATATATCTAACCCACACACACAAGAAATAGGTAATTGACAAAACATTTCATTTCTCTGCAGTGGCAGACTGATATCTCATGAGATATTTCATGTGCATTTTGACAACAGGGAATCAATAACTGTGGCTGCATTTGGGGAAGAATTTTTTTTTTTTTTTTTTTCTGCAAAGATCAACTGATCCAGATTGCCAGGGTAGAGAGTGATGTTATTAGCAAAGGTTCTCATTCCTCCCTGGATTTTGCCATTAGGCTCCCTCTAGGAGTTGCAAAGCAATCACCCATCTCTTCTACAGAGTGGCAACACACAAAAATGTGCAAAAAGGAAAAAAAAATCAGATTTTACTTGGGAGTGAAAGAATGTCTAAGACTAATTTATAGTGGTGGTTTTCAAGCATTTCTAGGGACTATATAAAAACCGTTGTTCAATTCACATAAGCCAGGTAATTGGTCTATTTTAGATACTGTTTAACATTCCTCTAGATATTATTATGTAAGAAAAGGGCATAATAAATATGAAAATAAAGAGAACAGACCCAGAAAAGCATAGGTTGTGACTCAAAATCATGTATAGGAAGAATGAAATGTAGCCTTAGTTTCAGTGGTGGGCTTAGGTAACATCTGGAAAGTCAATGAGTTATTAGTTGTATTAGTCAAGGTTCTCTAGAGGCACAAGACTAATAGGAGATGTATATATGACAAACAAGTTGAAGCTTGGGGGCTCTTCCTATGAATTTAAACTTTTCCAATGAATAAAGCAATCACAGGCACATATATTTATTTTATTTATTTGATTTTATTTTAAAGTTCCAGGGTACATGTGCAGGATGTGTGGATTTGTTACATAGGTAAGCGTGTGCCACGGTGGTTTGCTGCACCTATCAATCCATCACCTAAGTATTAAGCCTAGCATCCATTAGCTATTTTTCCTGATGCTCTCCTTCACCAACAGATATTTCATCACAGGTTGTACAAAGAGAGACAAAATTAAAGGTAACATCCTTAACATACATTTGCTTTCCATGTCCTTTCATTCATCTCGAGAGAATCTGATATTTTTCACCGGAATATCTTTACCAACACAGCAATGCCATGGGAAAAATATTGCAGGAACAAATTCTGTAATATATTAAAAAGAGATTAGGTATTGAATATACATGAAGACGAAGATCAAACAGATAGTCTGAAAATGATGAAGTTTTAAGTTTAAACAAATAGTTGGTAAATGAGATTTAATCAAACATATCTGTTGGTTCAATAATTCTCAGCTTTTGGACGTGGTCTGCACTTTTACCCTCTACCATAGATTTGTATGAACTTATCATCTGGGCCATTTAGAAAGCCTCATTCCTGTATTTTGATAAACATCTACTCACGTTGGTTATAAGAAAAGTAATATTTATAGATAAATGTCAACAGTATTGTCCTCCAAACGTGGAATTATTATTCAAGGGAAACATCGACTTTTGAAAAGAGTTTCTTAAAATAGACACGTTTCCCCGCCCATATGTAATCTGTGAATGCTATTTTTTGTGGCATGTTTACGATTTATAAAATTCTCTCATTATAATAGACTGCCAGACTCAGTCATCAAAATCTACCTTACATATTGAGTGCTCTGGTAGGAGATATTCAGCTGGTGTTTATTCCATACTCAAGTGTTTAGATTTGAAAGAGGCGATGTAAAATTGTTCCATCACTTTTAGTCATTACTGATTGTCTCTTTGAATTTATCTAGAGAGTATTCCTGCTTTAAATAAACAAATAAACATTGTATACAAGTTTCTTGCTGTTAAAATCCAACCTATGCAATCCAGAGAGTTTTTGTAGGTGAGGTTGCTTCATAAGTCTTTTTGGATTTAAATGCAATATAGAATTGTCTTAAATCAAAAAAGTAAAGGAACTGACTCAGCAGGAAAGGTATTTTGCTCATAATTGAAAGTGACAACATGGTGGAGAAGTTAGGTATGTACATACTTTAGTTACATGGTGCTCATTCTCAGTCTTGGACTGGTTCAGTCAAGTGCAAACTGCCCAACCTTGAGACAATTTATTTAGCTCCATTGGCCTCAATTTCATCAAATCCAATTGGCATTGTGAGGATCTATTTATATAATATACATAAAGTACTACCTTGACATATAAGAAATGACTGACACATATTTATGCATTTCATAAGGTAACATGACTTCATATAATGCCTGTAGTCTCATTAATGGCATCTTACCAATATTAGCTTTTCAGTATTGACTATGTACCGTAATTACACAAGATAATATTTTGAGGAGCTGAGTGAAGTTCTTATATGGAAGCTCCCAAACTATCATTGCAACTTTTTGTACATCTAAAATTATTCCAACTTTAAAAGTTTATTTTTAAAAATAGAGGAAGAAGTCAGCCTGGCTGAGTAAAAACCTGTTATTAACTAGAAACCTGAAGACTCGAGTTCAAATTTTCCTGACTCCCCTTGGAGTCAAGTCACATCACTACTCGTAGCCCAAAGCTCTTGGTCTACGGGATAGATGTTACATTACTAGCTCTACCTACATCAAAGGTTTGTGGTAAAACCAGTAAATGTAGTCAGCTAATCTACAAACATATCATCTATAAATATAGCCATCTACGAATGCATGGCACCGCTATTGCATTATTTTTTGTTGATCCATAATGTTTTACATATCTTTGGGACATATGTGAGTATTTGTTACATGCATAGAATGTGTAATGATCAAGTCAGCGTATTTGGGATATCCCTCACCTTGAGTATTTATCATTTTGATGTGTTGGTAACATTTCAAGTCCTCTCCTCTATCTACATTGAAATGTACAACACATTGTTGCTAACTACATACCTACAATGCACCTCACCAGCCCAGTAAATGTTGCCTGAAGTGCTATGAAATCCACATTTATTGTAGTTAAAATCATGACTAGGAACTTAACAAAAAGAATTCAGTCATAGTACAAGTCATTCCAGGCAAATTTAATTACATTAGTATAATATAATTTATATACAATATATTTAATAATGAAAATTTAGTATAATTATCATTAAAAAGGGAAAATAAGCACAAGAAAACAAACGTCTGACACATGTTTTTGACAGCGTTCTGTCAAATCCTCATGTGCTTTGTGAATAGTCTTTTCCCAGGAGGCAGGTAGCAGAGAACTCTCAAGACCATTAAATCCTAAAGAAAACAAAGGCTTTGGCCTCAATATGACAGCTTACTTTATAATTTATTTTTAGAGGGCTGTGGATTTAGGACTAAAGGGAGTTACTCTGATCATGTTACATAAGGCATTATCACATCTGTCCTAAAATGGATATTTTAATGCTTGGCAAAGCACTGCTCTTTTGGGCTGGTTTGTTTATTTTATTTAGGTGAATTGTTGATGCTTTTATATGCCATGAACAGGATTGAAAAATCTTAATGATGAAAACACCTTCTTTTGAGAAATTAGGATCACAAGAATAAAAAAATCATTAAAAAAGAAAATAGTTTTGACACTGACAGAGAATTTTTAAGAGAACAAGTTTTACTGCCTCATACTCGACAGCATGTAAAATAGGTTATTAAAGACAGTTTTCAATGTGCTCACAATAGAAGCTCACAAATGACTTCACCTTTATCTACTTTCCTTGTGAGCAAACATGATTTGGAATAAGTCAATGTTTTATACCCTCCACTGCGGAGTGACTCAAGACAGAAAGATTGAGTTCAAGTTCTGGCGATGCTTCCCGGCTTGCAGTTCCCCATAATGTTCATCTGTGACACTCCAAGAGCTACTTTATTGACTGTTGCAATCTAATTATCCACTATGGAAAACTGGGAACAATAGCATTATTAATCTCAATGATTCTCTCTGAGCTCTTTACTTGATAGACTTGTACATAAGATCAAATATTATTACAGGAACTTACATATCCTGAGATACGACATTCGAAAAACAAATGGAAACAGAGTTCTTATTGAGTCATATATGCCTCAGTTTTAGAATTTTGATTTTTCAAATTTTTCTCAAGAGCTTCTAAATTTTTTTTAAGTTTTGACTTTTGACATGAGAATTATTTGTTGTGCTTCTATTTTTAAGTTATTCA
>NW_012117866.1:310631-312848 GCF_000951035.1 Colobus angolensis palliatus | reverse complement strand
CCCCCCCTTCCCTTTCCTTTCCTTCCCTCCCCTGTGGATTTCCATCCTGTGGTTACAACCTTGGCTGCTCATCAGGAAACATTCGTCATCTTCTATCTGCATATCCCTGGAATTTTAGCATTTATGGCTTCTGCCATCTCACTCAACCATCAGACTCACGCCTTCAACAGACACTTAAATGAACACAGGCTGTATACCAAAGACTGCAGAGAATTAGGATGCTGCACCAGAGAAAAAAAAGAACTCACTGACGAAGCGTGTTTCTCTGTCCACTCATTTGGGCAATGGTGATGTATTCTGAGATGAAGAAATGGCAGATTTATAGAAGTCATGTTTTGACTGTTTCAAGTTTGAGATGGCATTTGTGAGCTGTATCAAGAAAGCAGTTAGCTCTGTGGGTGTAGGGTTCAGGGGATAGATTAACTTAGCAATTACTAGCATATACTAATTAGAAAGTTTAATTCTCCTCAGAAAATATGTTTCAGTTATGAGATAATATTTCACCTTATTCTACACATTGTCTACTTTGTTGCATCTGCCTTGATGCTGCAGTCACATCTAATTTTCAGCGGATCTGTGTATACTCATACCCAAAATCCAATGGAATAAAATAAAACAGGGTAACAACAACTGATGTGTAACATTATAATTTAACAGGACCAAATTGCGTACAACAACACAAGACTTATTAGAATTTTGCTTTTCTTTCTCCCACCTTTCAAATGCTTCTTTTGGATTTCACATCCAAAATTAAAACATCCACAGGTCAATGAGCAACACAACCTCATTACTTATTTAAAAGTAATTTTTCAAATCAGCCATTGGAGAAGGATTATGTATTGTAGCAGAACAATGGGATGGAGGGCACAGGACACAGCTGTAATTTATGTCTCTGTCACCTAAAGCTTACAACTTTAAGCAAACCACTTGAGCCCCGTTTAACTCTTATCTCAGGGGTAAAGACACAATTGGGTTCGTAACACTTCCTACAGAAAGATTCTCTGACAAATCCAAGCAGGTCTGAATGCACATAAAGGAAAGAAAGATTTTGGCAGGTAAAGTTACATACACAAGGGTAGTGACACCCAGATATGTGTGTAGCTACAGAGGTTAAAATCACTCCATCTTGGATGCTAATCCGCCATGTTGACTTCTGAGTAACCCCAGTTCTGGGAGTGCCTCTAAGATTTCTACTTTATCTACTATTAGCATATACTTACTGTAAATCCTGCCCATAAAAAGAACCTTGATCACATACTTACCATAAATCCTGCCCTTATGCAAATTATAGGCTATGACCATATAGTATTCTTGCCTTTCCCTGAGGGGTTAACTTCAGTTGTCTTACACATCACTTCTGAAGCAGGTATATCATAAGCCCTGGGTTTGTGATTAACAGTGGGGAGATCCATCTTCTCACAGATGGCCAAGACATGGCTTCTGTTAGTAAGTCCCTATTAAATGTTTCATTCTTAGAAACTGAATTTATCAGCTTCTTCCTTCAGCCTCTCAGCTCCCTCGGCCTTTGTGGGTAGGTGTGCATAGACCTGCTCTCCTGGGACAGTAGATATCTAGAAAGTACTAGCAATAATTCAGAAGCCAGAAGATTATATGAAGGTCTCATAACTCTGTGGAATGAGATGGGAAATTGGTTGGTAGGTAGGGAGGTACATAGGTAGGCAGGCAGGTAAACCAAATGTCAAAGTCATGTTGAAATAGCTAAATGATGATGACAGACACCCTCCAAAATGAGTCCTGATAATCTCTCACCTCCCAGAATTTATTGCTTTGTGGGATCCCCCTTCCATATTGTATTTAAGTCAGCCTGTGTGACCAATGACAAATGGAAGATGTAATAGTATGGCACTTTTGAGATTAGGTCCTAAAATGCACTGTTCAACTAAGTAAAATAAGGAGGACACGAAAGGACAAACACTGTTTGCTGCCACCAGTAAGAAATACATAGGCTGGGTGAGGTGGCTCACACCTGTAACCCCAGCACTTTGAGAAGCAGAGACAAAAGGATTGTTTGAGCCCAGGAGTTCAAGACAAGCCTGGGAAATATAGCAGGACTCCAAATCTACAAAAAATAAGTTAAAAATTAGTTGGACAGGGTGGTATGCACCTGTAGTCCTAGCTATTCGGGACGCTGAAGCAGAAGGATCACTTGAGCCCAGGAATTTGAGGCTGCAGTGAACCATGATCTCACCACTGCAC
>NW_012117866.1:299688-310107 GCF_000951035.1 Colobus angolensis palliatus | reverse complement strand
TTTGAGATTAGGTCCTAAAATGCACTGTTCAACTAAGTAAAATAAGGAGGACACGAAAGGACGAACACTGTTTGCTGCCACCAGTAAGAAATACATAGGCTGGGTGAGGTGGCTCACACCTGTAACCCCAACACTTTGAGAAGCAGAGACAAAAGGATTGTTTGAGCCCAGGAGTTCAAGACAAGCCTGGGAAATATAGCAGGACTGCAAATCTACAAAAAATAAGTTAAAAATTAGTTGGACAGGGTGGTATGCACCTGTAGTCCCAGCTATTCGGGACGCTGAAGCAGAAGGATCACTTGAGCCCAGGAATTTGAGGCTGCAGTGAACCATGATCTCACCACTGTACTCCAGCCTGGGTGACTGAATGAGAACCTGTCCAAAAAGGGAAGTATCTAGAAGGGGCAATTTTATTGAGACTGAAAGTAGATTAAGGGTTACTGTGGATGTTTTAAGTTTGGATGTGAAATTTGAAAGCATTTGAAAGGTGGAAAAAATTCCACAAAATTCTAAAAGGTCTTATGTTATTGCATGAAATTTGGTCTCATGAAATTATAATGTTTACACATCAGTTGTTGTTGCTTTATTTTATTTTTTTCTTCTATTGGATTTTTGGTATGAGTTACACAGGTCTGCTGAAAATTAGATGTAACCAAGACATTAAGGCATACACAACAGTAGAACACAAGCACTCCATTAGTCTCTGGTGTCCAATATGTGCTCAGATAAATTCCTGCTGAAGGAATGAGTTTCATGGTCCGCATGTGATATGATTTGGCTGTGTCCCCACGCAAATTTCATCTCAAACTGTAGCTCCCATAATCATGGGGGAGGGTTTTTCCCATTCTGTTCTTGTGATAGTGAATAAGTCTCATGAGATCTGATGGTTTTATAAAGGGCGGGTTCCCTGCACTTCTCTCTCTCCTACTGCCATGTGAAGAAGGATGTGTTTGCTTCCCCTTCTGCTATGACTGTAAGTTTCCTGAGGCTTCTCCAGCCATGCTAAACTGTGAGTCAATTAAACCTCTTTCCTTTATAAATTACCCAGTCTCAGGTATGTCTTTATTAGCAGAATGAGCAATACTCCATGAGATAACAGAACCTACATTTTCTCCAAATCAAGGGATGGACTGGATAGGAGATTGCGAATGGTTTTTTGATGAATGACCAAGGTTGGAACTGTAGAATGGAAATCCACGGGGAACAGCGAAAAGGAAACATCAAAGACAGTTTATAGATATCAAAATGTCCTGGACATAAGTTTTGTGCGTGCAGTAATCTAGGACCCATATTGGTGATTGTATTAATACATCCTCAGAGGCTTCGGGAAATGGGGAAGAGGGAGTTATTGAATAATGGTTCCAGAGTGATGAAAAAGACTTGGAAATAGGGAAATAGGCAGTTGATTGTACTAGTTTGCTAAGATTGTTGTGACAAAGTACCACCCACTGGGCAGCTTAAATAACTGAAATTTATATTCTCATAGTCCTGGAGGCTGGAAGCCCAAGATCAAGGTGTCAACAAGGCTCGTGCTTCCTGAGGCCTCTCTCCCTGGCTTGTAGACCCCATCTTCTCCCTGTGTCCTCACACAGTTGTCCCTCTGTGACTGCTTGTATCCTAATCTTCTCTTCTTATAAGGACACCAGTCCTATTGGATTGAGATCCACTTTAGTGACCTAATTCTAACTTAATTACCTCTTTAAAGACCCTAACTCCAAAAGAAGTCACGTAGGAATTTAGGCGTTCAACATGTGAATTTTGGGAGGAAATAATTCAGTCTATAACAGTGGTGATGCTTGTACAACATTTTAAATGTAATGAATGCCACTGAACTGTACATCTAAAAAGGTTAAAATGGCAAATTGTATTACACACACACACCTACATGTATATATCTACATGCATATGTACATATATATAGTATAATTTACCATTTTAATCATATTTAGGTATATGATTCATAGGTACATAATTTCTGTATATGTATATATGTATGTACATAATTACAAAATTGATATGCATTTATATATATATAAAGCCACAGTATAACATACATAAACTAATAAATTAAAATGTGACATTCATTTATTTTAATAAATAAAATGTAACATTTATTCTCTCTCTCTCTCTGATCATTCCCTTTTAAGAAACCGATGCTATGGACAGCCCTATGGAAAAAGCCAGCTGGAGAAGAATTTTAGCCTCCCAAGCATCACCATAGGTGTTCTCTTGGAAGAAGATCATCCAGCTCAAGTTCAGTCTCAAATGACTGCATCCCCAGCTGACAACTGGACTGCACCAGAATCAATGAGCTGAGCTGCTCACCAAGTCTCAACCTAAAGAAGACATGTGAGTTTATATTCATTGCTTTGAGCCACCATATTTGGGGATTACTTGTTACACAGCAACCAATGACTGTTGCAATGGCCATGTCTAGTCTTTCTGCATTGCTTGAAATGCCATGAACCAGAAAAAGAAGGGGAAGAGTCAGCAATGGCTAATTCAAACACAGAGCTGAAGGTAGAGAGTAGAGAGTTTCCTTGTTTGTGGGGGACAGAGGACACTTCACGATGACCGTAAGTTAAGTATCCCAATATTTGAGATATGTGCAATTATGAGCTTGAGAACTTTTAAAATTTAAAAGTTAGAATGAAAAGCCTAATTTGTGTGCCACCTAATCCTAATAGTAAAAGATTAACTGAGTCTTGATGCATAGAAGGCATTTCCTATCTTTATTATTTGTGCTGTCAGATGGTATGTACACATACACAAAGCACAGCTTAAAAAATGTGTTGAAAAACAAATCTGCATGCTATGCAGAGATCATTCAGACAATCTACATCACATCACATTCAGCTTTAATCAATTTCAATGCTTTTATGGGGGCTCTCATATTTTGCTTCCCAATGAATAAATATGTATTAATACCAACACACAAAATGCCCATGTCTTTGTCCTCTTAATCCATCCATAAGTTACAAAGATTATATACATAAAAAAATAGATTATAGAGGACATAGGCTTTGGGCATAGGAAATTGAGTATTACTGACCCAGTTTTCACAGATGTGGAACCGCATGCCTCTTTGAGACAACTTCCATTTACGGAGATGCAGCTCCATCCACACAAGTGAACATTATGATCTAGGCACTGACTTTTCCAGAAAAGAAAGTTGAGGACCTTATTCTATTTCCATTTCCTTAGATTTGAAAGGCTTCATCAAAAGAGAGATTTATGCCACTGTTAGCCACTCTGGAAGCACACAAAAAAAAAACCATAAAAAACAGAGAATAATAAATTGCCTTATGAAACAGTTAATCCAGAACATGGGAAAATATCTTTACTACTTCAGAACAAATGACACACCATATATAACCTGGTGATTAATCTTCAGAGAAGAAAGATGCAGCCTTAATTCCAACAAATTTGCCATCATCTTTTCTGCACATTGCTATGCATTCAAGCTACTACACGTCTGCAACACATACACCTAGCTGCCGAAGAATTCTTACTCGAAATCATTGGTTCCTTGTATCCTCAAATCCATAAATAAGCAAGCAAACACTTTGTATGCTTCATAGCCTTCTGACCTCACCTTCTACAACCCCGGCAAGAAAATGGTCAGCTTTTACGGGCCCCTGTTGCTTAAATTGGGATCACTCAGCTATTCGCCATTTTGCACCATAAAATAACCAAATTATGAGAGTAATCACTCATTGTATTCACACGTTCCACCCACACTCCAAGAGTGAAGGCCATTGGAGGTCATTCTTAGTGCACAGTAGTACATTCTGAGGCCACCAGAAATCTAATCACTGAGAGTACTGCTAACAATTTTGTGAGTGTTTTGCTCAATAATTAACAAGATTCAACAGGTCAATATCTTTTTTTCTCCCCTGTGATTAGAGCAAGTACAAGGTTACCACCCTAAAAAATACCATAGTCTTGCAGTTTCATGATACTCACTTTCTGGAGTTGGAGAAAGAGGACAGCTTTGAAAGAATGTTTGGAATGTAACCTGAAGTTCGTCATCTGAGCTGAAACTGGTACTAAAAAACTATTGTTAAAGGTCTTAATAGTTGGGATGATGATTTTATTTATTTATTTCTCCCAAAGATGTTCTGTACCTTGTAAAAGGGTGTACTTGGTTCTGATGCAAATTTCTTCCCTGCTTATTGTTATGCAACCCAACTGGGGTCCACTCACCCAGCACAATAAGGCCCGTGCAGAGGCTTTGCAGCAGGAGAAAGGAGGGTGTTTATTTGCAGGATACCAAGCAAGAAGAATCAGGCAGCTCACGCTTAAGACCCAGCCTCTGCAGTGGCTTGCAGGTAATGATTTTTAAAGGTAGAGCTAAACTTCAGGAAAGCAGAAACTACAGGCAAAATAGTAAATCAATACCAAAAAGTTACACACTGTTCTGGGCCCGTAAAAGCTGACCATTTTCTTGCCGGGGTTGCAGAAGGTGAGGTCAGAAGGATATGAAGCATACAAAGTGTTTGCTTGCTTATTTATGGATTTGAGGATACAAGGAACCAAGTGGGGGCATACAGGACATAAGTAGATGAGAATATTTTCTGATTTGGAATTGGTTAAGGAGAGAAGGTTTTGTTTAAAAATTTGGGGTCAGGCTGGGTGCAGTAGTTCACTCCTGTAATCCCAGCAATTTGGGAGGCCAAAGTGGGCAGATCACTTGAAGCCAGGAGTTAGAGACCAGCCTGGCTAACACAGTGAAACCTCGTCTCTACCAAAAAATACAAAAATTAGCTGGGTGTGGTGGTGCACGCCTGTAGTTCCAGCTACTTAGGAGGCTGAGTCAAGAGAATCGCATGAACCCAGGAGGCGGAGGTTGCAGTGAGTGGAGATCATGCCACTGCACTCCAGCCTAAGTGACAGAGGGACACCCTGTCACAAAAATAAATAAATAAATAAATAAATAAAAATTTGGGGTCAGCAGAAAAGAATGTTAGCTGTGGCTCATGAGCATGACCTCCTCCAGGCCCCTCAAAAAAACACATAGAACAAAGAACAGGCAGTCAGAGCTCAGTCTTCAGTTCCCCTTACCTGAGGTCTACTGCCAGGAGATCTGTTTGGTGACAGTCCAGATATCTGAAAAAAACATCTCAGGGATATATGCTAAGATATTATTTTTAGTTTTTCTAAAGAAATCAAACATCGTGTGATTCTAACTTCCTTGGCTATTGTTTTAGGATACTATTGAGATAGATGGGAGAGTTCCCTTGACCCCTTTGCAGGACTTGCGACAGGAGTGTGGCTCACTTACTGTCATGGCGCTGGTGGGAGTGTAGCAGTGAGGACGACCAGAGGTCACTCTCGTGGCCATCTTGGTTTTGGTGAGATTTGGCCAGCTTCTTTACTGCAAACTGTTGTATCTGCAAGGTCTTTGTGACCTGTATCTTGTGCTGACCTCCTGTCTCATCCTGTGACTTAGAATGCCTTAACCATCTGGAAATGCAGCCCAGTAGATTTTAACCTCATTTTACCCAACTTCTATACAAGATGGAGTTGCTCTGGTTCACATGCCTCTGACAAGAGCTTACAAGTCATAGGTGGATTTACAGATTTTCTGATTAGTGATTGCTCGAAAAATTTAAGTCTGGTCTAAGTACCTGAAGTTAGTAGAAATAAATGCTTGAGTTAAGATAAGAGGAATTGTGGAAACCAAGATTCTTGTTATGTAGATGAAACCCCATAGGCAGCAGCCCTCAGAGAGAATAGATGGTGAATGTCTCTTTTCAGACTTGAAAGGTGTCAGACTCACTCATTTAATCTCTCCTAGATCCAGGAAAGACCTAGAAAGGAAGGCTTGGTTGCATTCATGGAGATTGTCTATAGATGCAAATACACACACACACACACACACACACACCACCACCACCACTACAAGAGACGGCTTTGCTAGGGCATTTCAGAATATGTCAAGTAAATTATTTTTGGTGGTAAAATATTTTGATTTTCTCCCTTTGGGGTCTGCTATCTGTCACATGATGCTATATCTTGGCATTTGGTATCTTATTCCACAAAGTGTCTGTTTTGTCAGTCTTATGGTTTCTAGTTTAAGGTTAATGTTGGTCAGTTTTGCCTGAACTCCAAAAAGGAGTTTAACACCTCCACCTCAGCCCGGTGATGGCTGCGAATTCAGCCTTTCAGGTTTCTCTTGGGACTCTTGGGCAAAAGGGGGGCCCATTCAGTTATTTGGGGGGCTTAAGGGTATATTTTTAGTTTACAAGGCTAAACTGATATAATAGTGTGTCTAATGTAGTGTGTCACTGGGCACACAGCCCACAAGATGCTACAACTAATTTCCATTCTTGAATGAAGTCATGAACTGTCTCAATGTTCACAAAAATTACTTTAAAGCAAAATTATGGGGTCACTTGAGGATTTGTTTTTGAAGAAGCAGAAAATCCTGATCTATTTTGTTCCCATGACTCATCCACAGACATCTCATGCTGGGAGAAGACTGCTGGAGGTGTCTGTCTCTCCCCAACATTTTCTGCATTCAAAGCTAATAAGTGGAATGTTAGAGCAGGTAGTTGGGCAGACGTGAGCAGAGCAGGAATGTCAGGCGACCATCAGGTGATAGCAGGCAGCTGTTAAGTTGTCTGCCTAAAATAATAATTGGTCACAGCTGGCACCAGGGAAAGACAGTCTACCAATAGATTTTTTCTAAACCCTGAAACTATTGATCAGCAACTTCCCAGTAAGTTCTCAGGGGTTTGATGAGTGGACTCAAGCATGCACATTAAGAGGCAGAATGGCAGAGTTGAACTGGTGTTTGACCTTCCTTTAGGAACACTCAACCGGTGAGGGAAAAATGCCTCAAGTGAGTATGCGTGCAACTCCAGTAAACACACTGTGCATGCAGCCTCTGCCAAGTGCTGGCAGCCGACTGTGCATGTGGACAGCCCACCCCAATGGAAGAATCAGGGCAGAAGGAACGCGAGACCCCAGAAGTATGTCCATGTATAAAATCCCAAGTCAAAGGTCAAGCCGTGCACTTGAATCTCTCAAGTCTTCCACTTGGCCCTCTTCCAAGTGTACTTTACTTCCTGTTGTTCCTGCTCTAAACTTTTAATAAACTTTCACTCTTGCTCTAAAACTTGACTTAGTCTCTCCCTCTGCCTCATGCCCCTTGGTCAAATTCTTGCTTCTGAAGAGACAAGAACTGAGGTTGCCGAAGACCCGTACAGATTTGCAGCTGCTAACAGGATCACTGATGTCAATAAAACTCTAATTGAGCAGACTGACTGCTGCGCATAGTGAGTGCTTGAGGAGGAAAAAAAAATCCTTGACTACTAAGGTTCATGCTGGAATCAACAGGAATATTAAGATTTTACTGTGCTGTAGTTGTGGGTTTGAGGGATACGCTGCTTACAGATTTGGAAAGGAGAATATTAGAGAAAACCAATAAAGATCACAGACAATGCTGGATGTCCAACCGCGGATGGGAAAGAGGGGGATACAGAACTGAATACAAAGGAACCATAGCCATGCGTTTCCTCCTTGCTTCTTTCTCTGCAAATGGGAGCCACTCTGAGACACAGCTTTGCAAATGGGCACCAAGTGGAGAGAGAGAGAGAGTGGGTCCAGCCTTAGGGTTGAGCCTGTAAGGAATGATAGCTGGATTTGAGGAGGCTCAAGTGTCATTTTCTAAACTGGCCTGGGAGTGGATATTTAATCCATAGACTGGAAGAAAAAATGAGGCAGAGGTTTTAGTAACTGACAGATTGCCCTCAGGATCCCCAGGAAAAAGAAGACAAGGGAGCTATTTTATAAATTCCCACTCTATGACCTGTCTTCTGGAATCTATCATCCAACACCCTCATGCCTCTTTTTCTTGAGTTCCCTGATACTGAATTTTAAATGTCAAATCATCTAGCTTCTCTCTTTTGAAATTTTCTTCCATTCAAATATATCAGCCAACCACCAGTATTGTGCCCATGTGGTTATCTGATTGCAATACTTTATGTTATTTTTGTGGATGTTGTCAATGCCTACATTTTCCAGCAGGGTCATATTTTATCTCTAATGCTTAACACTTTGAGGGGGACACAAAAGAGAGATCTATTGGGAGCTAGTGGGAGTTTTTCATTTTTAACACTGGGCATTTCTATAAATTCATATTTCTGCATCTCCTTATTTTGTTAGAGAGTGATGTATGGTCCATCCTCATCATTTATGAATTCTGAAGTTGCAAATTTGCCTGCCAGATAACATTTATTTTTTTTCTCCCCCCATCAGTGCTGGTGGTGCTTTTGCAGTCAGTCATGGACATAAACAGAGCAGTCAGAAATTTGAGTCTCCTGATACGAAGTTTCCCATCTGAGGTTAAACAAGGCAATGTGTTGTCTTCTTTCAGCTTTCGTACTGTAAGCAAGTGTACTTCTTAAAGTCTACTCAGTGCCACATTCATTTTTTTTGCATGTTCGTGCTTTTCGTTGGTGATGTTACTATTTAAAATGGCACTGAAGTGGAGGCTTCAGTGTTTTCGTGTGTCCCTAAGCACAAGAAGGTGCTACTGAAACTTCAGGGGTTCAGCAAAGGTCAGTATCTCATTGCACAGAAAGCCAGTTCCTGAGACAATGAGTATTGCCAGGGAGGAAGGCTTCATTCAGGTGACATCAGCCAGGGAGACAGGAGATAAGTCTCAAATCCATCTCCTCAGCTAACTAAAATTGGGGGTTCATAAAGGAGGCAAAGAATACAGCTATAAGTGGAAAACAGGAATTAGGGAGAGGTAAGGAAAAGGAGTTTGTCAACAGGAAGCAGATGGTCAGTTAGGCAGTTAGGGTTCTGACTTCTCTTTGTCTGGATGCAGTGATCTGGTGAGCTTCAGCTCCGTGATACTATCTGGGAAGCCTGATGGTGAGTTTCCTGGGAGAGAAACTCAGTTAAGAGAATTGCAAGTTTTAAACCTTAAGATCAGGAGGGTCAGTTTCTGTGTCTATTCAAAAAGACTGTAAACATCACATCTATGGAGGAAGTTCTGGTTTCAAAGGCTGTGATGTGCCTTGCAGAGATAATACGTGTGTTAGGTAAGCTTTGCTCAGGCATGAGTTATAGTGCTGCTGGCAGTAAGTCCAATATGAATGGATCAGCAATATATTATAGATTAAATAAGGTGTCTTTAAATAGAAATACACATAAAACAAGATTATATGTTGCTCCACTGATGGAAATGTTGTGACTGTAGTCTCACAGAAACCCAACACTGTATTTCCCCAGGAAAAACGATTCAGCATTGGCTAATTCATTGTCCGTGGTGAATTTCTACAACATCAGTGTTGTGAATGATGACAAATTGACTGTCTCTTGATGTATGGAGGTTTACCACCTACAAGGCATTCTTCCACATAAAATCCCACCTAGTGAAGTGATGAGTACTGACGTCACATGCACCACCCCTCAGTGTTCAGGGGTTTCTGGACCCAAACAGTAAATAAAATAAACAAGAATTCCTGGTAGCGTGTGGCCGTAGTGAATGGCTAACACCCACACTAAACAGGTGGTTGCTGGTTTCTGAGTTCTCTCACCTTCTTACACCAAATCCTTACACCATTCCCTGTGATGGTCAGACTTCTAACATTGCCTCTGATGAGTTCACTTTCCTGGTATCAATGCCCCAGGAAAGCATCATCTTCAATAGACATCTATGATGTCACATCAGTGCTTAAGTTGTCCAAGATGTTGACATGGATACCATAATAAGACCAACTCCATTTCTTGTTATATGACTGCTATTAGCTTTTAAATCTCACTTATCCCTCTTCCCTTCTGCCGCATGTCTGAACATCTAAAAAGTCATTATATCTAAAAAGTCATCAATATTCATATTTAGATTTATTATGTCCCACATCACAATAAATACCTTAATAAATTCCATTGTGTCTATGTTGAAAGCAAACTTTACTGAACTTCCATTTCTACCATGACTGCCACCATCTGCCTGGACAACCTCAGAACCTTCTCACACATCCTTGCTGCTTCTACCTTTAGCCCACCACAATCTATTACCCACACAACATCTAAGGACCTTTTCCTCTTTAAAACCATTCAAATATTTTTCTATTATTGTTAGAACAAGCTTCAAAGTATGTATGGCCTCCAAGCACCAGTGCAATGAGAGCTCACTTGTACCTCTCTCACCTGAAATGGATTCAGTCCTTTGTTCATGCACTGAACCACACTATGCCAGCTCCTCCAGCTGACCAAGTCCTCTGCCTTCTCATGGTGTTCACACATGTTTCAACCCTGTGTGTGGAACAGCCTCCAGAAGCAACCACCGTGCTGATCATCACCTCTGTCTTAGTACATTTGGGTTGTTATAACAAAATACCTTAGACTGGGTGGTTTGTAGACAATGGACATTTATCTCTCACAGTTCTGGAGGTGGGA
>NW_012117866.1:260427-298748 GCF_000951035.1 Colobus angolensis palliatus | reverse complement strand
TTCTTTTGTTCCCCTACTTATAGTCCACACCTTCCATACCACGATGCAATTAAGAGTCTTGTAAATTATTATCATGCTTAGAATAAATAGAATAAAATCGATTTTACTCATTGATATCTGCAAAATAAGATTCTATATATCACAATTACTTATACTTTATTAAGTTCATTATTGAATTCTTTGAACCTTTTAGATTTTTTTCATAAAAACTTACCACCAAACTGAAAATAATTTGTAGCCAAATCAAAAATCAGAGGCCTCTTTCTAATCTTTAGGCTTCCTTGAAGGTCAGC
Organism: Colobus angolensis palliatus; assembly: GCF_000951035.1. Classification (NCBI taxonomy): domain Eukaryota; kingdom Metazoa; phylum Chordata; class Mammalia; order Primates; family Cercopithecidae; genus Colobus; species Colobus angolensis. The sequence continues at coordinate 298,455 of NW_012117866.1, read as the reverse complement.
CTTGTTTAATGCTATGACACCATGTCAAATAGAAAAGATGTTTCCTTCTCTATCCCTTAAGCCACAGTATGATCTATTATTGATCATTTATTCTGTAAGCAACTCATAGGCATGTGCAACTCCAAAGAGTGTTAACTTTAAAAAAATAAAGACACACACACACATTTATTTGGGGTCTACCTGATGACGTTCTTGGAATTTATTTAACACAAGACTTTGGACAAAGTGATGAATCTATACTATGCAATAGGCTTCTTTCTGTGGGGGAGTCATGGCTTGGCATCCCAATGAATGAAGCCTTCCGCTAAGTCAGCCTTCATGTACACTTTAGGCATTAAATAGTGGCATTGACTGCTGTACAAGTTTGTGGTCTTTGCTTCTCCTGAGAAACGCAGTCCCTGAAGCTCACATCATAGGCTTAGCTTTCATGGAGCAAATGTTAAACTACTAACCCTGTCTTCTTCCCCGCCATGAGGCTACGTAAATGACAGTAGTGTAGGAAGACAACCAAATCTGTTAATTTGTTGAAGGGACTTTCACCATTTACTCCAAATTTTAAAGAAGATATGTTTCAAATAAAATAAAATAGGAATAAATAAAAGTGTTCACACTGTATTAAGTGCACACGAATTACTTTCTTTCCAGTAATTGCAATATTGCTTTTCCAGTCATTTTATTTTGAGAACATTCAAATGTACAGAAATAAAGAACAAGCACTATAATAACACTAAATCCTCTGTCCTAGACTGAATAATTCTTAATATTTTGTGATACTATATTTGCTTCAACTGTATATGAAATGTTTTGATATATGGTTGATATATAGGATATCAGAATATGTCCTGATACAGGGTATCAAATGAAAGGCTATGTGATGTTTTTTTGTTTGTTTGTTTGTTTGTTTTTGAGACAGAGTCCTCCTCTGTCACCCAGGCTGGAGTGCACTAGTGCAATCTCGGCTCACTGCAACCTCTGCCTCCCAGGTTCAAGCAATTCTTGTGCCTCAGCCTCCCGAGTAGCTAGGACTACAGGTGTGAGCCACCACGCCTGCCTAATTTTTGTATTTTTAGTAGAGTTTAGTAGAGATGAGGTTTTGCCATGTTGGCCAGGCTGGTCTCAAACTCTTGACCTCAAGTCATCTGCCCACCTCGGTTTCCCAAAGTGCTGAGATTACAGGTATGAGCCACTGCACCCAGCCAAGGCTACGTGTTTTGATGCACCTAAGAATTTCAATATCCTTTCCAGACAAAGTCTAATTCTAAGTCTAAATCTCAACTATGCAATTCTAGTTGTTTTCTTGTGAGTAAATAATAATTCCTAGTGTCTAATACACAGGTAAATTGCATTTTTTGGTACCAAAATATACTTGATTTTTGATTGATGGAACTCAGGATTGGATCAAGAATGAGCCATTAATCTGCATTTTTTTTTTAAAGAAATTAAGGGTAAAGCTGAATGCTTTTTATTACAAAGTCTTTTTATAACATTATGTTGAACATTTTAAATTCCAGTATTAATAATGACATACAGGCATATTAAAGCATAAAATAGAGAATAAATATAAAATTTATTATTTATTATTTATTCTAATAATAGTAGATCTCTAAAATCAACTAACAACAATAGTATTTTCTTTTCTTTTTTTTTTTTTGAGACGGAGTCTCGCTCTGTCGCCCAGGCTGGAGTGCAGTGGCCGGATCTCAGCTCACTGCAAGCTCCGCCTCCCGGGTTTACGCCATTCTCCTGCCTCAGCCTCCCGAGTAGCTGGGACTACAGGCGCCCACCACCTCGCCCGGCTAGTTTTTTGTATTTTTTTTAGTAGAGACGGGGTTTCACCGTGTTAGCCAGGATGGTCTCGATCTCCTGACCTCGTGATCCGCCCGTCTCGGCCTCCCAAAGTGCTGGGATTACAGGCTTGAGCCACCGCACCGGGCCCAACAATAGTATTTTCAAGTGTTATCTTTGTTTTAAGTATCACCTTTATCTAGTGTAATTGGGTTACTTTCTAAATAAATATTTCCTTTATTTTGTTCTTCTTTAAATATTCTCCATTTACAGTTTTGTTCCCACTTCCTTATTCTTTTTTCTCAGTATGCTTATGCCAATCTTACACATCTCATATTTATTCCTGTCAATATTTAGAGCTTTCTGCCATTTATTTAACATTTTTTCACCTAGACTATAAGTGCAGAACTCTCTTTGTTATCTCAATAACAAAGATGATTTTTGTTTAGTGAACACAAATGCTAGAAACTGGATGGAAATTAGCACTTAAGGTCCATACGAGAAAAGCACAATATGACATTCTTGTAAGGCGGTCAGTCTGCAGTGTAATTATCTTTTTTTTTTTTCTTTCAAGACAGGATCTTGCTCTGCCATCCAGGCTGGAGTACAGCCGTGCAGTCATAGCTCACTGCAGCCTCGACTTCTTAGGCTCAAGCAATCCTCCCACCTCAGCTTCCTGAGTAGCTGGGATTACAGGCATGTGCCACCACATCCGTCTAATTGTCTGCATTGTTAGTAGATACAGGGTTTTGCCAAGTTGCCCAGGCTGGAATTCTCTTAAAATACTATGCTGTTTACGAATGGACAGCCACCTACTCAGTGATCTAAGCAAATAGCTAAAGTAGAAAACCAACTAGTGAAAAACAACTTCCAAAAGAGATGTTAGAAGTAATTTCCAAATTTTCCTTACATGCACATTCCGCCTCCTGTTTGTAGGGTCACTTTCCACTACACTATAACCTGATTAGTTACTCCTCTAACAGTGAAGACAAAAGATGCCCAAAATACACAGCATTCAGATCCTTATCCCTACCTGAACTAGAGCACTCTGTCAGATAACCAAGGGGAAAAAATAACAATGCCAAGTAAGTCTTTACCTGCCTCCAAATCTTTGTCCATTAGACTGATTTTAGTATTATGAGGGCTGAACACTGTGTTATTTATACTTTCTCCTTTTATTCAATTTTCTTTTATATTGAGGTAAAATATGCATATGTGATTGACCATCTTTACTATTTTTACGTGCACAGTTCAGTGGCAATTATATTTATATTCTTTTTCTTCTCTCCACCCTCCCCTCCCGCAGTCCCTTCCCTGCCTCTGGTAACCATCAATGTGCTCTGTCTTTGCGAGATCCATTTTTAAAATTCCCACATATGAGTGATAATGCGATGTTTGTCTTTCTGTGCTTGGCTTATTTCATTTAACATAATGATCTTCCGTTCTGTCCATGTTGCTGCAAATGATGGGGACTTTATTCATTTTTATGGCTGAATGTTCCATCATGTGTTTATGTACCACATTTTCTGTATCCATTCGTCTGTTGATAGGCACTTAGGTTGATTCCGTATTTTCACTATTGTGAATAGTGCTGCAATAAACATGGGAGTGCAGATATCTCTTTGATATAATGATTTCCTTTATTTTGGATATATAGTTAGTAGTAGAATTGCTGGATCATATGGAAGTTGTATTATTTTTTTTTTCTTAAGAGACAAGGTGTTGCTCTGTTGTCCAGAATGGAGTGCAATGGTGTGATCATAGCTCACTGCAGCCTTGAATTCCTGGGCTCAAGCAATCCTTTTGCTTCAGCCTCCCAAGTAGCTGGGACTACAGGTACACACCACCATGCCTGGCTTATTTTAAGTTTTTTTGAGGAACTTCCACACTTTTTCACTAGAGGCTATACTAATTTACATTCCCACCAACAGTGTACAAGCGTTCCCCTTTCTCTTTATCCTCACCAGCATTCATTATTGCCTGTCATTTTGATAAATGCCATTTTAACTGGGGTGAGATAATATTGCATTACGGCTTTGATTTGCATTTCTCTGATAACTAGTGATGTTGAGCATGCTTTTGTACACTGTTGGTCATTTGTATGTATTCTTTTGAGAAATATCTGTTAGGATTTTCTGCTCATTTTCAGCCTCCTGAGTAGCTGAGGTTACAGGCACGTGCCACCACTCCCAGCTAAGTTTTGTATTTTTAGTAGAAATGGGACCTCACTATGTTGGCCAGGCTGGTCTCGAACTCCTGACCTCAGATGATCCACCCACCTTGCCCTCCCAAAGTGCTGGGATTACAGATGTGAGCCACTGCACCCAGCCCTTTTCACTTTTGTTGGCTGCCTGGGTGCTCTGCAGACAGCAGGGATCTTGTACCCAGTTATCTAGTTGAAGAATGCAAACCCTTCAGGCAAAGACACAGCAGCGTCACTGAGCTCTTGATGTGCTGTTTGTCTCATGTCAAGGAAGTGTGAGCAGACAAAAACAGCTTGAATGTCTACTTTACTCCCTACACCTAGAATACTCCACAGACCCATGCAGTACGTGCTCAAAAAGATTTAAGAAATGAATTTAGGAAGGAATAAGGAATGAATGATAAATGAATTGCATCTTTCCTGACACATGAATTTTTTTTCTTCCATAATAACATAACTTATAATGACTCTTTATTATTTTTTTTAATCTACTTCCAAATGGGCATTTGCGTATAGTGCCTTTTGATGTCTGCTTTTATGTTTTTCTCTAGCTCCCGGCTACTCACTGCCTTTGTACCAATATTTTGCCTCCATGAAATACCTTCTTCTCTCCCTCATCAACTGGAACACCTCGAAGGGCTTTAATGCACAACTATCCAAAATACTTTCACAAATTTACAAAATCCTGCAAAATGTTTTAATCAATTGATACCAACCCAATAGTCCCATAGACAATTATTTTCTTGTTTGTTTGGTTTTTGTGTGGGGTTTCTTTTTCTTTTTTTTTGATACATATAGAAATGGGCACTTCTGGTCTTAAAGCAACTTGAACCTTACATTTGTTTTATCTGAGTTCCTTCCTCAGGAAATGACCCTCAGGGCACTCAAAAATTATCAAAGAACAAAACCTCACCAGGTTACCACATCCAGACAATGAGATGCCAGACCCCTCATTCTTCATGATTGCTTCCTTATCACTCCCTAATTTCCAATTTCTTAACCAATCTCCTGCCTCCTGTTGAATACTCCTCTTCCTTATCCCTCCCTAGTTCCTGTTTTCTCACACACAGTTACATTTCTTCCCTGCTATTACATATGACCCCTAAGTTGAGTCAGTCAGGGAGATAGATTTCAGACTGATCTTCCATCTCCTCGACTGCAGCACCTGATTTAAGCCTTCTTCCATGGCAATACTCATTGTCTCAATGATTGTCTTTCTGTGTGGCAAGCAGGAGGACCTAGACCTGGCATTTTGATAACAGAAGGACAGTAGCTATTTTAGTAATCAGGTGGTGGGAGAAAAAAAAAATATTTGCAGTAATCCCACATAGTTACTATGTGAAGTTGAGTTAAATTTCTCCTAATGATACAGACAGGAGGCAGGAGGAAAGTTCCCCCACAAAGGCCCCACCCTCAAGTTTGGAAACCTGTGGCCCTAAATGGAAATAGACATTCTTATTTCCATGCTCAAATGTTGCCTCTTCCACAACCTCTCCGGCCCACCATGCCCCCATCCTCTATCCATATAAACCCCAAGCCCCAGGCTCCATAGGCAGAAAAGCAGCAGAGTGGAAGAGCAACAGAGCGGCACAGTAGAGAAGGAGAGAATAGAGGAAGCATCCGAATATCAAGAGCAGTTTGGCTGGGAGCAGTCAGAAAGGAAATTGGCCATCGTACAGCCGAACTCCAGGGGAAAGATCATCTTCCCACTCCATCTCCTCTCCAGCTCCCCATCCCATTGAGAGTCACTTCCATCACCAAATAAAATCCCCACATTCACCATCCTTCCAGTCTAAGTAATCTCATTCTTACTGGACATGACACAAGAACTCGACCTACTGGGTGTGGGAACCCAAAAGAGTTGTCACACTAACTCTTCACTGAGCTGTTTAACACTTACACCATCCCTAGGCAGCAGGACTAAAGGAGCATTGTAACACCCCTAGACACTGTCATGGAGCCAGAGCCAAGACACACTCACCCTGGCTCCTGCACCTGCTCACCTTCATGCTCTCCCTCCTGTAAAGGGTTTGAATATGCAGTGGCAGAGTAAGCGAGTCACAACCCTGTCGCAAGTCCTGCAAGGGGGTCAGGGAACTCTCCCATCTCACTAAGAAAAGCTGTAGACATTTTTGTGCATTTGTGCATGTACTAGTTGATTTATTCAGTATTTATTTTATGAGCAATGAATATCCCAGGAAAGGTACTGAGAATATGTTGGCATTAAACAAAACAAAGAGAGATCCCTACCTTGGATGGATTTATGTTTTAGTAGAAGAGACACGCAATGGCAAATATATCATATAAACTAAGTAGTATTTTGTAAGATGACAAATGTTATAAAATGGTTAATGTAGACCAGGTTGGCTGGGGTGGGGGGTGATGGTGAGGGTAGGGGTTATGTGATGCAATTTTCACCAGGATCAAAAGGTATAAAAGGAATGTGTCACAGAGATGCCAACACATGAACAAAGACTTGACAGAGGTAAGACAGTGAGCAACAGAGAGAGAGACCTGAGAAAAAAGTCTTCCCCACCACAGCGGGAATGAAACCAGGCCCCTTAGGATTCCTATACCTAGCATTTTTCGTGACTAGAGTCAGGAAAATTCTGCTTCAGCTCTTGCTTGCTTGCACAAGTTAACTACTCACTTTTTGCCCATCATCCCTTGTTCCTGCAATATAATGATAAATTGCCCATGTACTGTTTCTTTGTCAAGCAGGAGAAGGTCACTTGAGGGTCATGAAGAAAGTTTGCCTTGAAGGACATTGCAACCAGCTGCTGATACCCAGGAGTCTGGTTGCTCAAGATGATACCTGAGAATAAGGAAACACGGACTTTTCCCTGAAACTGCCTCTCCCTTATTCCCTAGCTACCTAAAAACTCACTGTTTCCTCTTTTTGTTAACATGGATTTGAGACATCTTGCTCTCCCAACTTCTTGCTTTGACCAAACTGAATAAATCTTGTTTGATCTCCAAGCCCAGTGTCTCAGTGCTTGTTTGTAGCTGCATGAACCTGAATTTAGGGTTCCATAAGAGGATACCTCAAAGTAGAGTGAACCAGGAATTTCCTGCAAAGCAAGGTAACTTCTGGCTGGAAGTCAGAGAAGCAAGGGAAATCTAAGATAAAGACTCAATGTGAGATGGTGCCAGATATCTTAAAGTCTTGATGCTGACTGAGTTGGGGGACTACTGGAGAGCGTTGTGCAAAGGACTTATCCTCTGCTGAATGGATGGAGGAGTCTTGGAAGTGTGCCCAAGAGTAAGGATCAAGGATGCTTGCGTAAATTCACAGGGAAGAAAAAGGATGGTTCTGAGTAGGAGGAGCTGTGGTGTTTGTTCAGAAGTAGTATCTGCTTCTGGATATATTTCGAAGGTTTGATCAAAAGGATCCATCAAACAAATTAGAAACAGGATATAAAACAAAAAGAGAAGACAGGAAGATCGCCACAGTTTTAGAAACCTACGAACAGTTTCAAGAGCTCACAACCAAACTCAAAGCCCGTGGTTGTATAACTCTCTGTATGCGGATCTCTTTGAAACCAGTAGGTTTGAAAGATGAAGGAATTTGACTTTCTAAAATATTAGTGGCTTCAATCATGGGTATCACTGACATTTTGTGTGTGTGCGTGTTTTTTTTTTCTTCAGCTTAAATAAAGGTGTTTTGCTTTAAATCCAAATGATTTTTTTCCCTGAATTTCAGGGTTGTACTTTAAAATTTTTCTTCAGCAGTATTGTAGAGCAGTTTCATACAAAGATTCATGCAAACAGTGGTCTTTATGGTTTAATTAAATTCAAACAAAGATAGTGGTAGAGATTCTCAAGATAAATTTAGATGTGTACTTGTGGTATTTGACTTTTTACTAATTCTTGAAAATGTGTACATACACCGTTCTGAAAAAAAGACAGGTTAGCATTATTTTGGTTTCGTTTCTCTTCTAAAACTAAAATTCCTATTTAAAATTATATCTGGAAATTTACTAATGTGGCAGAACCTATTTATTCTTGTGCTACAGGTGAAATGTTTATAAATAAGCAGATTAAGGCAAAAATACATCACAAAACTAGTGCGTAATAAGAGGCAAACAACAATAACAGAATTATATTATTATTATTACAGATGCGGTCTTGCTCTGTTGCTCAGTTAGGAGTGCAGTGGTATGATCATGGATCACCACAGCCTTGACCTCCTGGGCTCAAGTGATCCTCCCACTCGGCCTCCTGAGTAGCTGAGACTACAGGTGTGCACCACAACTCTGGGCTATATTTTTAAATTATTATGTAGAGATGGGGTCTCACTAGGCTACCCAGGCTGATCTTGAACTCATGGCCTCAAGCAATCCTCCTGACTTGGGCTCCTAAAGTACTGGGATTACAGGCATGAGCCACCATGCCTGGCCAGAATGAGATTAAAAACCTCTAGCTAAAAAAAAAATGCATGCAAGTGGAATAAATCTTTTTTTGTTTGTTTCTAAAACGACTGTTCTCCAATAACTTTGAAAATAATATTTTTATTTTAACTGAAACCAAATCAATATGAGTGAAATGAAAATAAAGCAATTCATCTGGATAAGACAAAAACAAACCAAAAACTCCCAAAAAATTCTATTGACTTTGTAATCTGTTTTTCTAATATGAAAGGAAGTATTCATGTACAGTTGTCAGTATTGGAAAGCATCTGCAGGAGAAATTACGATGAATTCATAGTGTCAGAGGCATCTGAAGCAGAACAACTCCATCTTACATTGGGGCTGGGTAAAATAACGCTGAGACCGACTTGGCTGCTTATGAGGAGGTTTGGCATTCTAGGTCGCAGGATGAGATAAGAGGTCGGCACAAGATACAGGTCAAAGACCTTGCTTATTAAACAGGATGTGGTAAGGAAGCTGGCCAAAAGCCACCAAAACCAAGACGGCAATGACAGTGACCTCTGGTCATCCTCATAGCTCATTATATGTAATTTACAATGAATTAGCATGCTAAAAGACACTCTCACCAGCGCCATGACAGTTTACAGGTGCCATGGCAACATCAGGAAGTTACTCCGTATGGTCTAAAAAGGGCAGGAACCCTCAGTTCCCAGAAATTGCCCACCCCTTTCCTGGAAAATTTATGAATAATCCACTTCTTGTTTGGCATATGAGCAAGAAATAACTCTTAAGTGTTGCAGGACTTTTCCTTAGTTCAGCTAAAGATGGGGTCTTTGTGCATCCCATGGCTACCAAAATTTAGGCTTGCACATGGTTTGAAGGGTGAGTGAAGCAGGGTTTTATTGGGTGAAAAGGGAAAAAAAGGGGAAAACAGGGATCCTCCACAAGGCCAGAGTTCCTGCTAGAACGCTTCCCACTTGCAGCTTGAATTCCAGGTTTCACACAGGAAGAGGAGGATCCAGGCTCCTCCCTGCTGCAAACTTGTGAACTTCCCCAGGCTCCACCTCAGAGTCCACCAGTGGGCAACCTGGTTGGAGTTTCTCCAGGCGCCCCCTCCCACCTGGCTGTTTCATAAGTATCCTTAGTCCAGCAGCTCAAGGCACTGCTCTGCCTATGGAGTAGCTATTCTTTTTTTCCTTTACTTCTTTCTTAATAATTGCTCTTACTTTACTCTGTGGACTTACCCCAAGTTCTTTCTTGCACGAGATCCAAGAACCCTCTTTTGGGGTCTGAATTTGGACCTCTTTCCAGTAACACCAGCAATGAGTCAAGCACAGTGAGGAGGGCCTCTTTTTAATATTCCAATCAGGGTCTCTCTGAGTTTTCGGTGTCCTGCAAAGAATGTGAAAACATAGTTAAAATACATGTTCCTCTTCAAATACTGAGTGAATTTTAAAAATTATAGATTAAAAAATTGCCCGTAAAGGTAAACAGATACACAGTGCATGGTTTGTTTCCCAAAATAAAGATTGTATTTTATTTTGATGTGCAATTGGCAGTTTTAAAATTTACAATGTATATCACTTTAATTTCATCATACCACTAAAAATTCTTCTATCACATGATTTTTAATAGTGCAAATTAGTCCATTCAGGGTATAAACCAAATTTTGTGGAATTTAGTTAGTATATCAGGCAAAATGCAATCACAGAAGCCGACTCAGGGGTTTATTCTTACACAGTGCTGAGAGCTGATTAACAAACTCTGTAAGACTATAATTTTTATGTCGGATGCTGGCTCTCCAAGTCTACAGAACAAGCAGTTGAAAAGAGTAGAGGAACATGAAATGTGTGAGAGCAAGAACAAGTAGCAATACACAAACACAGGTCTATACAATATAGCACCACTTAACTCATTCACAATATTGGAACAGTAATAAGACCTAAGGCGTAGGATCCTTACAAAGATGAAATGGGTTGTTACAGGTGAAGCCCTTAAAAAGAGAACTGATAAGCACCACAAACTCACTAAAAGTTATTTCCACTTCAGTACAAGTAGTTGTAGTGTAATCAAACCACCTTTGTGAAAATTGTATCAGTGAGAAAATATTGTAACAGTAAGCTAAGCTAACCCACCCCCTATCTCGCCTTCCCCTTAATTATTCCTGAGCTATTGGGCCAAGCTAACTTTGGAAGACATTGAAGCGATAGTTTAAATGATAATAGGCCTTGCCCCCAAACTCAACTGCTTTTATAAAGCTAACAGAGGTCATTAGGCTGGGCAGAGAAGAGTCCTGCTAAGGTGCAGACATAAGCAATTTTCGGCTGTTATTCCCAGTTACTCCTGCAAATAACACCACTATGGTAGATTGGCCTTTTGAAGTATCTTTCCAGGTTTTTTGCATGTCTGATGCCCACGGCTGCGCCTGGACCCCGATGGCTCCACCTGGACTGCCAACCCTGCTCCTGCAGCCCCATCCAGAAGAGATTCAATCCACACTAGGACAGCTTGGATACCTTGTGATTTCAACTCTGCCCCAACCCATCAGCAGCAAGCACCTGTTACCTAGCCATCCCCACCCCTTCCCCCAAACTGCCTTTGAAAAACCCCTAACCTAACAGCTTTGGACGAGATGATTTGACTAGGAACTCCATCTTCCACTTGGCGTGGCTGGCCTCATGTCTGTTAAACTCCTTCTCTCCACAATGCAGTGGTCTTTATGCAGTGGGCACAAAGAACCCTCAGGTGGTTACAGTAGTACTTGCAGTAGTGCTGGATCTGGTGCTGGTAAGGTTAGGAGTAGTAATCTTCCCAAACCCGCTTAGATAAAGCATATTCCTCTGAATGCTACTGATAGCACATTTGAGATTCACTCACATTTTGCCTAGCAATATTTGACATGACTGTTTCCTTTTCTCTCCACTACCTAAAATAATTTTCTTCTCTTAAAAGCTGTTTCTAAAGCTCTGTTTAAACGTTTCAAAGACTTGCATTTGCTTTTGGTCTCTCACACAGAAAGAAAGACGTCGAGTCTGTCCTAAGATATGGGATTTATTCATTATTTATTATTAGGAAACATGGTGAGGTATTTAAGCATGTTGAACGAGGTACATATCTGAAAGGTATGCTTTCAGCAATTTTAACTGTACTAATGTACATATGATTTTTTCCTTCTTTGATATTTGGAAGGGTATTTCGCACTTAAAAATATGGTCAGATTTTATTTTCAATTAGTTTAAAAAAATTGTTGGAAGCAAGGCTGGTAACGAGATCATCATTTGAGCGAACATTTGAATATATCACCTGAACAAAGGCAAGGACAGTCAGATAATCCTGAGTAGGCCATAAAGGGATAATGTTAAATTTTAAATAAAGGTCTAAAAATATGCGTCAACATTTTCAGGCATGAACCTTTGTATATGCAGCAAAGACCATCGCTCTCCTTGAGCCTAGTACCTGCAGTTTCATCTCAAAACACCCTTTGGGAACAAGAGCCTCAGGGGATTGTGTTTACAGTAACTACTGTAGAGCATTTATGAAACCAACTCTCTTTTACATATAATGAAAGATGCTATTAGATTGATGCGCTGCTAGATTTTGTCAATGTTTTATCTATTTCCAACAATTCTGTGGAAAATACAAGACAAATGCAGCTCTTTTGTAAAACCAGGTGACCTGATATTAATCTCAGCAGTTTCTTTCTTAGGAAGAATCAGTCAAAGAGTTTTGGCCACTTGTGTCATCCAAGTTATTTTCAGTTTACTTCTTTAAAAGGAAAGACATTTTAAAGAGTATTCACACTTCAGTGAAAGAAAATTAAATGTTGGGACTCCAAACTCATTAGCCAAAGGGAAAAGTCAAGCAGGGAATTGCGTCTTGCAAACCGGCCTCCCTGTTTTGCACGGTTCCTAAATAAGATGGCTGCAAGATGAAAAGCTACATGCCTCCCCCATATTTGGCCCACAAGGAAATTCCTAGTGAGCTGCAAGATCTTTACCTGAAGGTGTTTCTGTGAAGATTTCCCCATGGCAATGACAGCTTCTCTTTACAGGTGCAGTCACCCCGGCCCAGCAGACACAAGTGCATATCTGATTGTTCCCCTGCCCCATGTTGTCTATGTTATCTTATGGAGAATGCAGATTCCCTGCCTTTTTCCTCTGCCCCAATTGTCTGTCACCTTATGTAAAAAGATGCAGATTCACTGTACCAGACAAAGGCATGAATAACTATTTTTCCCTACCCGCCTCTTACATGAAAAGTGTGCACTTCTCAGTACTCCGCCCTTTTCCCTTTAAATTTGGAGCCCTCAAAATTATCTTCAGAGAAAGGCATAGACCTGTCCCCCGCATCCTTAACTTTGACAAATAAACCTTCTAAAATGATTGCGACTTGTCTTGTCATTTTTTCTTGATGGACACTTCCAGCTGATAGGGAAATGTTACACATACAAAAGGCAGAGAAGCCTCAGAGAACCTGGAAGGGAATTCAGAGGGAAGATGTCCAGAGATGAAAAGATAAGACCATGCATGAAGGATATTTTTCGGCACTGTGGTTATTTGCAAGACTGGGGGAAAGTGGAACTGAGATTCCAGTGCACATGCATCTGCTTCCTGTTCAAGGCTGGACTCCCCATGTGAAATGTGAACTTGCAAGACGATTGCCTTATCACGCATTCTGATAAATCTTTTCAGAGTAAGTGGTGTCACAAACCATAAGGACCTTGATTTCTAAGTTCACTTCCTTGTTAAAATATTCTAACAGCTCAGAATCAGCGGCCTGAAATCTCTTTCTAATTTAACTGGGGTCCAGAACTGGTCCAGAGTGGCCACATAATTGCTCTGACTTTATTTTTTTAAAGGTAGGGTGAGATACATGTATTTTGAATTTGAACAGCTGCTCAATTCATTTTTAGGACATACATATTTGCTGCAAGCACCACGGATTCACTGTAACAATACCTCTGTTGTCATTGTATTCATTTCCATTTCTTACTCTCAACCTCTAGAAGAATTTTTTTGTTAAAATGTAATTTACAGGCTAGTGTATTTTGACTTTGTGTATACATAAGTACATATATGCATGTATACACAGATAGATAGACAGATGGCTGGCTGGCTGGATGCATGGACAGATGGAAGGATGGATGGACAGACAGATAAATGGATACATGGATGGAGAGATACATAAATGGATGGATAGATGGATTGATAGATAAATGAATGGATGGATGGATGCATGGATGGATGCATGGATACATAAATGGATGGATGGATGGAAAGTTGGACAGATGGACAAACAGACGGACAGAAAGACAGACAGATGGATGGATACATGGATGGATAGATACATAAATACATGGATGGATGGAGTGATAGATAAATGGATGGATGGATGGATGGATGGATGGACGGAAGAATGGATCAATGGATAGATGGATGGACAGACAGATGGATGGACGGACAGATGGACAGACAGCAGAACAGATAGATGGATGGAAGGTGGATTGATAGATACATAAATGAATAGTTGGATGGATTGATAGATAAATGGATGGATGGATAGATAGATAGATAGATAGATAGATAGATAGATAGATAGATAGATGATAGATTTGCTGTTCCCTCTCTTCTCACTGTGTATTTGTTATATATCATTCACATTTTCGCCCATTGAGGAATCCTGCATTCCAAAGTTTAAACTCTGTAACGTCAGAATACTCACTCATTACAGAGAGCCTCTCCGTGCAATCTTACAGAGAAATCTTGCTTTGCAGTTTTAAACAGTGTCTTTCAGTGTGTCTAGCCACTAACTTCTCCTCCATGGCAGTAAATCTTAATGTCATTAGGAAGCTTGTTAGGAAGAGTCCCCACCTGAGACCTGCAGAACCAGAATCTGCATTTTAACCAGATGCCACAGCAATCTGTGTGCATATTAAATTTGAGAAACACAGGTAACTCACATCCTAATCAGCTTTAGGTCACAAACATTCAGAAGCAGTCACAAAGCAAATTTTTAAAAATGGGTGAAATAAATCAGTTCAATGACAAAGTCACAAAATAAAAACATTGTCCTGAAGGGAGTTAATCTGACACAAGAAGAAACTGAGTTTATTACAACTAGTCAGGATGAGAGGCTGGCTCAGGAGGTCTGCAGATATCGTATATCTTCCCTTTGTATATGGTTTTGTGTCCATAGTTTATTACATATGCCTCAATCCTCACATGACGTTTACTGATATGGTTGGATATTTGCCTCCCAGACTGGCTTAGGAGCTTTTTAAGTATGGGGATTGCATTTGCCAGTGCTTGTCTGTGTAAGTGCTCAATACATCGAATTGAAATAAGTGTCACATTTTACCCAATAGTAAAAAAAAAAAAAAAAAAAAGACAGTAGCTGATGTCTTCATGGCCTCTGCATGATCTATGAAAAGCACAGCTCTGTGTCTCCTACCCCCAACTGCTCACCTGAAAGGCTATTAACACTGAAGCTGTCAGCATGACACCTGGGTTTCTGCATCTAGCTGACAAGCTGCACAGCTGCCAATGATCCTTTATTATTGGAAAGCTGTTTCACGATCAATTCAAGAATGCTCTGAAACCAGCAACTGCATTGAGTTGCTCTATTTTCTGTACAAGACACTTGATAGTCCCAGTGAGACAGAGCAGGGACCTCTGCCACACCCCTGCGCTGAGCGTGAAAATGAAGGAAAATCTTGAGTTCTTTCAGGGGAGACTCCAGGCACCTAGCTGGCCCTGAGGAGTAAATGAGCAACTTGACAAGCAAGAAGGTAATAGTAGCTTAAAACAACAGCCAACGAAGCTGGAGTCATGAGATGTTCAGTTACCTGTAGAAACTAAAGATGACATCTTAACATATGCCCCTCAGTTGTTTTTCAGAAATCTAGACCTCCACCAAATGGATCCTCTGCCACGCAGACCTCAGATACAGGGGAATTGAAGACTGAACTCTGACCTCCCATTTCTGTTCGAAATTTCTTCCTGAGGGGCCTGGGAAGCTGACAAGCCAGACTGAACATTTCTTTCCGTTGACCACAAAATTTTAGACAAAGCTTCCCTTTCTTAACCAATTGCAAATCAGAAAATCATCGTATCCACTCGTGACCTGTAAGCCTCCACTTCAAGATATCCTGCCCTTTTAGATCAAACTGATGCATAACCTCCATGCATTGGTTCTGATTTTGCCTGTAGCTTCTGTTTTCCTGAAATCCGCCCCTGCCTTTAAAAATCCTTGCTTGCAAGCCATCAGGGACGTCAGGACTTATGCAGAACTGCCCGATTCTCCTCACTTGGCACCTTGAAAATAAGCACCTTCCCTTCTCCCACTGCAAAACTTTGCACTTAAATTTGAATCCTGAATTCTAACTTAGATCATAGAGGGCAAATCTTTCTGGCTCTGTGGACAGAGAACACGATGAAAAGCCTTGGGGTTTTTGATCTGCCTTTACATAGACGGATACGTCTATCAGGAGCATATGTGTCCCGCCTCACACCTGGAACCTTCTTACTTCTCAAAACCTCCCCACCTTTGTCCTAATCTGCATAGAGATTCTAATCTTATCCAGTCCCATGAGCTTTGCCCTGCCCTGTGGGAGCTCAAGGGTAAGAGGGGTCACCAAATGAGAGTTACTGGTACCTATCTCATTATCTCTACTGCAAAAAACTCCAGGAGCTCAATGTTTTAAATCTGCAAACACAAATCCACAATATGATTTTCTTTTAACTGGGATACAATATGCATTGCATACGTGTGATGGTTAATATTGAGTGTCAACTTGAGTGAATTGAAGGATGCAAAGTATTGATCCTGGGTGTGTCTGTGAGGGTGTTGCCAAAGGAGATTAACATTTGAGTCAGTGGACTGGGAAAGGCCGACCCACCCTCAATCTGGGTGGGCACCATCTAATCAGCTGCCAGCATGGCTAAATTAAAAGCAGGCAGAGGAACATGGATGGACTAGACTGGCTTAGTCTTTCGGCCTCCATCTTTCTCCCATGCTGTACGCTTCCTGCCCTTGAACATTGGATTCTAGGTTCTTCAGCTTTGGGACTTTTGGACTTTCAACCACAGACTGGAGGCTGCACTGTCGGCTTCCCTACTTTTGAGGTTTTGGGTCTTGGACTGGCTTTCTTACTCCTCAGCTTGCAGATGGCCTCTTGTGGTACTTTACCTTGTGATCGTGTGAGTTAATATTCCTTAATAAACTCTTAATAAACTCCCCTTTATATATACATCTATCCTATTCTGTCCCTCTAGATAACCCTAATACTTTTTACTATTTTAACCACCATTGTACAGTTCAGAGGCATTAAGAACATTCACGTTGATACCCATCCACCACCATTCACCCACAGAACTTCATCTTCATCCCAAACTTAAATTCTGCGTTCATTAAATATGAATTCCCCATTCTTCCTCCCCCTTCTTCCCCCTTTCCCCTGGCAACCATCCTATGAATGTGGCTGTTCCGGGTACCTCCTGTAAGTGGAATCATACAATAGCTGTCCTTTTGTATCTGGCTTATTTCACTTAGCATGATGTCCTCAAGGTTCATCGACGTTGTAGCCTGTGTCAGAATTCCCTTTTTTAAGGTTCAATAATCTGTTGTTCATATACGCCACATTATGTTTATCCATTCCTCCCTTTGACGGGCACTTGAGTTACTTCTACCTTTTGGCTATTGGGAATAGTGCCACTACGAACCTGGGTGTACAAATACCTGTTCGAGTTCCTGCTTTCAAATTTCGGGGTAACTGTGCAAAGATTTTAGCTTTTCCACAACCTGTATGAAGATGATACTGGTGATAGCAGGACTCATTTGCTCAAGGACTTAAAATTCCTGATACCGAATTTCTTCACCTATCCATGAGAATCAACAATATAGTTCTACAAATATTAACTTACATCCAAATTGAAAGATGCAAGTGAAAATATTTTGAAAGCAACAAAACAAGGAAAAAAGTTAAAACTGTGCCTATTACTAATCTATCCAGGAGTAATATGGCTCCGATGACTAGTGAACACCAGGTTCTTGTCTCATGTTGAATTAGATAAAACGACATGGACACACGTGGAGTGGTTTTAAGGAGCAGAGAGTTTAATAGGCGAGAAAGAAAAGAGAAGGCAGAAGGAAGAGGCTTCCTCCTACAGAGACAGACGGAGGGGGTCTCCAAAGCCAAAAGAGGAGACCCCAAGTGCCATGGTTACCAGCCAGTTTTATAAGGAGGCTGGAGGAGGCGGTATCTGATTTGCATAGGACTCAGGGAATTGGTTTGACCAGGCATCATGTCATTCACATAGCCTGTGAAAAAGCTGGCCCTCCCGCCCTAGCCTTTTAATATGCAAATGCAGGGCACCATGGTGTTCTACACACATGGGGATATGTGGAGGCAGCCATGGTGCCAGACACCAGCCTGGGCCACTTAGTGAGACCTCATCTCCAAAAAAAGATAAAAAATTAGCCAGACTTGGTGGCACACACCTGTGGTCTCAGCTACTAGGGAGGCTGAGGCAGGAGGATTGCTTGAGCCCAGGAGTTAGAGGCTGCAGTGAGCTATGATCACACCGCTGCACTCTGGCATGGATGACAGAACAAGACCCTGTCTCAAAAAAAGAAAAAAAAAACAAGAAGGCTAACATGAAGCTCATTTCTTCATGCTACTTTATCTGACTTTACTCTGGTAGGCTGAGTAGTGGCTCTCAAATATGACCAAAACCTAAGATTTGGAATCTGTGAGTCTGGCACCTTACATACAAAAGGAACTTTGCAGATGTGATTTACTTAAAGATCTTGAGATGGAGAAAGTACACTAGGTTTTCTGAGTGGATCCAATATCATCATAAGTCCTTCTAAGCTGAAGGCAGGAGGGTCAGAGTCAGAGAGAGGTGGTTTGAGGATTGACTCAAAGGTCAGAGAGAGAGGTTGGATGATGCTATGCTGTTGGATTTGAAAATGGAAGAAGAAACCACAAGCCAAGGAATGCAGTTGACCTCTAGAGAACAGAAAAGACAAGAACACTAATCATCCCTGAAATCTTTTAGAAGATACAGAGCCCTGTGGATCTATTTTAGCCTCTGGTCTTAGAGTATGATGTAATACATTTGTCTTGTTTTAAGTCACTAAGTTTGTGGCTAAGTTTGTTATATAGCACTTAATCCATTTAAAATACAATAATGCTATTACCATTTTTTGGAATTATTTAAAGGTAAATTTAACTTATAGCAGAAAATATGAGTTTTCCATAAATATTAATAATAAATGAAAATATCTTTATGTTTTGCCTTCTCATCCTGACTGTGAGCTTAGGAGTGGAGGATTTTTGTCTCTATTTTTAATTAATTTATTTATTTTTCTCAGATTGAGTCTTGCTCTGTCACCCAGACTGGACTGCAGTGGTGCAATCTCAGCTCACTGCAACCTCTGCCTCCCAGGTTCAAGCGATTCTCCTGCCTCAACCTCCTGAGTAGCTGAGATTACAGTCACCCGCCACCACACCCAGCTAATTTTTGTATTTGTAGTGGAGATGGGGTTTCCCCATGTTGGCCAGGCTGGTCTTGAACTCCTGACCTCAGGTGATCCGCCCACCTCAGCCTCCCAAAATGCTGGGATTACAGGCATAAGCCACCACGCCTAGCCTCTATTTTTAATTTTTAAGACTAACTTATTTACCTAGGGTAGTAAAAGAAACAGTTTCTTTCAAATAAGAATTATAAGGGTAATTTCCACATGCCCCGTTTTGTTTTTTTTTTTTTTTTTTGCCATCCTGGGTAAAAGACCATCGTGGACTTAAGAGGGTTGGTATTAGGCAACCCTCATAGACTTTTGGAAACTTTTTATTTTGAAACAGTTATGGATTCACAGGAAGTTGCAAAAACAAAAAAAAAGATAAAGTTCTGTGCGGTTGTAGGTATTCTTTGTTCCATTGCCTCCAATGGTAGCATCCTGCATAACTGTAGCACAATAACACAAATAGGAAATTGGCATTGATACAATATAGAGACTTTATTTAGAATTTATATACACGCATGTGTGTGTGTGTGTGTGTGTGTGTGTGAGAGAGAGAGAGAGTTTTATCACATGCATATATTTATGTAATCTCTACCACAACCGGGATATAGAATTACTCCATGGCCACAACACCTCCCTTTAAGGGGATTATTGTAATCTCAGCAGTCCCCACACTCTGTCCCTCATGCCTGGCAACCACTAGCCAGTTCTGTCTATAATCTTGTCCTGTCATTCACAGCAGCACAGATGGAACCGGAGGACATTATGCTAAGTGAAATAAGACAGGAACAGAAAGACAAACACTGCATGTTCTCACTCAAATGCGAATGCTAAAAAATAGCCGATCTCATAGAAGTAAAAAGTAAACAGAAGATACTGGAGGCTGGGAAGGGAAGTGGGAAAGGGGGAAAGGAGATATTTGTTAAAGGACACAAAATTACAACTATATAGGAGGAATAAGATCTAGTGCTCTATAGCCCTGTAAGGTGACTACAGTTAACAATAATGTGTTACATAATTTCGTATAGCTGAAAGGAGGATATTAAATGTTCCTAACAAAAAAAAAAGTTTGAGACACTGGATGTCCTAATTACTCTGATCTGATCACTGTATGTCAGAATATGACTATGTGACCCATGAATATATATAATTATTATTTGCCAAATAAAATAAAATAAAAACGTTATGCAAAGGGAAGCATATAGAATCTTCTGAGAAGTTTGTTATTTTTTTCCGACTTAGCATCATGCTCTTGTTTTCATTTTATGTTGCTTTTTGGAAATGTGCTGCAGTGAGGAAACCCAGAGGAGTCAGGTGAGATGATCTGGGATATGTCACTTAGGAGAGCTGGTCTCCCACCTACTTGACTGTTGATCTAAAAAAATCAACATATTTCCTGATCTAAAAAAAAATGGGAATAATATCTGTCTTAGTTCTGGCTGCTGTAACAAAAATACCATTTACAGGGCAACTTATAAACAATAGACATTTATTGCTCACAGTTCTGGAGGCTTGAAGTCCAAAATCAAAGTGTGGCAGATTCAGTGTCTGTTGAGGACCCATTTCCTGGTTCCTAGGTGGCGCCTTCTCGCTGTGTCCTCACATGGTGGAAGGGGCAAGGGCACTCATTCATGGAGGCTTCACCCTGATGACCTAATCACCTCCCCAAAACCCCACCTCATAACATCATCACCTTGCGGGTAAGGACTTCAATATATGAATTGGTGGGGGGAAAACATGAAGTCCATAACAATATCTTATTACAGAATTCCACGAGGATTGAATGAATCAATGCATGTCAGACTCCGACCAGACAGTTGGTTACAAAGTAAGATGTCAATTAACATTAGCTATCTCCTGAGTGCCAAGCTTATATGTACACGATCTGAAATGTATATTTGCTGTTGATTAATTGATACGTACTCATCTGGTTTTATTTGAGTACACGTTTGAAAACTCAAAGCTTGTAGTGTGATGCATTCTTCCACACTGAGAACAGAGGACAAAAGTCATTAGTATCTTCATTGCTATACATAATGTAAAAAGTGCTATGATTTTGAGTGGATTCATACGCTTTCTGGTGGCACCCTAGTTATGTACTGTTACTACTGTGAATTTAGACCCAAATATTGAGAAAAATTATGGGTAGTAAGACAATGCCTTGTCTGTAGAAAACAACCTGCCTTCCCATTGTCACTTCCCAGTGTGTAGGACACAGACCTTGCTGCGATTGTGTTATTTCTGCTCCATCAGTTAACACCTTCAGATAGAAACACAGGCACGATTTAACACAGAACACAAGCTGACAGCAATCCCCTGGAAACATTTAATATACAGTCGTTGCAAAGGAGAAAATCGTGTAACTCTGGAAATGCAAAAGTGCGACCATGGTTTCTTTTATATAATCCATGTTTTCTAGATCCTGTGAGACAAATTACTTAAAACACATCATTCACACTCATATTGGTAATTAAAAATACCAGCCTGTAATCTAAAGGTGTAAAAAAAAGAGAGAGAAGAGAGAGAGAGAGAGAGGGAATGAATGAATCTTGGATATTGTTTTGATCCTTACCACAGCATCTCAAAAGAAAAGGCGAATATAACTTTAAGACACATTAATAATGAGTTTTAACATAATTAAATATAAATTATCTGGGCAATTTGAAAGAGGGCATTATGAATTAATAGAATACATGAATTATAAAATTTTTCTTTGTTATCAAGTTATTTCCAAGAGCAGAGAGTAACTATGTATAGGCCGTTAAAGGATGTCCTTGTAGGTTCACTTAGGAGAATCAGTTTATGAAAGTAAAAGATATGATTTAGTATTAACATACTAGCACTTGAGACTTAGTTGAGATTTCTTTTGTAGTTTCTGCTATTCTAAGATGGTTTAAATACTCAGAAATATGTTATTACTTTTACAAGCAAGTTGTTTAAAGAAGTGTATGAACATCAACCCAACTCTTGTTTCAATGATGACAATCTGTCATTGATTAAATTGGAATCAATTAGTCATTTGGCATAGATACTACCAATGAATGCATTCTATGCATATGTTGTTTCTTCAGTTACTCAAGGTTTATTTAACTGAGTTGAGGTGGGGCTTTACATTTTTGATTAAATTAACTGTAGCAATCCATCTTTCAATTGTGGTTTTTAATCATAGAAATATGCTAGAGCCATCTATGAAAAAGAGTAAAAGCATATTATCTTATTCTCATTACTTCTTTGGTAAAAGCTATTAAGTTTGTTAACACTGGTTATGTGCACATATGTCTTACTTGTATGATGCTTGAAGTGTATGCCCTTATAATTTTTCATTTCTTTTGCTAAATATATTTTTAAATATTGTTTGACATTTACCTCTTTGTCCTTGGCAGGCCATTCTTTTGCTGATAGAAAAGTATTATTTTCACATTCCAAATACGTTTTTACCTATTTTATAAGAAATTCCTTTTTCTTACTAAAAGAAATAATGTAGGCGTCCTTCAGGTTTTGCCTTTTGTGTGTCACAACCCAGCTGAGGAAATTCTTTGTCCCAGATAAATCCCATACCGTCCCCCAACCTGCATGGTGTTCCTTCACTTGTCTTGCCCTTTGAACTAATACAACACAGATATTCACCTCCCCCTGGAATAAACTATATTCTCAAGGCTACCAAGCACCAATCTTTATAACCAAGAACTGTTGACTAATATCAACAACGTATAAACCTTTATATAACATTTTCTGTTCTGCACTGCCTGTGATCACATGAATACGCTTTGGTAAATTAAAATAAACCAAAAAAAAAAAAAAAAAGATTTCCTGCTGGTAGACAGAGAGATGTTTCATAAAGCAGACTATGTTTGTAACTGTACATTGTTTTATCAGTGCATTGACACTGACTCAAACAAATTATATCACTGGTGCTTTTCTTTCATGCCTTAAGCATCACATTTAACAAATGTAACTTCTGCATGGAAAGTCTATTCTCCAGTTATGTCATGTCTACTGCTAGGGAAAGCATGGCTCCGAAATGGGTTAAATTTACTATCATCCTTAACATCTTGCTTTAGTTAAAGCATGTCACTCTTTGCAGATGTCAAATAAGGTGAGACGTTTATAAGGTTCCTCAGATGTTTTAGATGCCCTTTCAAGCTAATTAATTAGTTCTGTTCACTTGAAGGCCAAGGGCTTAATTGCAGTTTTTCTACTCAGGTGAAATAAAGTAACTTTTAATATCTGCCCATAAGGGAGTATCCTGCAGTGGTTTCTCCTTCATGGATTAAAATGAGATGGGATGTCTGTGGCCCAAAAGCCTTATCTAATATTAATTGCAAACTACTGAAGGTCATCAGAGACTTAGGAGAGTTTCACAATAGGTGAGTGGCAGGGATTTAGGATTTCTCTGAATATGTGACCACTGGCTGCTTTCCCTTAGTACATTTTTAATAACATCTTAACGGCCAATTTCATAATGCCTAAATTAACAGTAAATGCAACAGCTGTTGCAGTCTTCAGCCATCATAAGAAGCCCATGTCTCAGATGAAGCGGGGCATTGGTTCAGTGTGGCTACATCTGGCGATATTTTTGGATCATGTTCAGCACTGTTCTTTGCCCAAGGTTATCCCTTGAAAACATCCTACCATAGGTTCATGAAATGTTCTAATTAACAGGGAATACTGGGAACACCAAGTTTAGAGAAGGCTTAGCATACATCTGGACTTAGCGGTCCCTGTATTAGATCAGTGCTAAAAGTGCAAATGCTGTAAGGTAAAGGATTTCCGTTTTTCAGCATTTATCCTCTGGAATAGGGGTACTTCCATATCGCAAAGCATGGATATAGTATGTGTGTAGAATAAATGCACACAGGCTGGTGTACAGAGGGTCACCGTGCAATAAGATGACAGTAGGTCATCTTTAAATGAAAATCTATATGTAATTGCAATAAACTCTGCATGTAGCCATGTGCCATTGAAACATACCAGCTTCAAACAGATATGTGCTCTAAGGTCAAAATATACACCAAATTTCAAAACTCTAGTAGGAAAGAAAAAATACAAACTATTTCATTAATGATGTTTTATACTGATTACATATTGATCTAGTAATATTTTGTATACATTGGGTTCCATAAAATATATTTCAAAAATTAATTTCTCCCATTCTTTTTTATTGTTTTAATGTTACTACTTGAACATTTAAGGTTACATATGTGGCTCACATTTCTAATTGCAGCGCTAGACTAAAGGATATGTACACAGATTTTATTGCAATAGCTTTTATTGCAATTGTATACAGATTTTTATTTTTATCATCACTTAAAGGAAACATTGTAAGCAAGTTAAGAGCCCATCACTGGGAAAACTGTTAAACCGCTTATGGCACAACTATGTCATGGAATTTTTCAAAGTGTGTAAGGAAGTGATGTATATTCATATAACTTGGCAAGAAAACTATGTAAATTACAGTGTCCAGTGAACAAACAAAAGATGCCAAAATAGTACATAAAGTAGGGCAGTGGAAATAGTAGAAAGTTTAAAGTGATTTTCATGGTTTCATTGTACATTTATATATATAATAATACATATTTAATATTATATATAGATAGAGATATAATATTAGCCCATTTTCATCTGCTATAAACAATTGCCCAAGACTGGGTAATTTATGAAGGAAAGACGTTCAATTGACTCACAGTTCAGCATGGCAGGGGAGGCCTCGGGAAACTTACACTCACGGTGGAAGGCGAAGGGAAGCAAAGCACCTTCTTCACAAGGCAGCAAGGGGGAGAATGCCAAGCAAAGGAGGAAGAGCACCTTCTAAAATCACCAGATCTTGTGAGAACTCACTCACTATCGCAAGAACAGCATGTGGGAACCGCCCCCATTATCCACCTGCTCTCTCCCTTGACGTGGGGATTATGGGGATTGTAATTCAAGATGAGATTTGGGTGGTGACACAAAGCCTAACCATATCATACGTATATATATAAAACCATATATATATATATGTATATAACCATATATATATTGTAATATTTTAAAGGGTATGACTTTCCATATTACTTTTTTTGCTTTTGAGACAGAGTCTCACTGTGTCACCTAGGCTGGAGTACAGTGGCACAATGACAGCTCACTGTGGCCTCAAACCCCTAGGCTCAAGGGATCCTCCCACCTCAGCCTCCAGAGTAGGTGAGACTACAGGTGTGTGCCACCATGCTGGCTAGTTTTTAACTTTATTTTAAAGAAAAGTTATGGGGTCTCATCATCTTGCCCAGGCTGGTCTAGAACTCCTGGGCTCAAGCGATCTTCCCATCTCAGCCTCTCAAAGTGCTGTATTTATAGGCATGAGCCACCACATCTGACCTATTTCTATATTACTTTGATGAGAATACGTTTAAATGGGGTTAACCTCAACATGTTCATTAAGACTGGAATTACGTTAGAAAAATCAATTCATTTGGAAGTAGGCTGTCCACATATTGATAATGAGAGCAGAGACAGCCCGTCTTTAAAAAGAACAATTGATGATACCTCTCTAAATTAGAAATATCTGTTACCTTTGAGTCAGGAATTTCAATGTCTAGGAATCCATCCTATTATACCAGATCATGTGTGAAATGAACTATTAGTATTAATGTATTGTAACATTATTTGTAATGGCATAAAACTGGCAATACCCTAAATGTCAATTAATGCAAGGTAGCTTAACTAAATTTTGGTATTATCCAAGAAAAAGTGTGAGGCAGTTTTGTATGTAGTAATATTGGAGGCTCTAGAATATGTGCCATTAAGTAGAAAACAAAAAGATACGTAACTTGCATTTGGCATGATACTATTTGCATAAAATATACATATTCACATATATTAGCTTATGTATTATGTATAATATGCATATATGCATATATTAAAGCATGACGTATAATATTTTTATACTTACGTGTCCAAATAGTTATGTGCCCAATTTTGTAATGCCTAGATTTGGTGTGTACATAAAATCATGCATAAAACTTGTTGAAGATTCAGAATTAGCATACAAGTGTGCCCTCCGCCTCTCTCTATAGGACCCCAGAGCTGCCTGAATGAAGAGAAGTGCAGACCCCTGGAGACGACCTCTTTCCACTACACGCACAAGCTTTCTAAGCTTAGAATTGATCTCCTTAAGCTGAATCTGCAAAGTCATGGCCTGAGCTAATGGCTGTGAACCCCCAAAATCTGAGACAGATCTCAGTTAATTTAGAAGGTTTATGTTGCCAAGGTTGAGGACACGCACCCATGACACAGCCTCAGGAGGGCCTGATGACATGTGCCCAAGTTTGATCGCACCCAGAACAATTGCTTCCTCTCTGCCCCCTTAGTCTTACGCATCCCTAGCTATGCAATTTACATATCTGCTCTAGTGTCATTTAGTCAGGGAAGTCTCTCTCAATGTTCCCTGATTAGATCAGAGCGATTTGAAATGACATTCCTATTTCCTATATGCATTGTACATAATACTTCACGTTGTCATTATAGAGTCATGAAATAATGTAGATAATGAGTTATCTTCACTGCCCACACTCTTAAACACTATGCTATACTGATCCTCCTGCATGAAGGATGAAAATGATGGTAAAATAAAACGGTGCTGTTGATGATGATGGCGGTGGGAATCAATACAAACATTTCTGATGAGTATCATTGCACGAAGGGCCCAAATGTATAGGGCGTTAATAACGATGTCTGAAAAAAACTAATATTCAAAGAAAAAATCTTCCTAAATAAACCATGCAAACACTCTTCGCTCTATTTTATTCTCTCTGTATTAAAGATGCTTTTTCACACAGAGTCTTAAACCATTTTGAGGAAAGCAAATGACTGAGACCTTATGCTGCAATAGCCACACTGCCTCTGGGACAGGAAAATAGGGCCCAGGAGCAGGAAATATCAGTATAAAGGCCAATTCATACTGATTCAAGGAAAATCACCATGGTCTGGGGACAGGGAATCTGAGCTCAATTTATACTAAATTCCTAAAGGAAAAAACACCAAGATCTGGAGACAGGAAATCTAAGGCCAGTTCACGCTAACTCCCCAAAACTGAATCAAGAGGAAAACTCCTGGGTCTGGGGACAGGGAACCTATGGCCAATTAACACAGACTTCCTAAAGCTAAACCAAAAGGGAAAAACCCCATCTCCCCAGAACAAGTAACAAAGGATCAAAGGGTACTCTCCCTGCAACCTTCCCCTTCCACCATGTCTCACATGGACGGGGAGCGCGCCATGGATCAAACAGGGACCATCTTTTTAACTGCTTATGGCGCCAGTTCTCCTCAGCCTTTAATTAACCACAGACCAGATTCTTCATCCAGATAAAAGATAGCTGATAAGAACCTCACACGAGGTTCTTAAAGCCCAGACGACTTTGTAACTGGGCCCCTGAGCCATGTGCTCATCCCCACTCCCACCCTGCAGAATACTTTCTCACTTAATAATTTCCTACTCTCACTGGTTCATTCCTGCGTTTCATTCCTCTGCTACTTTTGTTTGTATGTTTTGTTCAATTCTTTGTTCAAAAAACACCGAAGACCTGGACACCTCATAGTCAGGAGCTACAGGCTACTAGGTAGCACCTTGGACAGTTTCCCCAAAGGTCTTTCCCCCTCACCTTACCTTTCTCTCTGTGCCAATCTCTCCAATTTTGGGGGGAACCCTCCAGGAATGAGCACCGCGCAGCCTCCTCAGGAGTATCAAATGGTTAAAGGCTGCATCTTGTCAATAAACGTTAGCTGTGAATAAAAGCCCGGCCCTTCCTTCCCAGTAGGTCTTTGATTGCTTTCCTAAGGTGTTGATTGAAATCAAGGAGGACTGTGGCAGCAATTAACACAGACTGGGAGTTGCTAATTGGCTGCTTTCAGGGCAGATTGGACATTTTCTGCTGATAATCCTTCATATCTCATATGTTTTACTATGTGGAGCAGGGATGTGTAGAAAACAGACTACGAAGGGGACAGACATCTAAGCCCTGTCTTTTTACATGAAGACATTGGACAAAGAATGTAAGCAGCATCTGGTTTGCAGCAAACATATGCGAAATCAATTTCTTTCAGAAAGTTCTTTTTAGGAAAAAGAGAGAGGTGGAAGAGGGGAAAGAAAACCCCAAAGATAACAAGGATGAAGACGTTTTATTAGATTGGCTCATTTAGAAATGTGAGTGATTCCCTTTGGTTTTCAAGCTCCTGGAGATAAGGCATTCTATCCTATTCATCTTTCCATAATCTACAGGGTTTATGTTCATACATGCTTGCACTGAAGCAATATGCAATACATTGAGTCCTAATGAAATCAAAGCACATTTCATTCAGTAGCACCTAAAAGTGCTTGAAAAAAAGTGCTTTTTTCCCCCCTTAGGGTAAATTCAGTGGTTATATATTTTGAGACTTTTGATTTTCTTTTGTTTGAACACAAATGGGCATTGTGTTCAAACAAAAAAAATCAAAGTTGAAGTTGATTTGTCTGAAATGCAGGACGTCTTTCAACCCAAATTTATAGTTTGTCTCAAAGGCAATGCCCCTAGCCTAGTACTCTCCCTAACAAATAGAACATCCTACACAATCAAAATAACCCCTTCTGCTTTAAAGAATGCCACGGATGTGTGCACGTCCACACACGCATTAAAATGGAGGGAGAAATTGTGGCTATCTGTATGTTAACATGGTTTGGCCTTCAAACAGAAAATTCCTTAACCTTTTCAGTTTCTCCGAACATAGGGCACTCCTGTGCACGTTTCATAGCACTGATAGCCATGGAGATTATAGTTCATTTCTATATAATAATGTGTTGACTTGGGTGTTTATAAATTGACAAGCTTCCACATGCATTAATTGTAAAATAATGGGATATTTTATATGAAGAACTCTGCTTATGTGAAATAATCCAAGAACAATTTTAAGCCCCAATTCCTAAATAATCTACTTTAGGCGACTTATAAAAGATGATGGAGACCAAGTTTAATTCTTAAAGAGCTTGCTTTAAGAGTTAAACTAGGTCTCCATCATCTAAGTCTCCTAAAGCATAACCCAACTCACACTTATTAAATAAACATATTTTCTAACAACACTGAGGCATAATATCCCACACGTTTTGCAGCAATTGAAACTTCTGCAAATAGTAAAGTTTCATATGATGCTTTCTTTACTTGGTTTTTTTTTTTTTTTTTGACCCTGAAGCAGGCTTTGTTCATCACACTGTAGACACCTAGAAATATTAACAGGGCTGCTGATAACAAATTATTGCAAATTAGTTTAGGTAGAATAAAAGCTATGCAAGATACATGAAATTTCCACAAGAAATTTAATTAGCATTTCTGGTTTTCCAGAGGGCAGTCAATGACACCTTAAAGGCTAAGCCCCACAAACAGCGCAAAGGGTAAGATCTGTAGATGTTGACTAAGAAGTAACAGCCGGTATGAAAGAGGAACCTGAGAACAAGAAAGAAACAGGAGTAGGGGAAAGGTTAAAACAAGGAAGTAAAATGAAGATTTTCTAAATGGAATGTGTCCATAAAACCCTCTTCCCCA
Source organism: Colobus angolensis palliatus (assembly GCF_000951035.1). Classification (NCBI taxonomy): domain Eukaryota; kingdom Metazoa; phylum Chordata; class Mammalia; order Primates; family Cercopithecidae; genus Colobus; species Colobus angolensis. The sequence continues at coordinate 269,026 of NW_012117866.1, read as the reverse complement.
CAATACCCAGTATTTTCAGTGCCACCTGGAAGGAAAATAAGAAAATTGTTCAAAATGCCATTATGGGCCAGGTGCTTTCAAAGACCTCTTCCAATTCAGTCATCAAGAAGCACTTCTAGTCAATTTCACTTCTTATTTCCCAGAACAGCCAAGCTAAAGCAAAGCTAAGTAACTCATTCAGGACATACAGATAAACTGTTGGCCAGCTAGCATCTGGATACCTTGTCTTTTTTTTTTTTTCCTCTCTCTGTTTTTGCCCACTATACAGGTGGCATGTCTCAAATTTAAACCAAAGTAAGAAGAGACAGATTGCCTCAATTAGAAGGTGATGGTGACCTTCTATTAAAGCAACATTTAAAAGTATAGCTAGGACGGGTGTGGTGGCTCAAGTACGTAATCCCAGCCCTTTGGGAGGCTGAGGTAGGTGGACCACTTGAGGTCAGGAGTTTAAGACCAGCCTGGCCAACGTGGTGAAACCCCATCTCTACTAAAAATACAAAAATTAGCTGGGTGTGGTGGCAGGTGCCTGGAATCCCAGCTACTCAGGAAGCTGAGACATGAGAATCTCTTGAACCCAGGAGGCAGAGTTTGCAGTGAGCCGAGATAGCACCATTGCACTCCAGCCTGGGTGACAGAACAAGACTCCGTCTCAAAAAAAAAAAAAAAAAAAAGGTATAGCTACAATAATTTTATGTTTTAATAAGCATGAGGCTGAGCTTTTGTTATTTTCCCAAAGTAATTGTGGTCATGGTGACTTCTGCTGTCAGTCATATCAACAAGAGTGGGAAGTTGCATACATAGAAGTTTGCCCAAGTTACACACAGGCGTTTCACTAACCCAGGGTTTCCTGTATTTTATCAGCTTGTCTGGTGAACAATACACCTCCTGCCTGGGCATATTTGAATCCTGATTCCAACTTTCTCTTAAAACTCAACAGCCAGGGTTTCCTGCCCACTCTGTACCCATCAGGGTATCAGACCCTTCCAAGACAGTAAGAGTGCAAAGCCATAGGTGAAACTGTTCCGATAAGTTGTAGGTAACTGACATCATATTTTCTGCATTGTCATATGAATTTTCAGAGATATGACCCCAGAGAAACAACAACAGGCTCACGCGATCATAGAAACCATTTTCAAGAATTCAGGGCACCAGCAAAGCACTGTGAGGAAGGCCTGTAAAACATGAGCAGAGATGCTCAGGCAGTCCATCATTATAATGAAAATCCATGGTCTTCAATTCGCTCCAGCCCCTGACACTGCTCAAGATGTAGGAGGGAAAGGGCATTTTAGGTCTAAAAGATCACTTCCTTTCCTTCTCTGCAAAATGGAGGCAGTAATTTCCCTACTTCATGCATTTGTCGTGAAGAGGAAAAATAAGCAAAAACACTTTGTGACTAGAAGAGACATTCCCAGCTTGTTAGTAGCCATATCAGCATAGCACATGTAGTATTAACCATTTCATGGTTAGTATTAGTCATAGCAGCACAGCATGGTTAGTGGAAATCCAACAGCTTGCAGCATCAGTCAAAGGATGCATTTGTGCCCGTTAACCTTTCAAAGGTTGACTTGGTGGTGCATCATTCAGATATTAACTTTAGGATTTATTTGATCAGAGTATATCTATTACCATGGGTTAGTTAACAAGGCTAGGTAATCACATCACTACCACTAAAATCAAGATAGGGAATAATTGCATCAACCCCCCAAAAGTTCCTACTGCCAAATTATATCTCAGTAAAACTTAACTGTTTTGACATGCCAGATATCCCAATGTACTTCAAGTCTGTAACACATGAATAACATAGTGTGAAACTGCTACCAGGTTTGACAAGAGGCCTGAGAAAATATAACACCTTGTTGAGAAACTCTTTTTATTGTAGGCAATTCATTTTAATAAGTAAGCATTGAGAACAAGTTGTCCTTCTCTAATACCAAACCATATTCAAAGCTAAGGTGAATTCATGGAACTCAAAGTTCATGACAACAAAAATTGGTAAGTAAAGTGCCTTAGGTCACTCCTGTGAACGGTGAAAATTTGAGACAAGTCTCAGTTAATTAAGAAAGTTTATTTTGCCAAGGATGAGGACACACACCCATCATACTTCAGGAGGTCCTGATGACATGTGCCCAAGGTGGTCAGAGCACAGCTTGGTTTCATCCACTATAGGGAGACAAGAGACATCAATCAACATATGTAAGATGAACATTGGTTCAGTCCAGGAAGGTGGAACAACTCCAAGCAAAAGCGAGACAACTCAAAGTGGGGAGGAGGCTTCCAGGCTTCCAGGTAGGTGAGAGACAGACGTTTGCATTCTTTTGAGTTTCTGATTAGCGTCTCCAAAGGAGGCAATCAGATATGCTTTTTTCTCAGTGAGCACAGGGGTGACTTTGAATAGAATGGGAGGCAGGTTGGCCCTAAGCAGTTCCCAGTTTGAATTTTTCCTTCAGCTTAGTAATTTTGGGGCCCCAAGATATTTTCCTTCCACCCTCCTATGAAGAAATACCACTATACCCTACCTCTTCATAATCACAAATAAATTTAAACATAATGACAACACCCAACTCCAGATGCATTTCCCTTGGCTGCCAAGGGCTCATGTGGAAGCGGACAATTTTCGTTGGCGAGAGAACCAGATAACCTGGGAGGTTTGCCGTCTCCCGTTCTTTCTAGGGTAGCCCACAGCTCCTGAACCACTGACACAGGATGCAATCCAGGGTCCTGGAGGTTCAGAAAGGATGCCCTGAGGTCAGGGTATTGGCATTGACCCTTATTTCACACATATGCTTGTGTAACTAGGAAGAAGGGTTGAGTAGAACATTCCATTATTTGGACATCTCCATAAATGAAAACCATATGCATCAAAAATGACAAAATTGACATAAGGCAATGGCCTCCTGGTGTGTCTTTCTTCATAAATCTCTCCCCACTCCACACCATCCTGCAAACTTCTTCAAGCCTGAACACCATAGTCATCCTCCTAGGACATACTTCTGACCATATTTGTATTAATCAACGTCCAACCGCTGCAAAATGCCAGCACCAGATTTTGCAGTAACACCGGGTCAACGTATTTTTCTTTAAATCAACATTAGGTAAAATGCTGTTCTTTTCTCTTGGGATATCAAATGATTGCCTACTTCTTTCTCCCTCCCCTCTCCCTGAGACACTAAAACAATGGCTACTTTAAGCTAGAGCTTAAATGATTCATTCTTTGTGACATCTCCACTAACTCTTCAAATCCTAATTTATATAGGCTTTCTCCTGAGCTTGTTTCCTTCCTTTCTCTGTTTCTTCCCCTCCTTCCTCCCTCTTCCTGCTTTTTCCTTCCTTCCTCCTTCCCTTCCGTTTTATCCCTTCTTCCTTCTTTCCTTCATTCCCTCCCTCCCTCCCTCTCTTCCTTCCTGCCTTTCTTTTTCCCCTCCTTCTTCCCTCTCTTCCTTCTTTCCTTTCTCCTTTCCCTCCTTCTTCCCTCCTCACCTTCCTTCTTTCCTTCATTCCCTCCCTCACTCTCTTCCTTCCTTTCTCACTTTTTCCCAACCTTCCCTCCCTCCCTACCTTCCTTCTTTTCTCTCTTGCCTCCTTCCCTCCCTCTCTTCCTTTCTTTCTCCCTTCCCTCCTTCCTACCTCCCAACCTTCCTTCTTTCCTTAATTCCCTTGCTCTCTTCCTTTCTTCCTTCTTTTCTCTCTGTCTCTCTTCCTTTTTTCTCTTCTTTAATCTTTCCTCACTTCCTTCATGATTTCTTGTTAATTTTATTAAGCATCTACTATGCAACAGGCATTGGGATTGAAAAAAAATTAAAAAACTTTCCACCAAGGAGTCTACACACAATGGAGAAACACAGAGAAATAACTGCAACATTCACTACTAAGTCATTTTCAGTTTTATTTCCACGATTGCAACATTCTGTAGTTTACATCTTTGTACTTCCCAGTCATTGCTTTAAACAGCATCTTCTTATTCATCTTTGTTTCCACAATAGGTCCTATGTCTGTTCTTTTTAGGCTGATTGCTCCACTATTTCTTCAGGTGAAATACTGATCAAATTGAATAAACACAGTGTGATGCCTGCCTTTTTACATGAAAACAGTAAATCATATATTTGATACAGCCTCTACCACTTCCATATCTAAATAATTGCAACATAGTGTATTTAGCATAATGAGTTGTGTAAACACACTACAGTTATGCCAAAATGTGCAGGAAAGAGAATCAACGTGCTAAGCAATTACTTTGCAGCTCCTGGAGCATGTTTTTAATGTCTCAAGATTTGGGTTCTTCACAACATAATCACTGTGGAACACCTTCATGTTTTTAAGAGTCTAGGAGGCTAATTTTTCATCCTGAAGAAATTGCTCTAACTTATACTGAATGTCATTGGTTTCCTCCATGAAAATAGCAGCAGGCAACCACTGGCAGGGCTATCACCTGCAGGCACTGCAGCTACCTACAGATGCAGGTGTATTGCATGATTGCGTGATGCACTGGCTGCCTTTTCAGACATTCAAAGAGCTAATGAACTATGATGTGTTGGAAAGAACACACTACTTAAGTTAAAGAAATCCAATGAAATGGTTTGGCTGTGTCCCCACCCAAATCTCATCCTGAATTGTAGCTCCTGTAATTCCAACCTGTCATGGGAGTGACCCAGTGGAAGGTTATTGAATCGTGGGGGCAGTCTTCCCCCATACTGTTCTCCTGGTAGTGAATAAGTCTCATGAGATTTGATGGTTTTATAAAGTGGAGTTCCCTTGCACAAGCTCTCTTGCCTGTTGCCATCAAAGACATCCATTTGCTCTTCCTTTGTCTTCTGCCATGATTGTGAGATTTCCCCAGCTATGTGGAACTGTGAGTCCATTAAACTTCTTTCCTTTATAAATTACCCAGTCTTGGGTATGTATTTATTAGCAGTGTGAGAACAAACTAATACACCCAGAGGTGAACTATACCTTGAACTTATTGTCCAACCTTAGTTAAAACAAATTTTTCCCTAAATTTAAGAGATCTATTGTACAACCTGGTGACTATAGCTAATAACAATGTAGTGTAAACTTAAAAATTGCTGAGAGAGTGGATTTTAAGTGTTCTCACCACACACCCACAGACAAAATGGTAAGCATGTGATGTAGACATATGTTAATTATCTCAATTTAGACATTCCACAATGTATACATATTTAAAAACATCATGGTGTACACCATAAATATAAGCAATTTTCATTTGTCAATTAAAAAATTAATTAACAAAAACATATTCCTTTCTTTAGATTTCAGTTATCTCAACAGTAAAATAATGTATCATACCTACCTCTCAGACCTGTTTGACGATCAAATGAAGTTGTTATATATATGTATGTATGTTTGTGTGTGTGTATGTGTGTGTGTGTGTATTATTCCATTTTCACATTGCTATAGAGATACTGCCTGAGACTGGGTAATTTATAAACAAAAGAGGTTTAATTGATTCACAAATCCACATGGCTGGGGAGGCCTCAGGAAATGTACAATTATGGCGGAAGGCAAACGAGAAACAAGTATCTTCTTCCCAAGGTGGCAGGAGAGAGAGAGAGAAGGGGGAAATGCCAGAAACTTACAAAATAACCAGATCTCATGAGGACTCACTCACTATAATGAGAAAAGCGTGGGGGAAACAGCCCCATGATCCAATCACCTCCCACCAGGCCTCTCCCTCAACACCTGGGGATTACAATATGAGATGAGATTTGGGTGGGGACACAGCCAAACCATAACATTCTGCCCTTGACCCCTCGTAAATCTCATGTCCTTCTCACATTTCAAAACTAATCATGCCTTCCCAACAGTCCTCCAAAGTCTGAACTCATTCCAGCATTAACTCAGAAGTCCAAGTCCAAGTCCAAAGTCTCATCTGAGCTAAGGCAAGTCCTTTCTGCCTATAAGCCTGTAAAATGAAAAGCAATTTATTTTCTTTCTAGATACAATGAAGCTGCAGAAATTGGTAAATGTTCCCATCCAAATAGGAGAAATTGGCCAAAACGAAGGGGCCACAGGCTCCATGCAAGTCCAAAACCCAGCCAAGCAGTCAGTAAATCTTAAAGCTCCAAAATCTCCTTTGACTTCATGTCTCACATCCAGGACTTGCTGATTACAAGAGGTGGGCTCCCATGGCCTTGGGTAAGTTCACCCCCATGGCTTTGCAGGGTACAGGCCCTGCACCTGCTTTCTCAGGCTGGCATTGTGTGCCTGTGGCTTTGCAGGTGCATGGTGCAAGCTGTTGGTGGATCTACCATTCTGGGGTCTGGAATATGGTGGCCCTCTTCTCACAGCTCCACTAGGCAGTGTTCCAGTGGGGACTCTTCTGTGGGGGCTCCAATCCCACATTTACCTTTCACACTGCCCTAGCAGAGGTTCTCCATGAGGACTCCACCCCTGTAGCAAACTTCTGGGTGGACATCAAGGCATTTCCATACATCTCTTGAATCTAGGCAGAGGATCCCAAACCTCGATTCTTGACTTCTGTGCACCCACAGGTCCAACACCACGTGGAAGCCACCAAGGCTTGGGACTTCTCCCTCTGAAGTCATGGCCGGAGCTGTAACTTGGCTCCTTTTAACCATGGTTGGAGCTGGAGCAGCTGGGATGCAGAGTGCCATGTCCCAAGGCTGCACAGAGTAGCAGGGCCCTGGGCCTGGCCCATGAAATCATTTTTTGTATTTGTATGTGTTCTTATTTTGGCATTGTAAAATTTCTTTACATATTCTGTATAGGAGTCCTTTCTCCTATACAGAAGTTACAAAAGCTACAAGTTTTGCTAACAATTTCTCTCATTCAGTGGCCTGACTTTTCTTTACAATGTCCTTTGAAAATAAGTTTTTCATTTTGATGAATTTTAATTAATTAATTTTACCTTTGATGACCCAAAGATATCTTTTGTGTTGTAAGAAATCTTTGCTTCTCACAATTCATAAAAATATTCTCCTACATTTTCTTCCAAAAGTTTTATTTTAGGGTTTCCATTTTGATCTATGACACATACCAAGTTAATTTTTCATATGGTACAGAAATTTTTTCAGATTTTCTTTCAATTGTTTTGCATATAGATGCGAAATTATTCCAATACCCTTTACTGAAAGACTATCATCTCTACTAAATGGCTTGGATATTTGTATCCAATATTAATGTATATATGTAGATCATTTCTGGCTGCTTGATTCTGGTCCAAAACTGATGGGTCTATTCTTCTGTCAGTAATGAGCTGTCTTGAATAATGTAATAAGACATATAATCAGGGAAAGTGATTTCCCACCTTTCTTGTTTCTATTTTTCCAACTTATTTTGATTATTCTGGGTTAGCAGGTTTCATATTTTAGGAGTGTCTGTCAAGTTTTCTAAAACTCTTGCTGTGATTTTTGGGGGCATAATGTTAAACTCAGAGATCAATCTCAGAAGGACCAACTTTGAACCAATCTTCTTCTCCGATTTCTCTCATTAAATATTTTATTCCAGCATACAAATTTTGTGCATATTTTGTTAGCTTTATGTCTTCATATTTCACGTTTTTGTGCCATTGCACATAGTGTTTTACTATATATTTCAGTTTCCAATCATTTATTGTAAGTATAGTTAAATGCAATTGTACTTTCTATATAGAGTTTATATCCTATTTATTGATGTATTAGTCAGGGTTCTCTAGAGGGACAGGACTAATAGGATAGAAGGGTAAATGAAAGGGAATTTATTAAGCAGTATTGACTCACATGATCACAAGATGAAGTCTCACAATAGGCCGTCTGCAAGCTGAGGAGCAAGGAAGCCAGTCTGTGTCCCAAAATCTCAAAATTAGGGAAGCCAGAAGTTCAGTCTTCAGTATATGGCCGAAGACCCTAGAGCCCCTGGCGAAACACTGGTGTAGGTCCAAGCTGAAGACGCTGGAGTCTGATCTTAGAGAGCAGGAAGCATCCAGCATGGGAGAAAGATGGAGGCCAGAAGATTTAGCCAGTTTAGTCCTCCTACATTCCTCTGCCTGCTTCTATCCTGGCCATGCTGGCAGCTGATTAGATAGAGCACACCCAGATTGAGTGTGGGTCAGCCTCTCCCAGTCCGCTGACTCAAACGTTAATCTCCTTTGCAACACCCTCACAGACACACCCAGGAACAGTACTTTGCATCCTTCAATCTAATCAAGTTGACATTCAATATTAACCATCACACTTAGGATTATCTATATAGTCAATAACATCATCTGCCAGATTTCTTTCTTCCTTTTTCATCTGTGTGCCTTTTATTTCTTCTTATTGCTCAGCTGCACTGGCTAGGATTTCCAATATAACCTTGACAAGGGGTAGTGAGAGAAGACCTTACCTTGTTTTCTGATGTTAGGGTGAAAACATCCTATCATTTGCCATTAATATATTAATATGGAGAGCTGCTGATTTTTCTTAGATTCCTTTTCTTCAGATTGAGAAAGTTCTCTTGAATTCCTAGTTTGCTAAGAGTTTTTTTTTTTTTTTTTTTTGAGATGGAGTCTTACTCTGTCGCCCAGGCTGGAGTGCAGTGGCGCAATCTCAACTCACTGCAAGCTCCGCCTCCCGGGTTCCCGCCATTCTCCTGCCTCAGCCTCCCG
>NW_012117866.1:218720-260377 GCF_000951035.1 Colobus angolensis palliatus | reverse complement strand
ACTCTGTCGCCCAGGCTGGAGTGCAGTGGCGCAATCTCAACTCACTGCAAGCTCCGCCTCCCGGGTTCCCGCCATTCTCCTGCCTCAGCCTCCCGAGTAGCTGGGACTACAGGCGCCCGCCACCACACCTGGCTACTTTTTTTTGTATTTTTAGTAGAGACAGGGTTTCACCATGTTAGCCAGGATAGTCTCTATCTCCTGACCTCGTGATCTGCCAGCCTCAGCCTCCCGTAGTGCTGGGATTACAGGCGTGAGCCATCGTGCCCGGCCTGCTAAGAATTTTTTTCAGGATTGTATGTTGGATTTTCTTTTCTTTCTTCTTTCTTTCTTTTTTTTTTTTTTGAGACAGAGTTTCACTCTTGTTGCCCAGGCTGGAGTGCAGTGGCACGTTCTCGGCTTGCTGCAAGCTCCGCCTCTCTGGTTAAAGTGATTCTCCTGCCTCAGCCTCCCGAGTAGCTGGGATTATAGGTGCCAACCACCATGCCCAGCTAATTTTTTAATATTCTTAATAGAGATAGGGTTTCACCATGTTGGCCAGGCTGGTCTCAAACTCCTGACCTCAGGTGATCCACCTGCCTCTGCCTTCCAAAGTGCTGGGATTACAGGCATGAGCCAATGTGCCCAGACTTCCATTTTCTTAAATACCTTTTCTGATGTTCTGCTGATATTAATTTTTTTGTTTTTAATTGTTCTTGTTTGTTTAGTCGATTCATTGGTTATTTTGAATATTGAACCGTCCTTTCATGCCTGGCATAAATTTCATTTAATCACAATGTACTAACATTTGTGTATGGGTGGATTTATAGGTACTAACACATCATTAAAATTTTTATATTTATCATTATGAGGGATATCAGTGTGTGGATTTCTTTTATTTGTCTTTAGCTCCTTTTGTTGCATGGCATCAGACTTCTTAGAATAAGTTGAGGAGTGTTTTCTCCTCTTCTATTTTTTGTCATAGTTTGTGTGCATTTGATAGTTTTGTACTTAATTATTTGAAAGAACTCTACTAGTAAAGCAAACTGGGCCTGGGGATTTCTTTATTAAAATGTTTTAACTGTGAATTCAATTTCTTTAATAAATGTTCAGTAAAAGAATAAATATTAAATAAATTATTCCAATTATCTTTTTTTCTTGAGTGAGTTTTGGTAGTTTTAAAAAAGTTTTCCCTTTCATTTAATATGTATCCAATATATTGGTATAATGTGGATCACAATATTCCCTTACGCAGTACTCCCCCTATATGTCTTTCTCTGTCTGACTAGAAATATGTAAATTAATCTTTTATTCCAGCAAAACAGCTTTTCCTCCCAGTTATTTTTCTCTTTTGTTTTTCCTTTTTCAGTTGTATTGATTTCTGCCCCTACTTTTCTTATTTCCTTTCTTTGCCTGATTTGATGGGAATTTAAAGTATTCATTCATAATCTTTACTGTTTGTTAATATAAGCATTTAATGCTTTGCATTTCCCTCTAAGCACTGACTTAGCTGCATCTCTCATATTTAGATGTGTTTGATTTTTATTCTCATTCAGTTCCAAACACCTTCTAGCTTTCGCTGTGACTTCCTTTTGATTCATGGGTTATTTTTAAATATGTTGCTTAATTTCCAAGTAATGAGAGTTTTTTGCAGACACATGTTTCATTTTATTACTAATTAAATACCATCAGAAAATATATTATACTTTGTATGATTTTTTTTCTTCTCTCAACTTTGAGGAGAATGTATGATTCTTATTTGCTTAAATCTGTTGATACATGTTTTATCACCAAGAATATCAGTTATATTTGTGAATATTTGATGAATATTTGATGTGTACTCTAAAACAATGTGGATTCCCATGTTAGAAGTTGTGCCTGTACATGTTAATTATCTCATGTTTACTTACAGTGTTGTTTAAATCCAATACTGAGATTTTGTATGTTCTCTCTATTTCTGAGAAGTAATAAAAATTCCACTTGCAGTTTTAGATTTGCTTATTTCTTCTTTCCAAACTTAGATTTGCTTTATGCATTTGAAGCTTAGTAGTTGAGAGCATAAAAATTAAAGATTGCTATTTTTGTGTGTAGATTGATCTTTTTATCATTATGTAATATCCCTCTTTATCCGTGGTATTCTTGCTGTGAATTCTATATTTTCTAATATCTATGTAACTCTCCCAGATTTGTTTGGCATTTACATTGTATAAATTTTCACTCAAAAAAAAACTTTTAATCATCATGTGTCTTTATATTTAACGTAGACTTCTCATGGAAAGTGCATTCTGGGTTTTTTGTTAATCCAATATGACAAGCTCTGCTTTTGAATTAGAATGATTTGATCACTGATATTTATTAAAATTATATCGGTGTGATTGGAATTATAGTTACCACCATTCTCATTTTATTTTCTTTGTTCTATCTATTCTTTATTATTTATCCTATTCTGCCTTCTTGATTGTGGGCAAGACCAAGGACTTGCTTCTAACAAATAGAACATTGAAAATGTAAGGGCATGCCATTCTCTTGATTATGTTATGCTATTGAAAGTCTTAGTCTTGTTAGAAGATATTTGCAAATCTCTCTTCTCTTTCTCTTTTCTACACTCTCTTCCAGCCCTCTCCATTGCTTGCTTTGAAGCTTCTGTAAATTCTACAGCTACAAGAAAATACATTCTTCCAACCACCTCAGAGAGCATGAAACTGCCTTTGCAAAAATTGTATCAGTGAGAAAATTATAGCAGTGAAAGAGATCTGATTTAACCCACCTCTCATCTTGAATTTCCCTTAATCATTCCTGGGCTTAGGCTAAACTAACTTTGGGAAATATTTAGTTTATAGTTTCAATAATAATAGACCTCCCCCAAAATTCAACTGCCTTTGTAAAGCTGATGAAGGTCATCAGGCTAAGGCGAGGTGCTAAGGTGTAGACTGGTCACAAAATATGCAACTTCACTATTGTAGATTGGTCTTATGGAATCACTTTTCAGGTTTCTGCATGTCTGACATCCATGGCTCCACCTCAACCTGACAACCCCACTCCTGTGGTCCCACCCTGGAGCAACTCAGCTCAAGAGGGCAGCTTCAACCCCCTCTGATTTTATCTCCAGCCCAACCAGTCAGCAGTAAACACCCATTACCTGGCCACTCTCATTCCTTCCCCCAAATGGTCTTCTTTGAAATCCTCTAACCTACAAGCTTTGGATGGGATTGATTTGAGTATTAACTCCATCTCCACGTGGTATGGTTGGCCTTGTATCTACTAAGTGCTTTCTTTACTGCAATGCTGTGGTCTTTGTTTGTGCAGCCAGCAGGAAGAACCTGTCAGGTGGTTAAAGAATATAATATGGAAATGGATCCTTACCCAATTGATTATTCAGAGGAGCATGCACCCCTGGCCAACTCCTGAATTACAGCTTTGCTGATGCCCCAGGTATACTGTGCCCAAACTCCCATACCAGAGACAGTGATATGATAATTGTGTATTGTGCTAAGCCAACGAACTTATGATCATTTGTTATGTAGCAAAGAAAGCTAATAAGCCTATCTAGAGATTTTCATTTATTGGTCAAGATCCATGTCTGGTATCACAGGAGTTTTGTCTTCGTCTCTCTCATGGGCTCGGGATAATATGAATTTTCTCAGCATAGCTGCCTTTTTGTGATTACTAGCGTGAAAGAGTCACTCTTTCTATCATTCTATATTCTAGGTGGAGGCAGAAAATCCTTTCTTGCTTTTTTAATGCCTCCTATTCTCTTTCTGTTCCTCATGGGGTTAATTACAATATAGCCTTACTTATTATTGCTTTTTTTGTTTTTTACCATGTAGAATCCTGGAATTGATTAAAGAGAAAAAAACATACAGGTCTTTTATTTCTACCTTCAATCCATGACTCAAATAATATCTGGCAATGGGGAAGAAAGTTCATCTCTTTTCTTACTTATTTATGATTATTATTTGTAGAGACAGAGTCTCACTCTAGCATCCAGACTGGAGGGCAGCAGCACAATCACAGCTCACTGCAGCCAGGAACTCCTAGGCTCAAGTGATCCTCCCACCTCAGCCTCCAGAGTAGCTGGGACTAAATGTGTACATCACAATGCCCAACTCATGTTTGTATTTTTTGTAGAGACAAGGTCTCACTGTGTTGCCCAGGCTGGTCTCAAGCTCCTTGTCTCAAGCAATCGTCCTGCCTCAGCCTCCCAAAGTGCTGGGGTTACAGGCATGAGGCACCACACCTGGCAGAGGCTCATTTCTGTATCCAGTTTTGCCTCACATACATTGTATGCTGCATACATGTTTGTGGGGATGAGTGTTCTGATGAGCCTGTCATTCAAGTCTTCCAGTGACAGAAAACTCTTCCTCCTGAGCCAGTTGCAACCATAGATAACACGGTTTTGTTTTACAAAGCACTTATTCCATGCTGCTACATGCCAGCTGTACAAGTGTGGTGAAAGATTTTATATAGCAGCAATCCCTGAATAAACCTAGTAAAATAATAACAGACAAAGAACAAGGCAGAACCTGAACATGTTATGTTAACACATTTCCATCCGATCCTATCCAGAACAGAGAAAGGAAGGAGAAGGGAGAGCTATATGTGTCATTCTTAAATTCACAAGAGATACAGTCTTCTGCACAGGTAAAACTCTAGGAATTTTCTTACATGATCTCCTTTAGGTAATGAGTCTACACTGTAAGGTACTAATTATTATTTTCATTTTACAGATAAAGAGATCAAGACTCCCAAAGTAATTGAGACACAACATAATTTATAATTTGACTATCAATTTACTAATGCATAGAATTATTATTCAAACATGGAACTCACACTCTCAACCACGAGTGTATATTATTCCCAAATGTAAGAATTTCAGGGAAATTCTTCTGCAAGCACACCATAGCACTTTCCTCATCTGGAGTTGCTTCAGAGAAAGTTTTGTCGATTAACTTGGGCCATGGAAAGTCTGAGAAAGCATTTCCTACCCTTAAATTTCCCACAAGATTCACTTTCTTACTCTGTGTATCTCAGGTTCGTACCTTGATTTTTTTTCTATTACTGTAGATGATTTCTCCAGATGCCCTTTTAACATCAATTCATACATTGCTTTTAAAACGTTTATATACTGAAGGGCATACACTAATCACACCGCACACAGCATTACCTATCTTCTCAATTTATTCTAATAATATTCAAATTACAGGCTATATGCCTCTGCATATGGGTGTTTTTCTTAATCTCCCCATACCTCATTTCCCAAGGTTACCCATATAAAAGAAGATTTACAATTCTTTTAGGGAATTTAAATGGGTAGGATAACCTTTCTAGGAAGGCTATGGGGACGATTTTAAGCATTTATTGCTTAGAAAACTTGAAGAATATAGTACGTCATAGAGCAAAACACTTTTTTCATCAAATTATCCAAATACCATGCCCTGTTTCAGTTTAGTAACTTGTTTTTCTCATTGGTTCTGGTATTATTAAAATATTTAAGTTTATTGACTTATACAGTCTTTTTTACTTAAAAAAATAAATTATTTAGCTCAGGATCTAAAAGCTTGCAATTGTCTCTTATTAACAAGCATTTGATAGTGGGTTTCATGATCAAGTTTTTAATCATTTATAAACACCAAGGTCTGCTTTGTTGGTGAATGTTAAGTAAAAACAAAATAAAACAAAACAATTATAACTTAATGGAGGTTGCAAATATTAAACATAGACACAATATCTAGATCTAAATAAAAATGTGAAAAATAATGTTATAAGCAATATAAATTAAATTTCTTTGTAAATGAAATTTACAAAGATTGTAAATTTCCATGTGAGAAAGATTTACAAAGATGAACTTCGTTAAGTTATTTTATGAATGTCATATTGTGCTCCTTTTTAATTGGATCTGTATAATGTAGCATTCTCATAAGGTATCCACTGTGCAAACCTTGGCTTGCTTATCTGCAAACTCACAGTTGTATTTTGCAAGGTTGACATTGCATGTTTTGATCTGGGACTTTGCAATGCTGATGTTGGATTTTGCATGTTATTGTATTATTCTCCTGGTAATCTAAGAATACTGTTAACTCAGTCAAAGAGTTACAAGTGATTTAGTAATACATGCCACGTCTTCTCTAGGTTCTAAAGGTAATGTTTAAATGCAATGTACATTTTGATAATTTAAAAGTATTGAAATTGTAGGTATAAGATTTGACTTTAATATTAATGTTTTTTGAGCCCTTAGAAGCTCATTCAAAATTGCTATCCTGTGAGCATTCATTTTACTGGCAAACAATTATGATTTTTGGATGAAGTTAATGCTATTGGCCTATGTCTAAATTAAAATTTTGTTTTCCATGTTGGCATAATAATTTCAATTTTTAGTTTGATGTGTCAAAAAAAAGTTTAGAGATGTTATCTACTTTGGCTAGATTGGATGCAAGATTGCTTTCCAGGTTGATGAACAGCAAAGTTAATCAATTTATACATTAGTTTCACAGCAAATTAGGAGATAAGTAGTTTGACAACTCAAAAGCCCCACCCTTGCTTTCAGGTCAGTCAGGAAAAGTATGGTATATGTCTTAGAAGAATCTAACCTAAAAATATTTCAGAATTGAGAATTCCAAATTCATATTTTTTGGCAGGAGTTGAACATTTAGAACACTATTAGCCAGATAATGATTTGCCTTCTCCAATCTTGGCTTGTATAGACTTTGGAAGGCAGAAATGAATACTCCCACTGGCCAGTAGGGTGCCAGTCAACAGATACAATTCAGAATCGCCACAGGTGAGAAGGGAGGCTTCCTCTGTGGACCAAGATGTGGGTAACTGTCAGGCAGAAAAATGCCTCCCCTCAAAGCTAAGAACATCTCAATCCTGTGAAACTATAGATAGGTTATGTCATATGACAAAGGGGAATTAGGATTGTAGGTGAAATCAAGGTTTCTAATCAGTTGATTTTAAGTCAGGGAAATTATTGTGGGCCGTCTGCTTGCATCCAATGTGATTGCAAGGGACATTAAAAGTGGAAGAAGGTATCAGTAAAGAGAATCATGGACAAGGCCATGTGAGAAAGATTCAGCCTAACGCTGCTGGCTTTGAATATGGAGGAAAGGGCCATGAGCCTAGGAGTACAGCACCTTCTGGGAGATAGAAAAAAGAAAAAAAAACGGATTCTCCACTGGAGCCTCCAAAGGGAAGGTAGCACTGCTGACATCTTGATCTTAGCCCAATGAGACTGATTTTGGACTTTGGACCTCCAGCACTGTAACATGACATTTTTTGTTCTAAGCGATTCCATTTGTACTCATGTGTTACAATAGCAATAGGGAACCAATGCAAGGTAGATTACAGATTTGCTGGTAGGAGCAGGTGGAAGTTTTCTGGACTGTTTCTGACTTTTCCTGAAGTTGTCACCTGAGAAGGAGGGGGGATTTGGTAATGAGAGTATCAAGGTGAAAAGTGTGAAGGACTCATCTCCATGAAGACAGGAGAATAACGTGACCAGAAGAACATGGTAGACTTGGCTGGCTGCATGGACATCCTGTTTGCTTTCAATGAAACTAAATTTAATCTTCTGTCTGGATGCCCAGTGAACACTGTTTTCATTATGTAACATTTGTTCAACAAAACATGTTCAAAATGCATTGTCACAAGGTTATATACAAACACACAAAATAACTAAAAGTTATTGCCCTTATGAAAGAGGACCTCCCAACACTGTAATGAATTGTTTTCCCTAGATCCCCCCAAAAATGACATGTTACCACAGGAAGAATTACACGTTATGAAGTATTACACATAATTAGGAAGAGTGGAAAAGTTTCTCTTGGGATGTTTAATTTTTCTCACATTTTGGTGATGGTTGCAATAGTCTAATAAAATTGTACCTTACCGTATGGGCTAAGACAGTCAGTCAACATTGATTACTAGGACTTAATTATAATAATGACTGTGGGATTCAAGAATTATAATTCATAAGGGTGGCAGCAGTTCTACCTGCTGTGAATCTTCATCTGAAGATTTAGCTACTTTATAACCCAGATTGTCTAAATAGTTTCATATTAATAGCACTTATGCAATGGTCAGTTTCAGGCCCTCCATGATCGAAATATTTCTTTTTTTTGATACAAGATATAGGAAGTTGAAGGCTGGGCGTGGTGACTCACGCCTGTAATCCCAGCACTTTGGAAGGCCAAGGCAGGCGGATCACGAGGTCAGGAGATCAAGACCATCCTGGCTAACACGGTGAAACCCCATCTCTACTAAAAATTACAAAAAAATTAGCCAAGCGTGGTGGCAGGAGCCTGTAGTCCCAGCTACTCAGGAGGCTGAGGCAGGAGAATGGCGTAAACCTGGGAGGCGGAGCTTGCAGTGAGCCGAGATCGCACCACTGCACTCCAGCCTGGGCGACAGAGTGATGACGCCGTCTCAAAAAGAAAAGATACAGGAAGTTGTTTCAAAAAAAGATACCAAAGAATTAATTTGAATGCATAATTTTTATAATATCCTTCTGTAAATATTTTGTATTGTACATAAGTTAAGGAGTGTAAAATATAGACTACAGATTCACATCATTTATGCCATTTAATGATTACAGAATATATATTCACATATGCAAATTAAAGATCCTTAAGCCTTTATGTGTTTTATACAGTTCTTGTCCAAGTTAAATTTAACTAAATGTAAAATTTTGATAATTTCCACCTGCATTTCTAAATTCAGAATATAAAAAATCATGTTTTTCAGTATCTGAAGGTTAACATCTAATTTTCTCATCCCAATATACACAATTTCCTTAAAAATATAAATAAAATTTCAAAAGCCCATCAGCATTAGAATGTGTCTTTCAGTATTTGCATGCTGGCTTTCTCATATACCATTAAAAATTGTGTTGAAAAATCTACAAAAAACAATTTCCACCTTATATCACCTTACAGATAGCTAAACACGAGAATCCGAAACCCAAAATGTGTCAGTACACATTCTAACCAGAAGCTTTCTATCTCCGAAAATGTAATCAGAGAAATTCACACCTATTTGTGGTTGAGAAGGAACATATACAACTTGAAGTCTTCCGTTGAAGTATCAGGAGTTCTGTTCAGAGGACACTGTGAACAGTGTCCGTGGGCTGTTCGTTGGCGAATTGTGAACAGAGGATATGCCTGTTGACCAATATTTCTATCATGAGTGTAAATGAGCAAAAATAAGATAGACCACCAATGTCAGAAACCAGTGACAACATTTAGAAGTTCATTGTGCTCACATCCTGAGGATTAAATATGAATTCATAATGTTGTGGGTTGTTCTACATTTCAACAATGGTACATGGCATTTTTCCCGATCCAGAATCCAATCATTCCTTTATTTTTAAAAAACTGATCGATTATTTGCTGTATGCTAGGTTCTTTCTCCATTGTGTTTCTACTGTGATTCAAAAAAAAAAGAAGATGAATCATCTTCACAAATTTAGTAATTTAATTGTAATGCTTTGCAAAAATGATAGAGGCTCAGAAGAAAGATCGTAACCCATTTCAGAGGAATTGGTTGGAGTGAGAATTGATAAATGCAATTCAATCCTGGAAATAGATGATGGATACATTTTGTTAGCTGAAAGGGGTCTTGGAAACATTTTGAGACAAAATAGCATGGAATGATGTTTAGTTATGGGGATGAAGGAGATAGGAAACACTCCACTTTTAGACTTGTTGACTGTGGATGGCCATGGATGAAAATGGCAAAAAAATAAAAATAAAAGTAAAATGGAAGAGGGGCATCTCTGAGCAAACTGCATTTTGGATTTATCTATGGGATATCAGGTAGAGATACACAATAGAAAGCTGGATATCTAAATATGGCATTCAACAATCCATAAAACTAGAAGAACTCATCTAGCAATGGTGGATGGAGCAGCCAGTGGATGACAATAGAAACTTAGGGGATACTAATACTTAATTGGTCACTGAAAGAAGAGAAATCCCCAATAACAGTCAAAATATAGAAGCAGTGGTATCTTAGTATACAGAGAACCAGTATAGTGAAGTGTCACAATAGCTGAAGATAGAGAGATGCAGAATTGTAGTGGGTTGAACATTGGTATAGATATAATGATGCAATTAACGAGCCTGTGTCAAAGAGGATAATGTTTCAGGAACCAGCTTGACAAGCGAGACCTTTCCTTTAACTATGCCTTGCTAAACACCTCTACCAACGACCTAGATAAAGGTGTGTAGCTCTTACAATGAAAGCTGAAGATGAGATGAGATAGGAATGGACTAGGCATCATATTAATTGACATACACAAGGAAATCTAGATAGATAGAAGGTGTATATTGGGACTCTGCATTTAGGCACAAAAATCATTAGCACAGCTACAGAAGGAACATAATTTATAATTGGTTTAGTGGTGTAGTGCAAAAATGCTTGGTGGGCTACATATTCTCAGTGTGAGGGATTGGTGTGTCAGGCATACCAATACATCCTTACAAAAAATATCTAACAGTGGCTATAAACTGACTTTCCTTTCCTTTCCTGGATTATTCCCTTTAGCTCAGGGCTCTACTTAAATATTTTAAAATATTTAAATATTACTTAAATATTACGAATAGTTTAGTCTATCTACCCCTTTCTTTAAGGGGTTAGATATTTTAGTCTCTAACCCCTTCATTAAGGGGTTAAGCCCATTCAACGTTCCCCTGAATATTTTACCCCTTCAGGGCTGGATAGACTAAAATATTCAGGGGAACATTGAATGGGCTAATACAAGGAATCTAAATCATTTTTTATGTGAAATATCCAAAGGAGGTAAAATAATATGATCACTTCCCCAGGAACTGTTGCTCCTTCAAGGGGGTGTTAAAGGAGGCCAGTTGCTGCGTAGAGCAGTAAGACTACTCATTGAGGGAGAGGCTACTCTGGAAGCTGTTAGAATTCCTTCCCAGTAGCTGTTAAAGGAAAAGCTGTAGACCGGTTTGTCAACAATGTTCTTGCGTATCTGCAATTACTTATGGGATGGTTGGTTGAACTGAAATCACTTCATGGATGAGGGTCTGTCTCTCTTTCTCTCTCTCTCTCTCTCTCTCTCTCTGTCTGCTCTCTCTCTCTTTTCTTTCTCTCTCTCTCTCTTTTCTTTCTCTTTCTCTCTTTTCTCTCTCTCCTCTCTCTCTCTCCTCTCTTCTTTCTCTCTGTCTCTCTCTTCTCTCTGTCCTCTCTTCTCTCTCTCTTTCTCAGAAATATCAGTGAATTTTGAAATTCACTGATATTTCAATTTGTTATCTGATGAACAATTATCAAGCCTAGGAACAATATCCCATGTCTCTACCTTGAACAATTCTGAAACCTAGAAATATTCCTTGTCTGTTTCTTGAAATATATAATAGTTGAATGTCTGCTGTATCTTCCCTTTTTTTCATGCCACACATTGATTAATTTACACTGTCAGATAATCACTTAATTTCTATTCACCTTGTAATTCATGGTTATCATAAACTGGATTAAAGTGTTCTCAACATCTACCAATTTATAGTAATATATCCAATAACTTTGAGCATCTTAATTTTTAAATTTACCCATTTAAGTTATTTTTAACTATTTTTACCAAATTTCTGAGAACCAAGTTTACCCCAAAGTATTTTAGCCTCAAAGGATAAATTTCTTGTTCAGTAAATAGACTTACACACGTGCAAGACTTTTCCAATCAATCATTATTAAAATATTTCAATTACCCAATGGAAAATGTCTTCAAAAGTTTATCTTGCTTTTTAAAAAAAAAAAAATTAAATAAACATGTGTTTAAAGACAACCACACAAATTAAAATGCATAAAAAATTCAACTTAAGACCTTTTGAAATGTTACCCAAAGATGTAAACACAACTCTGTGTAAAAAAATAACAATCATGCAGTCGCTAGACAGGAGGGAAAAAAATTGGTTAAAAGTAAAACAGTCAGCTTTTAATTAGCTTGGCTATAGAATGGAATGTTACCAGCATCACTGAACAAAATCTCCAGCATATACTTCATACTTGTAAGATTCAGAAAAGTAGGGAATAAGAACAGTTAAAACAGATAAAATTGTGAGTGTGCTTAGCTATCATGGTAGGCCCTTATCGTAGTAGGCCTGTTGAAGAGCACATAATTTTAATATCATTTCCACCTCGTCTTCCACATCCTACACTCTCCTAAGCTATATAGTGACCCAATGAAGATCATAACGCATTTTTTTTTTTTTTGCATTTTGTCAGGACACACTTTAATATCCACAATATAACATCTAATTATATTCATAAGACTATGCAAAACCTTATTCAAAAAGAAAGAAAATCATGGTAACAGCTGCCCAGTCACCTCGGCATGACATCTCATTAAAATTCAGAAGCCAAGTACCTCTAAAAACATTAAGTATCCTTAGCAACATGAAAGATCTAGAAACATGACCTTCCTATGCATTCACTTTTAATCAATATCTTAGTGGAATGAGCATGATAAAGCAGAGTTATATTCCTAGGGAGTTATTTTAATTAGTGTTCCAGGTATTTTAATTAGTGCTTCAGTTATCTACTTATTAGAGAAACCTTGTGGATACGCTATGCAACTTACATTTTTAGAAGATGTTTTTGCCATTTGCAAAATGCGTCCAAATACTTCCGAGAGCATATTTTCAAGTAGAAGTTGATAATTATATCTTCTTTTCCCTCTTCATTCTCTACGTATGTGTCTATTTATATACTGCATTCATTGTTTTATCTCATAATAAACATGTTCTTGAACATAAAATCAAATACATTTTAAGGTGTTTTTAAAAGGAGGTTAGTGTAGGCAATTAGTGAATTAAAATAATGTAAAGATGTAATTTATATGTATAATATTTTCATCAGACAGATTTTTACAAACATGAATGTATACATTGCCAAATTATAAAAATAATTCATATACAGTTGTTTAATACCTCAGGATACTTTCATGGGTGTATGAAATAGTAAAATAATTATGTAACATTATTTGAAATTATTCCAAAGTTTAAAATCATATAAGTGTTTACAAAGAATTTGAACAATGTAAAATAACTTAAAATTATCCCCCTGAGTCAATAAATAAATAAATGGAAAGAATCAAACTTTTATTTTTAAAGAAACTATTGAATAGACCATACCTAATGCTTATATTATATAAGGCAATTATCAATTCTTGTTAAAAACCTATTTTCTAGGACATATTCATAATTTTTTAAAATGACATGTTATATAGAACAATACTATTTATGTTTCATAAATCATATAATGTGTGTGTATTTAATAAAATGCACACTAGTTTGCAGAGGAATATAACCTTAGGAGCAATGTTGCCAGATCTCTCTAGAGATTCTGTGAACACGGAGACAGGAAATTCATGGGACAAGAAGCACATTAAATCAAATTTTACACAGTTAAGATTTCACAGGTAATGCACTAATGAAATTTTATAAAATATGTTTTGACTATTGTATTTGGTTGCAAATATACCCCAAAGCATAAATTGTTGGTAGTTTTTAAGAAGTCATTAATGATTACCCACACGATATAATTGTTTTCTAAACATTGTATGTTCTGTTTTTCCATTTTGTTTCTTTTGAAGAACTTTATTTTTGTTTGTTTGTTTGTCTTTTGAGATGCAATCTCTGCTCACTGCAGCCTCCGCCTTCTGGGTTCAACAATTCTCTTGCCTCCGCCCCCCAAGTAGCTGGGACTACAGGCACGCGCCACCATGCTGGGCTAGTTTTTATATTTTTTGTAGAGACAGGGTTTCACCATGTTTCTCAGGCTGCTCTTGAACTCCTGATCTCAAGTGATTTGCCTGCCTCAGCCTCCCAAAATGCTGGGATGACAGGCGTGAGCCACCACACCCAGCCTGGCCTGAAGAACTTTATAGTTATGAAAAATAATACAACTTATTATTCCAAATTGAACATTTTTTGAATTTTTATTTCTAGCATTACATGAATATGGAAAATTATAAACAGTACAGGACAAAAGAAAAATTCTGAGAAAATATCCCAAAACTTTAGCAGATCTTATATTTGATCTTACGAGATATTAAACATTGTGAACTACACATTTAAAAATATTGGAGGGAAATAGCTTAATCTTAAATCTATTAAATTTTTTTCCTTCATGGAAAAATTTGCTTGATATCAAATGCAATGAACACTTACTTAATGGCTATTTTAAATGTTTTTGCCCAGCTCTATGTTTTTCTGTTTGTGTAGCAAAGATGACCAGTATGCTACCCTCATAGTCCCCATAAGTATCTTCAAAATTCATGTAGTTAAAAATGGAAAACAACCATACGAAATTGAGGCCTATTGTAAACATCAAATGCAGAATCCAGAAAAAAGTTGAAAATGCACTGAAACTCCTGGTAGGCAATCAATTTGGCATAAGATACCACTGGACATCTATCAAGGTCTCTCTATGTGAGTCTCATTGGATTCCCTGGCTTGTCAGTCTTTCCAGGAGAGTTAGTATAAATTTAGACTAGAGACAGTGGCCATAAATCTGAATAAGGAACTCAGACGTTTGCTGAGCTGTAAATTGAGAAACAAGTTCATGGAGGGGAAATGGCGGTTAGCTGCACCCAATTCAAAAAAGGAGTCTCAGGCTGCTTAAATGATTCGTATGAAAATTAAATGTTAATTTTGAAAAAAGAACTCCCATCATCAAGAAGCAATTTTTAAAATGGTGATTTATTATACATACTATATGCCCTATGAACGATGTGTGTATGTGTGTATGTGTGTGTGTATATATAGCTCATATACATATATATATGTTTGCCCTCCCTCCACCCTCAAGTAGGCCCCGGTGCCTACAGTTCCCATGTTTATGACCATGTATACTCGATGTTTAGCTCCTACTTATAAGTGAGAACATGTCATGTTTTCTGTTTTCTGATCCTGCATTAATTCCTTACGATCATGGCCTCCAGCTGCATCCATGTTACTGCAAAGCACTTGATTTTGTTCTTTTGTATAGCTGCATAGTATTCCATGGTATATATATATAATATATATATACACATACCACATTTTCTTTATCCAGTCTGCTATTTATGGGCATCTAAATGTATCTATGTACATTTATAAGTTGCTATTGTATATAGATATGTATGAGGTACATATATATGCCTGATATATATATATATATAATATATATATGTAGCTCATAGGGCATATATATATATATATATTCACACCCACATTCTTGTCAACCAGAATAAGAAGCTATTTCAACATACCTCACAGGTTTAAATAGGATAGTAATGTACATAACAATGTATCCATATATTCCATGCTGAATACAATTCACAATATCTCTCTTTCCAAAGGCAAGACTGAGAATGCCGGGTTTCATTCTTGCCAGAGAAGAATATGCTTTTCTAGGACTAAATATTGATCACAGAATGAAAGCATGTTTTATTAATTTTCAATTTGGAGATAACTTGATATAAAAGTTTTGACCAGAGATCGAAACTCAAAGATCTCACATGTGAATGTGAGTAAAAGCATGTGGACACACTCGAAACTTATTGCACAGTCCACCATTCCCACACATATTTCTTTTTCTTTTTTTGTTTTTTTGAGACGGAGTCTTGCTCTGTCGCCCAGGCTGGAGTGCAGTGGCCGGATCTCAGCTCACTGCAAGCTCCGCCTCCCGGGTTTTACGCCATTCTCCTGCCTCAGCCTCCCGAGTAGCTGGGACTACAGGGGCCCGCCACTATGTCCGGCTAGTTTTTTGTATTTTTTTTTTAGTAGAGACGGGGTTTTACTGGGTTAGCCAGGATGGTCTCCATCTCCTGACCTCGTGATCCACACGTCTCGGCCTCCCAAAGTGCTGGGATTACAGGCCTGAGCCACTGCGCCGGGCATCTCCACACATACTTCTTATATGATATTCAGTTACACTTGTTAGAGTATTTTTCTTCTTTCCAACTTCCATTTTAGGTTCGGGGTATATGTGCAGGATTGATATATGGGTAAATTGGCTGTCACAGGGGTTGGGTGTACAGATTATTTCATCACCCAGGTAGTGAGCATAATACCAGACAGGTAGTTTTTCGGTCCTTATCCTCTTCCCTTGCTCCACCCTTGAGTAGGTCCTTGGCATCTATTGTTCTCATGCTTATGACTATGTATACTCAATGTTTAGCTCCTACTTATCAGTTTCACTTATAAATGAGAACATGCAGTATATGCTTTTCTGTTCCTGTGTTAATTTGCTTAGGATAATGGCCTCCAGCTGCATCCATGTCACTGCAAAGGGCTTGATTTTGTTCTTTTTTATGGCTGCATAGTATTCCATGGTGTATATGTACCACATTTTCTTTATTCATTCTGCTACTGATGGGCCTCTAGGTGGATTTCATGTCTTTGCTATTGTAAACAGTGTTTCAATGAACATAACACATGCATGTGTGTTAGTGGTGGAATGATTTCTATTTCTTTGGATGTATACCCATTAATGAGATTGTTGGGTAGACTGATAATTCTGTTTTAAGTTCTTTGTGGAATTTCTACACTGTTTTCCACAGTACTGAACTAATTCACATTGCAACCAGCAGTGTCTAAGCATTCCCTTTTCTCCACAACCTTGCCAACATCTGTTCCTTTTTTAAAATAATATCCATTCGAATCAGTGTGAGATGGTATCTCATTGTGGTTTTGATTTGCGCTTCTCTAATGATTGGTGCTGTTGAGCATTTTTTTCATGTGCCTGTTGGCGGTGTGTATGTCTTGAGAAGTGCCTTTTCATGTCCTTTGCCCATTCTTTTAATGGGTTTTCTTTGTTTTGTACTTGTCAGATGTCTCCTCTACTCATCTCAGTTCCCAGAATGTCTTGCATAAGGGGCAAATCTTACCACGTAGGAATAGGATTGTAATGTTCAAAGTTATACGTTTTTCATACAAGTTGACAATATGGGAGGAGAAATCTGTTTCCATTGAACTCAAGAAAATACAGAATATTTGTCTTCGACATGGGGATTCCTGGAAGATTGTCCAAGATAGGAAAAATCCCGATAGCATTTTCAGCTGTTTCCGTTGTTTTTCATTTTAGCCACTGACTTGAGAAAGTCACAATACCACATACACTAACTGCTTTTGAAAAATCAAGCTATACTTCTGCACAGCAGAAGAAACTATCACCAGCTTAAACAGACAACCCACAGAATGGTACAAAATATTTGTAAACTGGGCATCTGACAAAGGTCTAATGTCCAGAATCTATAACCCTCACATCTCTGTCTGTCCACTTGATCTTTGACTGGCACTATTCCATGAAAAAGAACGGAATGGACGAATTTGCACTTTCTCCAGTTTACCTCTTGCTTGTACCAAAGCAGTCAGTGATTAAGGAACCGACGGTTGCTTTCCTTTTGTCTTGTGGTCTTAATTGATGACTCCAATATCTGATAGCTCAGCTGAGGTCGAGACTTAAGGACTCTTCACACAGCTTATACTTTCAAGTTGCTGATGGTTCAGTTATATAAATAAATGCTCAGTAAAATGTATGCTCAGTCTTTTGATAGAATGGTCTTACCCATGGTTATGAACATCTAATGCATACATGTATGCACTCTGTTGCTTTCAGAATACACACTATTATTGATGTCACATAATGCAGGGAATCTAAGATGAATTTTAAAACTTTAAGTAATTGCACTGAAAGGCTGAGATATGTTTGGAGTCCCTCGAGACGTGCCACCTGTGAGGACAAATGCTTAAGTTGCCATGGGTGGTGTGTGATGTTACTCAGTTACCTTTCTCTTGGTTGAAGGTATCCTGAGAAAGGTTGCACTTGGATATTTCCCTTCATTTCCTTTTTCTTTCTTTCTTTTTTTGTTTAGATGGAGTCTCACTTCTGTAGTGTAGTGCTGTGATCTCAGCTCCTTGCAACGTCTGCCTCGAGGGTTGAAGCAATTTTCCTGCCTAAACCTCATGAGTAGCTGGGATTACAGGCATGTGCCAACCATGCCCAGCTCATTTTTGTATTTTTTTTAGTAGTGATGAGGTTTTGCCATGTTGGCTAGGCTGGTCTCAAAGTTATCTGCCCACCTTGGCAACCCAAAGTGCTGGGATTACAGGCACAAATCACTGTGCCCAGCATTTCCCTTAGTTTCTCATTATGCTCCCATGGTAAGAAGTACAGGTCATACCCCACAAGTAAAGATGTTGATAAGCTTCAGCTTCCTGATATACCAAAGTGAACCATGGCAGTGAATCTTTAAAATAAAAGCATTAAAGACCTGCACTATTCAACGTATATCTCACGGTAGAACAGATCAGAATATAAGTGTAATTCTTTTAAGACCTTACACTTTGAAGCAGTCAGAAAGTAATTAAATGTGTTTTGTAGGGATACAGAGTGTCTTCAGTTGCAGCTAATGACTGTGAATCAATAAAGGAACTTATAATTTATATCATTCATTTCCTGGCACTATGTTTTAGGGGCATAATAGATGTTCAATTAATGTTAGGAAACAGAATTTTGTTGTTTTGCTATTTTATACATAAAATTATAAATGAACTCTATTTCTAATATGATTTTATTGTGCCTAATAAATCTAAATGCATTAGTTTTATCTCTTTTACAGTTTCTGAAACAGAATGTGCAAAGTTCTTTTAGATGGTTATTTTGATTTTATTTTAAACTTCCTGTAAATATACTAACAGGCTTCTGCTGCAAAACAATGTCAAAAACTCCACAAATATTTTCAATAATAAATTGGGCTTGAAAAATAATTAAGTAAAATATAAAGTATGTTATAATGAACATGATGCATATTTTGGAGAAAATCTTACAATCCAATTCCTTTTTAATCATTCAAAATCCTATTGACAGATAATTTGATTATTATATTAACACCTGTTACATTTTCTATAAGATAAGGGGTCACATAGCCTCAGAGACAAAGCAAACGAAAGGCAGACAATAGCAAAATGTAGGTTATTAGTAAATATCTTCATCATTGACACCAATTGGACTATTCAAAAATATGTAATAATACTTGTGAGAGTATTTTACTAGCTTTGAATTACTCTACACCCATAGGCACTTATCAGTTAATTAATTGTATCAAATTTGTATTGAACTAACACGAAATATGCAAGAGCTGTCAATAAACTGGTCAGCTGTTGAATTTGACATTGAGATTACAGGTAGGGATAAGTGGTTTTGCAATGGTTTAGTTGAGACAGACAGAGGAGAAGGAACCACAGACTAAGTTCTTGCACTCAACATTAGAAAAGGGTCAGGAAAAAAAAAACAGAAGTTTTGAGGCACCCTGAGTTTTGAAAAGGATTCCCAGTGGGGAATGTCAATACAGAGAAAAGAGGAGAGTGGCAGGGAAAATACCTGTGTGCTCCAAGAACTTCTCACCATGCTGCCTCACCTTTAGTATAGAGCCTCGTGAAAGAGGAACCCTCATCTACCACCTCCATCTGCACCTTCCCTTCATTCCTCAAACCCTTGGTGTCTGACATGTGTGCTCAGCATGACATCAAAATTTGCCTGGCCAAAGTGAGGAAATCCCTTCTTTCATGAAAAATAAATCCAATGAGAATTTTTTGGTTTTCATCTTTTATGACTTTGTGCTCCTCTTAAATTTCCACGATATGCTTATCTTATTTCTTCATAGGCACCTTCATCCTGCATTCACTCCCCATCTTTTTTTCACTTTATATCTCTCTCAATACCTCTGAAGACTCTAAAACTACATGTGAAACTGGAGAGAATGTCATTTTCCTTAGTCTACATTCTAAACTGTCTACTAAGCACCTAGCTGTGCAATGGATTCATCAAAACTACCTGTTTAAAATTGAGACAGTTATAAATAGCCCATCAAAAAAAAAAAAAGCCCAGGACCAGACAAATTCATAGCTGAATTCTACCAGATATACAAAGAAGAGCTGGCACCATTCTTACTAAAATATTCCAAAAATTGGTGAAGAGGGACTCTTCCCTAACTCATTCTATGAGGTCAGCATCATCCTGATACCAAAACCTGGCAGAGATACAACAAAAAAAGAAAACTTCAGGCCAAGACCCTTGATGAAAAATCCTCAGCAAAATATTGGCAAACTGAATCCAGCAGCATATTAAAAAGCTTATCCACTATGATCAAGTAGACTTTATCCCTGGGATGCAAGGTTGAGTCAACATACAAAAATCAGTCAGTGCGATTCATCACATAAACAGAACTAAAAACAAAAACCACATGATTTCCTCAATAGATGCAGAAAAGACCTTCAATAAAATTTATTACCGATTCATGTCAAAGACTCTCAATAAACAAAATATTGGAGAAACATACCCCAAAATAGTAAAAGCCATATATAACAAACCCACAGCCAATGTCTTGCTAAATGGGCAAAAACTGGAAGCATTAAACTTTAAAACTGGCACAAGACAAGGATGCCCTTTCTCATCACTCCTATTCACCATAGTTTTGGAAGTCCTGATCAGGGCAGTCAGGCAAGAGAAAGAAATAAAGGGCTTCCAAAAAGCAACAGAAGCTGAACTATCCCTGTTTGCAGATGACAAGATCATATATCTAGAAAGCCCCATAGTCTCAACCCAAAAGCTTCTTAACCCATTTATGCTGGAGGTTGCAATGTTTTGAATTGTAGACATGTGTGAAAAATCAGAACTTGGCGATGACCTTGAGCACTAGGACACAATTGATTCCCACATGCTTAGTGTTCCAATAATGGAACACTAGGCATAAATGGGTTTTAAGCTGATGAACAAATTCAGCAAAGTCTCAGGATGCAAAATCAATGTGCAGAAATCACTATCATTCCCAGACACCAACAACAGTCAAGCTCAGAGCCAAATCAGGAATGACCTCCCATTCACAATTGCCACAAAAACTCCTAGAAATACAGCTAACTAGGGTGGTGAAAGAGCTCTACAAAGAGAACTACAAACCACTGCTCAAAGAAATCAGGGATGACACAAACAAATGGGAAAACATTCCATGCTCATGGACAGAAAGAATCAGTATTGCTAAAATGGCCATAGTGCCCCAAGCAATTTTCAGATTCAATGCTGTTCCTATAAACTACCATTGACATTATTCACAGAAATAAAAAATAGTATTTAAAAATTCATATGGAACCAAAAAAAAGCCGGAATAGCTAAGGCACTCTAAGCAAAAGGATCAAAGCTGGAGGCAACATGCTACCCACCTTCAAACTATTCTACAAGCCTATAGTAACCAAAATGGCATGGTACTGGTACAAAAATAGACACATAGACCAGTGGAACAGAATAGAGAATCCAGAAATAACACCACATTCCTACAACTATCTAATCTTTGAAAATCTGACAAAAACAAGCCATGTGGAAATAATTCCCTGTTCCATAAATGGTGCTGGGAGAACTGGCTAGACATATGCACAAGATTAAAGCTGAACCCCTTCCTTATACCATATACCAAAAATTAACTCAAGATGTTTTAAAGACTTAAATGTAAAACCCAAAACTATAAAAACCCTGGAAAACAACCTAGGCAATTCCACTCAAGACATAGGCACAGGCAAAGATTTCATGATGAAGATGTCAAAAGCAATTGCAACAAAAGCAAAAATTGACAAATGGGATCTATATTAGTCCATTCTCATGCTGCTATGAAGAACTGCCCAAGACTGGGTAATTTATAAAGGAAAGAATTTAATTGACTCATAGTTCAGCATGCCTTGGGAAGTCTCAGGAAACTTAAAATCACAGCAGAAGGGGAAGCAAACATGTCCTTCTTCACATAGCAGTAGGAAGGAGAAGTGCCAAGCAAGGCAGGAAAAGCCCCTTATAAAACCATCAGATCTTGTGAGAAGTCACTCACTCTCACAAAAACAGCAGCATGAGGGTAACTGTCCCCATGATCCAATTACCTTCCAGCAGGTCACTCCCACAACATGTGGGGATTATGGGCACTACAATTCATGATGAGATTTGGGTGGGGGCACAGTCAAATCATATCAGGATCTAATTAAAATAAACAGCTTCTACACAGCAAAAGAAACTATCAACAGAGTAAAAAGACAACCTACAGAATGAGAGAAAATTTTTGCAAGCTGTGCATCTGACAAAGGTCTTATATCTAGCATCTGAAACAAATTTATAAGAAAGAAAAAAACCAAACAACCCCATTAAAGAGTAGGCAAAGAACATGAACAGATACTTTTAAAAGAAGACATACATGTGGCCAACAATCATATTTAAAAAAAGCTTAACATTGCTGACCATTAGAAAATGCAAATCAGAACACAATGAGATACCATCTCCCACCAGTCAGAATGGCTATTATTAAAAAGTCAAAAAATAACAGATGCTGGCGAGGTTGTGCAGAGAAAGGAACACTTTACACTCTTGGTGGGAGTTTAAATTAGTTCAACCATTGTGGAAGACAGTGTGGTGATTCCTCAAAGACCTAAAGACAGAAATACCATTCAACTAACAATCTCATTATTGGGTATATACCCAAAGGAGTATAAATTGTTCTATTATAAAGGCATGTGCATGCATTATGTTCACTGCAGCACTGTTTACAATAGCAAAGACATGGAATCAACCTAAATCCCCATCAGTGATATACTGGATAAAGAAAATGTGGTACATACACACCATGGAATACTATGCAGCCATAAAAAAGAATGAAATCATGTCTTTTGCAGAACATGGATGGAGCTGAAGGCCATTATCCTTAGCAAACTTTGCTTAACTAAATTGTCTAAAAACCATGATCCCTTGTTGATATAGTTTGAATATTTGTCCCTTCAAATCTCATGCTGAAATGTTATTCCCAGTTTTAAAGATGGGGCCTGGCAGGAGCTGTTTGGGTCACGAGGGGGGATTCCTTATAGCTTGGTGCTGTCTGGTTGTTTAAAAGTGTGTGGCCCCAGGCACGGCGACTCACGCCGGTAATCCCAACACTTTGGGAGGCCAAGGTGGGCGGATCACAAGGTCAGGAGATCGAGACCATCCTGGCTGACACAGTGAAACCCCGTCTCTATTAAAAATACAAAAATAAAAGCTAGGCGTGGCAGCATGTGCCTGTAGTCCCAGCTACTAGGGAGACTGTGTCAGGAGAATGGTGTGAACCTGGGAGGCGGAGCTTGCAGTGAGCAGAGATCACGCCACTGCACTCCAACCTGGGCGACAGAGCGAGACTCCATCACACACACACACACACACACACACACACACACACACACACACAAAGAGTGTGGCACTGCTCCCCCATCTCTTGCTCCTGCTCTTGCCATGTGATGTCCCTGCTCCAACTTCACCTTCCACTGTGAGTAAAAGCTCCCTGAGGCCTCCCCAGACTACGGACAATTGCAGACACCGTTTCTTATACAGCCTGCAGAACCGTGAGCCAATTAAACCTCTTTTCTTTATATATTACCCAGCCTCAGATATTCCTTTATAGCGAGCAAGAATGTCCTAGTCCTTTTGTCCAGGTCATTGTTTGCATTCAGTGCAGATACTGTACCAAGCAAGTAGGAAAATCTGAAAACATGCTTGCTGAACGAACTACTGAATGAGGTCAAAGCAGCTAGGTTGTTTGCTATAAAATGGATAAGGATCTTACAGAGCTTCCTCTAAAAATGCTGCACAGTCTAGAAAGAGAACCAACTGAAGACAGTGATAAAAAATAATCTGTGTATGCTTACCAAGTGGTCTCAGTGCTACAGATATAAATAGAAAATGAATCCAACTATTAAAAAGGCCACAACTCCAAAAGAGCAGCTACAGAAGTAGATTCACGGTTTTCATTCTTTTATTCTGTAGAATTCCCATCAGGAATCCTGGTTCTTCTCAGGGTAATAGGATGTGACACCTGAGGCCCATGGTCAGATGGACTGTGGTGTGGTAGGAATGCTTAAGGAGAAGGGGAATGTTTTGAAAAGATGCAGTGGATGGTTTATCCCGTGCTTAAGAACTGACGCTGCAGACATTTTCTTAGCATCAAAGACTTTCATCCCTGTGTACTCCCTCATCAAAATTCTCTCTGATCATTAACAGTAGCCTTGAAAGCCATTTTCACATGCTCCCCATAGACTTCTGCGCAGCCATCCAATTCAAATGAAAATCTGATGAAATACGCTCTTGAAAAGCAAAAGTGTATGTACGACTCCCTTAAATAAGGCCCACATTGTTATTGGGATGACCATATATTTCACTTTGTTTTAGCTCATTCTTCACATTGGTTGGCATAGTGATATAGAGAGGGGCAAGATTTTTGTTAATTTCAGCATACATCGGCTGACCTGGCTGAGGCCCCTAGGAGCTGAATGTAGGGCTAATTTTGTTTTCCACTTTCTGTGCATAAAGTGCTGCTTTCTAACATAACCTCTGTCTTTCCTTTTTTCTTTTCTTTTTTTCTGTTTTTGTTTTTGTTTTTTGAGACAGGGTCTCACACTGTCACTCAGGCTGCACTGTAGTGCGCTGCAGTGGCAGCCTCTAACTCCCGGGCTCAAGAAATCCTCCCATCTCAGCCTGCCAAGCAGCTGGGATTACAGGCACATGCCACCACGCCTGGCTTTTTTTTTTTTTGTAGGAATGGAGTCTGGCTATGTTGCCCAGGTTGGTTTCTAACTCCTGGCCTCAAGTAATCCTCCGACTTTGGCCTCCCAAAATACTGGGATTATAGGCAAGAGGCACTATGCCTGGCTGTCTTTCCTTTTGACTCATTGGAATAATCTTCAACTCTTAATACCAACTCATTAACAAACAACAACAACAACAACAACAACAAAAAACCAAATAAAAACCCTGACCATAGGGAACAAATCATCCTTCCTTCACTTATAATCTTGTCTCCATCCCCTGCTTTTGCCTTTTTGTAGATGATCACACAAGTAAAGACTCTCTCTTCTCCCAAAAAATAAAGATATAAAAGAACAAAAGGTATATTCACATTCCAAATATATAGGCTAGGCCTATCATTTTCAGAAAAAATCAGTTATTAATTGTCCCTTAAATTGGCAAGCATTGACAATTATAACTACATATACAATTTAATCGATTTTTTATTTTTGCCAGTTGGAAATAATATTCAATTCACCTTTTCTGTCCTTGATCTCCAAGGATCTATAATATCAGTGCCCCCCAAAATTCAAAGCACATGGATTTGCATTTCATTTTCTTCTCTAGTTTAGGCATCATCCATGAGTTACAGATAATAAATCGACAAGCTTGCTGGTGCCTGATGACAGGGAAAAAGATATTTCCTAAAATACTTACCAATGTCTTCAGTATTTGTTCTCATCACCATTGTCATCCCTGCCAGACTTAACTTAGTAATGAATTGATAAACTCCTTAATCTGTAGTTGATCAGTAGCCTTTCTCATATTCCCCAGAGTCTAGTGGCTGGGGTAAGTATCAATTTATCTACTATTTTGAGCC
The DNA here is from genome assembly GCF_000951035.1 of Colobus angolensis palliatus. Classification (NCBI taxonomy): domain Eukaryota; kingdom Metazoa; phylum Chordata; class Mammalia; order Primates; family Cercopithecidae; genus Colobus; species Colobus angolensis. Next base: position 234,969 of record NW_012117866.1, on the reverse strand, counting down.
TTTCCGAACTGATTTAAAATTCAAAAGGTCTTGCATGCCGTGAAATCAAAATCAAGGGCCTTTGCACCCTTTCAACTGTTCCTATGAATAAAATATTTTCTACATTTATAGAATGAATGACTTTCAAGTGTGATATTTTATTTGGTGACATTTGATGGAAGGAAAAAAATAACCATGTCATTTATGACGAATAGCAGGTTTTGGAGTTGGGGAAATCAGATCAACTTTATCAACTGGGCTTCAAATGGTGACATCTGATGTTTTCCACAGGTGCTCTGAGCTTAGCTGGTAATAAAGAATCGCAGAACAAGCTGATAAACTGGGGTTGCTCTGGAAGTACCCTGTCCAGCCTAATTTATTGCCAAATGTGTAAAGAGAACAGAGACCCTCTGCGGGATGTTCCTGTGATAAAGTCATCCTCTGCGGTCTGCCTGGACAGCACATGAAAAGCTATGACTGTAACCTTCCAGCACTTAATCCCTGATCAGCTCTTTCTAAACAATGCCACCTGCTCTTTCCTCTCTACTCATGTGTTACAGAAATATCTGACCAAATTATAAGAACAAAAACATTTGTTCTACTTTCAAAAGTAACAATTTAAGGTTCCTTCCTGCAGAGTAGAAATTATCTGAAATGATACGCATCCAGGCACTTGATGGGTGATCAACGGTTAATTAACAACATGGATGGAATTTTCTAAAGATCCTTTCAATTGAGTTCATTTGCTCTTAGATGTTTCAATTAAATGATCCCCATCTTTGCTCTAAAGAGTCAACCTGGAAATTATAGACTCTGCAGGTGATTATCTTCTGTGTGAAGGGAGACGCTAGAGACAGCAATGAAATGGTGAGCCATTTGTCAAGGAGAAAAAGAAGCACACTGAAAGAGTCCTTGAGAGAACGGAACTTGGTCTTGAGTTGAACTTGGATGTTGAATAGAAAACTGTAAGGGTGCATCTTATTTCACATTTAATGTTTGTTGAGTAGTTAACAAAAATCACATATATCACACACCTAGTTTTATTTACAGGTCTAACAGAACAGGGCACACCTATTCTGACATACTTGAAATAAAGAAGAAGGTACTAAAAAAATTTAAAAATCATAACAGTAATCGAGCACAAGCCATTACATTCTTTCAGATCAGAAAATAACACCTCACTGAAAATTATAGGAACAGGAACATTGCTAAGTCTAGGGAAAAGGAGATTGAGGATGGACAATAATTACGTCTGTGGTCTCAGAAAAGTTTCCGGGGTTTGCCTGCAGCTGCAGAAAGGGCTGTCATAGCATATTCATGTTTCTAAGGTCTAATGATGCCACTGCTAAAAAGCAAAAGTCAAATAAGGATTTAATTTTTTAGAAATACATAGTGTATGCCGGGCGCGGTGGCTCACGCCTGTAATCCCAGCACTCTGGGAGGCCGAGGCGGGCGAATCACGAGGTCAGAAGATCGAGACCATCCTGACTAACTGGTGAAACCCTGTCTTTACTAAAAATATAAAAAACTAGCCAGCGAGGTGGCAGGCGCCTATAGTCCCAACTACTCCGGAGGCTGAGGCAGGAGAATGGCGTCAACCCGGGAGGCGGAGCTTGCGGCGAGCCAAGATCCGGCCACTGCACTCCAGCCTGGGTGACAGAGCGAGACTCCGTCTCAAAAAGAAAAAAAAAAAAAGAGAAATACATAGTGTATTATTTTGGCATCAGCATTTAATTGTGTCCTCTGCTAACATCTCTTTTATAAATATTTCAGAATGATTAAAGAAAAAGAAAGTGTCACGGCCAAGTAAGTTTGATATGCTCCGTAAAGTAACATCAGTAACATTTTAGATATTTTTAGATCTCTTTGGAAAGACAGAAATCTGTTCATCATGGTTTGCTTCAAGTTGCCTAAAAATAGAAGACTTCAGAAAACATTTTATATGACTAATAATTGTGTCCTAAAAGCATGGCATTTAAAAAGTTCTTAATCAATTGATTGAAATGATAAAATTACATGGAGCTAGGATTTATAATGAAGAACATTGACCGGGCACGGTGGCTCACACCTGCAGTCCCAGTACTTTGGGAGGCCGAGGCGGGTGGTTCACAGGAAAATGCAAACTTCCAAACATTACCTGACCATTGGTGGCATTGAGTGATGATTTTATAAGAACAAGAATTTTACTTTGAGATAAAACAAAACAAACAAAACAAACAACAAAAAACCTCTCTGTTGAGTAAAGAATACATTTCAACAAAGTGATTAAGATCAATGAAGTTACAATGTATCTGTCACATACCAAGAACATAAAACTGTAGACCATGATATTATTTTCTGCTGACATTGGACTTGGGTATAGAAGTTTTTTAAAGGACACTGAGGAACTCAGACAACTAAGTTATTACTAGGTGAACAATGAGGATATGACTACAATGAAATTTTATGTGCAGTATAACAGCATCAAACGCAGTGGCTCACATCTGTAATCCCAGTACTTTGGGAGGCTAAGGCAGGAGAATCGCTTGAGTCCAGGGGATCCAGCCTGTGGTGAGCTGTGTTCACACCACTGTACTCCATCCTGGGTGATGGTGTGAGACCTTGTCTCAAAAAACTAAAACAAACAAACAAAAACACATAACAAATATTGTTCCTTGGATTGGTGTCTGGAGATTGCTCAGCCTTCAATGAATGAAAGTAACAAATGCTTTAAGCATCCTTCCTGTGTATTCTTATTTAGATTTGTACTTGCTGGTTTTTCTGCTTCTCATAGATTTCTCTGATATTTCCATATTATTAGACATGCATTATCAATTTATCTTTTAAATATTGTATGCAACCTTTTAGGCATTTCGAACCAGCATGTTTGCATGAAGTAACTCATCTACAATATTTCTGGAAACAGAAGTTTCACACTCTTCATTCACTCCTTTTAAAATTGAGTGCACAAAGTCGGCTAGGATGTCTGTTTCCAATTCAAATGGAGTGACCCTCCTGCCATAAACAACCATGAAGTTGAACAGATATACAAGGTACCTGATTTTGACAGTGGCCCATAGGCAGTGCACGACTGTAGTCTCCAAGAACAGAGTGGATTCATGGGACCGTCTTGCTTCCAACTGAATATAACTTCTTGGCTGGTGAACTGGCAGCAAAAAAGGCCAAGGTCGTTCTTCTGAGCTGAGGAGGCATTGATCAGATTTCTTAGAGCCTCAACTGGCTGGAATCTGTGGGTTAGGAAATCCAAAGGAGGAAAATTTGCAAGCAGGTGGTTCAAAATTTGGGAGAGTATTCACTTCATGTCTGCAATGTTGGCTGAGGTAGCCCATGCATATGGCACAAGACTTACTAAAGAATAGCTGCAAAGGACTGAAGGAGAAAAAGAAGTGTGTGAACAAAAAGTATCTGAGACAGATCTCGATCAATTTAGAAAGTTTACTTTGCCAAGGTTAAGGACGTACCCGAGACACAGCGTTAGGAGGTCCTGACTGCATGTACCCAAGCTGGTTGGGGTACAGTTTCATTTTATATATTTTAAGGAGACATGAGACATCAATCAATATGTGTAAGATGTACATTAATTCAGTCTGGAAAGGTGGGACAACTCAAAGCAGGGAGGGTACTTCCAGGTCATAGGTAGATAAGAGACACCTGGTTGCATTTTTTTAAGTCTCTGATTAGCCTTTCACTGAATACACAATTTACATGTGAGACAGGGGTAAAGGAATAGTTACTTATGCCTTAGTCTGGTTCAGTGAATCTGCATTTTTACATCAGTAATAGGGCAGAGGAAGCAATCAGATACACATTTGTCTCAGGTGAGCAGAGGGATGATTTTGAGTTCTGTCCTTTGTCCTATACCTGTGAAGATGAACTACCCATTATCATTGCCAGGATGAAATTCAACAGAACTATTTTAGGGTAAAGATCTTCAGGCCCACAAGGAATTTTGCTGTGGGCAAATTGTGAGGGAAGCATGTAGCTTTTTTATCTTTGTGTTATAGCTGCCTTATTTGGGAATGAAATGGGAGACAGGTTCCCCTGATGCAGTTCCCAGGTTGACTTTTCGGTTGGGCTTGGTGATTTTGGAGTACTGTGATTTCTTTTTCCTTTGACAAGCATAAGAGCATAATCAGCACCATAGTTCCCCCTTATCCATGGATGATAAGGTCCAAGACTCCAGTGAATGTCTTAATCTGCACATAGCACCAAATCATATCTACAGTGATTTTTCCTATACATACACACCCATGATAAAACATAATTGATACACTAGGCACAGTAAGAGATTAACAACAACACCTAATAATAAAGCAGAACATTCTAACAATATGCCAGCATCACTACTCTTGCGCTTGTAGCCGTTATTAAGAAAAATAAAGGTAACTGGCACACAAGCACTGCCAGAGGGCTACTAAGTGACTAATGGGCAGGTAGCATCTACAGCGAGGCACCCTGGATGATTCACATCCTGGGCAGGATGGAGCAGGGTGGCACAAGACTTCTTCACATTACTCAGAATGGTGCACAATTTAATAATTATGCATTGTTTATTTCTGGAATTTTCCATTTTTTTTTTTCAGACTGTGGTTGACCGCAGGTAACTGAAACTGTGGAAAATAAAAACACAGTAAGAGTAGACTACTTTATCTCAACCCTTTGAATGTCTCACTCAGCCAGAGTACAGCAACTCACCACCTCATTGTGTGTCGCAGAATTGTGTGTCGCAGAATTCACTTCATTAACACAAATGCAAGGTATGCTTATTTATAAATACTCTCAGAAGGGTAGATGAGAACTCTTTAATAGCGTTTACCTGTGGGAGCTGGAGGGCAGTGTTTGGGGCTTTGAGGGATTTATTTAACCGTTGATTGCACGGCTATGAGTATTGTATGAATTATTTTACCCTTGGGCTGGGCCTAGTGGCTCACACCTGTAATCCCAGCAGGTAAATCGCTTGAGCCCAGGTGTTCCAGACCATCCTGGGCAAAATAGTGAGCCCCTGTCTCTACAAAACAATACAAAAATCAGCGAAGTGTGGTGACACGTCCCTGTAGTCCCAGCTACTCGGGAGGCTGAGGTGGGAGGATCATTTGAAGCCCGGGAGTTCGAGGCTGCAGTGAACTACAGTTGTGCCACTGCACTCCAGCCTGGGCAACATAGTGAGACCCTGTTTCTACAATAAAATACGGAAATTATCCAGGCATGGTGGTACACACCTGCGGTCCCTGCTACTAGGGAGGCTGAGGTGGGAGGATCGCTTGAGCCCAGGAGGCAGAGGTTGCAGTGAGCCAAGATCGCACCACTGCACTCCAGCCTGGGGAACAAAGTGAGACCTTGTCTCCACCAAACAAACAAACACACACATACACAAATAATAATAACAATAATTTACCCTCATCACATATAACTTAAAAGTTCTTAAGTCTTAAAAGTTCAAAATATATAATATCTATTGAAAATTACATTCCCTTAGTGTTTTCTTCCTTTTTTCATATTGAATCATCTTTTTGCACTATTTCTTACTAGTCACAGTTATTACTGAAATCTTCCAAAAGATTTTAAGTTGCACTTCCAAAATGTGCAACTTAAGAAAAATGATCAAGAAAAATTAAGGATCTATCTATAACCTGGGAAATAGTAATGAAGTTCATTTTGGATAGTTGACTGAAGGAATTACAGTCCTTTGGAATGAAACTGAAGCTTTAAAAAAAAAAAAAAAATGCCTGAAGAAATAGGTTACAAATATGCAGTTGGGCTTTTCATGCTCAAAGTTCTCTGTGAATAGAATTATTCTGACAGAAAAGGATTTGTGGACATGGCCACCAGGCTGTGACTTTAAAGGATGAAAATCTTCAAGATTCTGAACCAAATCACTGCCTGCCTCAGACCAATAACAAACGGGATTACCAAAGTCAATTGTGTTATCAGCACAATTCAGCCTGATAAAGCTTGAATATCTAGATGAAAGAGCATTACTCAGTGCCTCGAGATTAGGGGAAAGAGAGACATATGAGATAAAATGGGAAGTATATTTATGTTCCATGGTTATCTTTAAAGCATTTTAGTGAGGTCTCAGGTTTGTATGGGAACATGTGAATAATATTTTAACAGTAAAATAGAAAATGTGATGCAATATAAATAATTTACATTAGTATTGTTATATTGGATATATAGAGATGAAATATATTGATTATTTGTAAGCATTCTTAGACATCAAAAGAATACACAAAGCTGAATTTAAAAAAAAAGATACAATTCTTAGGTGCTTTACATATTTTATGGAGAGTTCCATTAAGAAGCCGATTCCAATGCTGAAATTGAATGTAGTTCTTTTCAAAAACAGATTTAATTACTTTCCAGTTATAAATTTATCTTAAAAATAAGTTGTGCCTTTTATCGCTAGATTTTATTTACTATATATTATACTTCATAATATGTTGCAGTCTATTGATCTGGAAATTAGGGAAGTTGATAACTTATCTTTAAGTATTTTTCAATGTCTGATAATAACAAAAACATACAACCTAGGGCAGCTGCTTGAGTGGAATACAGTTACCGGAAATCAAAGACGTCCATGCTGCCAAAATCCTTCCTTTCTGGTTTACTCAGATATTTTTGTTAACTTGCTTTTTCATCTTTTAATGGCTTCCAAGGCATATATAGTCTGTCCATTCTGACTGAGTGAAGAGTTCACTCTCGTTTCTCACAAGAATATTTTTCTGTGCTTAGAATAACAGTATTTTATAGCTGGAATGCAGATTGTGTGAGTGTGTCTGTGTGTGCGTGCATTTGGGTGTGTGTTGTGGTACTCGGGGAATTTTATTTCAATTCTGCCACTTAATTATGTGCACCTGGCAGACACCCTGCCATATACATCTTTATTTCCTGGCCACGTTTTGCTGAGACTCAATGGATAGTGAATAAAGAGTAAATTTTCTCTATTCTCTTCATTAGTTTGTTCCTTCGTAAATAAAAAACTGTTGTGTTTGATTTTATTTTACTATCTTTTTAAGATGAAAACAACAAAAATTGTAATAAGACCATATAGAATTATAAATGTACTTCAAAGCACTTCTTTACTCGCATTCCAAAAAAAAAAAAAATGAAGAGCAGTATTTTAATTATCATTACTTACAGTGATTTAATGATCAGTCTGAAACATATTCTGTTTTCTATTGAAGTTGCCTTTTTGATTCAAGAGTAATTTAGAAGAGATGAGTGGGGCAAAAGAGAGATATTAGAAAGGGACTTGAGAAATCTTTAGAGGATAGTTACATGTTAAATCTCTTGATTGTGATGATGGTTTCCTGGTTGTATATAATCATAAAATCTTGTCAAATTACGTGCTTTAAATGTGTGCAGTTTTGTGTATGTCAATTATACCTCAATTAATCTGTTTTTAAAATGAGGCTTTGTCATAACAGCAAACTAAAAATATGTGACAGTGGCTTCAACGATGTTCAAACCTCCTATGTGTTTATTGATTTTTGGTCTCATTATTTTATCAATTATTAAAGAGGACTATTAAAATATCTGACTCCCTGCAACTCTATAATTCTGCTTCATATATTTTGAAGTTCTATTATTAGATGTACAAATGTTTAGAATTCCTGTATCCTCTGGATAAATCGACCCCTTTATTATTTTGAAGTTAACTTTATTCGTGGTAATATTCTCTGTTCTAAAATCTTTTTTGTCTGATATCAATATAGACATTTCAGACCGTTGTGATTAATGTAAGCATATTATATATTTTTCATCACTTTGCTTTCAATCTTTTTCTATTTGAAATGTGTTTGTTGTAAACAGAATAAAATTAGGTATTGCTCTGTACATATTCTGAAAATCTCTGTTTTTTGATTGACATATTTAAACCATTCACATTTAATGTGATTAAGAATAAATTCATTCTCTACATATGTATTTTTTATTTGTCCATCTGTTCTTCCTTCAATTCTTCCTCATTTTCTTCATTCTTTGGGATTAGCAGAATGTATTTTGCGATTCCATTGTATTTCATTTTTTGGTATATTAGCTATAATGCTTTACATTATATTAGTTACTGCTTTAGGGTTTATAGTGAATCTAAAGCCTGTCACAATTTACCTTCAAGAGATATTATACCATTACATGAATAGTATAAGGACCTTAGAATAGATAACATCCGTTCCTTCTCTTCTGACGATATTACCATTGTTACTATGCATTGTACTTATACATATGCAATAAACCCCATAGTACATTGTTATTTTTTGAAATAATAAGAAAAAATTTTAGACATTTATTTACCCCTGTTGTTATCATTTTAGCTCTTTATGTCTTTTATTAGATACATATTTCCATCTAGTATAATTTCCTATCTACCTAAAATTTCTTGTACTGCAGGTCTGGTAGTGATGAACTCTTTCAGATTTTTGTGTCAGAAAAAAAATTTATTTCATCTTTGTTTTGAAAGATATTTTTGCTTGGTATAGATTTCCAGGTAGGCAATTTTTTAAAAATTTGTTTCAGTAGTTCAAAGATATTTCTGCACTGCCTGCTCACTTGAATTGTTTCCAGTGAGAAATTTTAATATGTTCTCACTATACTTTCAGTTTTCCTTAAAAAAATATTCTGGCTGTTCTTGTAATTTTCTTTTTGTCTTTTTTTGAGAAATTTTACGATGATGTGTGTTTGTGTTTTTGTAGCTTCCTTCACGTGTCTTGATTTGGCATCCATTGAGCCTCTTGGAATTGCTGGTTCATATTCCTAATCAATATAAAAGTTTTTCAGCCATCATTTAAACATACATTTTTTCTGTGCCTAGTTTTTTTTGAGACTTGAATTACACTTGTAAAAGGTAGCTTTCATTTTCTGTTCATGTAAAAATTGTTCTTTTCTTTTTGTATTTCATTTAGTCATTCATTTGGTTACTTATTTATTCATGGTCTTTATTGCTGTTTCTTCATATTCACTAATTATTTTATCTAAAATGTCCTAACCTGCTATTGGTCCATGCAGGGTTATATTTATGTGCTTATTTATATACCCTATTCTCTAATGAACTTTTTAAACATTTGGAATACTGTAATAAGAACTGTTTTACAGTATTTGCTATTTCTGTCATCTGGGTCCATTCTGGCTCACCTTTTGATTAATCAATTTATCTCATTATTATTGTCTTTACTTTTGCTTTTTGTTTTTTGCATGTCTTAAAAACTTTGATTGAATGCAAGACATTGTGGAATTTCCTTTTATGCCTTGGGTATTTGTGTAGTCCTATTGTAGTCCATTTCTATAAATATTCTTGAACTTTAACTTCATATATAATTTTGTTATTTTAAAATAGTGTTATTATTCTAGGTTTTGCTCTGAACACATTTTAGGAAGGACCACAGCCATACTCAATAATCCCTTAATTCAATGTGAGAAAAAGGATCTTGGCTGAACCATGTCTAGACGGCACTGAACCATCTGAGACAATGAATAGACTACATTACAGGATGGAATATTAGGATTTGTTGAATTTGAGACTCTATAACAGTGGTTTATTGATCATTAGATCATAGAAAAAGCAATAGATAGACAGCTGGAAAGATTCTGTTTGATAGAGGCAGAAAATTTCTGTATCTGCTTGGTAAAAGCTTAAGACAATCTAATGGAGAATCTCAATTTCTTACCCAATGTCCAGGCTCATGCCAACCACAGATGCAGAGCCTTTTAACTGAAGTGGAATATTCTTGAGGAAGACCCATAAATAATTCACAAGAGTATATGATGAAACTTGAAACTTCCCCTATAGCTTACCAAAATGGACTTCTAACATTTTCCTGAATAAACATGAACAGAGGTAAAAGAAAAACCTCCTGGGAATTAATTTTTAGATATAAGGATTTTGATGTATAAATAAGTGTGCCCGTATTAAGTAATTTTTCAACATGCTCCATTAATGTGGAAGTAATGACATATAACAGATATTTTATAGTGAAATTATATAAAGTCACATCCAATGCAAGTCTTTCTAAATGATAAGTGTGCTAAAGAATAAATCTAAGTGATAATCTAATAAAACTATTAAAGCCACTGTTTACATTGGCTATTTTTGTAGTCTGTTTTACTTTTGAGAGTTGCACATTTAGTCTGATGTTTAGATTAATTCCTTCTTGAAAATATGGTAATTTTCCCCTAAAATTAGAAAAAATTTTTAAAAATTGGAAAAATTTTAAATTTTTAGTTTTTGAAAACGAAAATACAGAAGTTCTACAGGTTTTACTAATTTTATAAAGTATATATATTTTTTAAAATCATATAATGGATACACATTGGATTTAAAGAATGGTTTTCTAGGTCTGTATTAATTCTGGGTCATGCTCAGATTTTACCAATTAGATAGAGGAAGAATCTCTTTTGCAGTGTGTGTGCAAACAATGTCTGTCCCTGTGGTTGTAAAACATCTTATCTGCCGCTGCTCAAGCTATTGGTGAGAAAATAGCCACTGTCTGCTCAGGTCCTCAGAACTGACAATGCCGACAGAATGCTCAGTGCTCAGGGATAATTTCTGCCGAGTACAGCATGATGGCTACTTCAAACGGCAGCTCTAGCACTGTTGGGGAATTAATGCCTGCTTTACTATTGTTTTGTTACAGGCTTAGTGCTCATAGAACCTGAGTGATCATCTGAGTTTTTCACAAAAATCGGCAGTTAAGTATTTCTCCTAATTAGCTCAACGATGTGTAAATAGGCTATAAATAGCTCTTAGAGCTATTTGCAGATAGGTTAGAGTAAACATTCTAAAGGCTGGTTTAAAACTTCAGCTTTTTCAGCCTTTTCGGATCTCTTCCTGGTTGATAAGAAAATAAAATGAATTATTTCTTTTTGTATGAAGCCTAAGGTCACTCAGTCAATAACTGATTTAAGAATATCCTCATAAATATATTTTTTTAATATGGGAAACACTGTGGTTGCCACTTCTGGTTAATTTCACCAATGTTTATTACTAAGAATGTTAAATGAAATAACATAAACGGCAATTTTATTAATGCTGATTTCCCAGACTAATGCTTAACCAGTGTAAATCGTGGAAAAACATGATTATACTCAAACACAGAGATACACAGATTATAGATATAGATAGATAGATAGATGATAGATAGATAGATAGATATTCATATATAAAGATATGTTGAGATGAATAGAGGTATAGATAGACATAGATGGTAGATAGATAGATTGATATAGATAAATAGATGATAAATGATAGATAGACAAAGATGGATAGGTAGATAGATTTTTGAACACCATTTTTTTTGCTCTTAATCACAAAGTCAAATGCATCTCCTCATTTTTATTTGTTATATGTTCATACTTCATCAGATAATTTCTTTCATGATCTTTATTGAAAATCTGTATTTTATTAGAAAGAGAATCATAATAGATTTCTTAATATTGCTATTTTGTGGTTGAATTAAAAAGATTAGAATAGAGGATGTTTGGAGATTACCTAGCAAAAAATAAACCGAACTGCACGTGATGGCTTTTGTTTTGTTACTGCTTAGGGCCATTGCTGAATGTGATTCCAAGCCATGTTTGCTGTAATACTCCATGAAGGCTAACAACGTAGATTGCTTCCACTCGGTTCTTATCACAGTTAAAGGGCTTTTTGTTTTGTTTTGTTTTGTTTTGTTTTACAGAGCCTCACTCTCTCAGCCAGGCTGGAGTGCAGTGGCACAGTCACAGCTCACTGCAGCCTCAACTTCCCAGGCTCAAGTGATTCTCCCACTTCAGCCTCCCACAGTAGCTGGAACCACACATCCCCAACCTCCAGGCTATAGGCAGGTACCAGTCTGTGACCTGTTTGGAACTGGGCCACACAGCAGGAAGTGAGCAGCAGGCAGGCATTACCATCTGAGCTCCGCCTGGATCCTCCTAGGAGCGCAAACCCTATTGTGAACTGTATATGCGAGGGATTCGGGTTGTGTGCTCCTTGTAAGAATCTAATGCCTGATGATCTGTCACTGTCTCCCATCACCCCCAGACGGGACTGTCTAGTTGTAGGAAAACAAGCTCAGGGCTTCCAGTGATTCTACATTATGTTAAGTATTTAATAATAACAGAAATAAAGTGCACCATAAATGCAATGCACTTGAATCATCCTGAAATCATTCCCTACCCCCTCATGTTCCCACTCCTGTCTGTGGAAAAATTGTCTTTCAAAAAACTGGTACCTGATGCCAAAAAGATTGGGGACAGCTGGCTGGGATTACAGATGTGTCACCACATCCAGCCTTCCAGCCTTTTTTTTTTTTTTTTTAAGAGACTGAGCTTCACCATTTTGCACAGGAGGGTCTTGAAATCCTGGGCTCAAGCCATGAGCCAGCCACAGCTTCCCAAAGTACTGAAATCACAGGCATGAGCCACCGCACCTGGCCTGTTTGTCTGTTTTTGAATTGAAAGCTGATGAGCATATATGTTCTCTAAAGAATCAGGTAGTTCTATTACATTTAAAAATGTTTGCTTCCTCCCTATTCTTCAATAGGTTTTTTTAGGAAAAAGTCGTACTGCAGATATTGTCAAGATTTTTGATTAAATTCTTTTTCCACAGCTAGCACTGCGCCCCAACAGTCACGAAGATTCGGTGAGAAGGCTATGGAATGCAAGGCTAGCTATATTTAGATAAATCACTACACTCTGAACCAAGGAAGCTTTCAGAAGAATATAGCAAAGAATACATGAATAGCAGGGAACAGTGATCACCACATATAGTTGGTGGCAGATGACTAATTTATTTACTTCCCCTGTAATTTATTTTAAAAATTAATTAGAAGGAAGAATTTAATATGACTTGCAATTCATTCATTCTTAAATTCAAATAGAGGTGAAGAAATCATGATTGAAGTTCTGTTGGTAAGCTATACAAAAGTTAAACCCTAAACTATAGGATGTTTCTTCTCACTATGAACCTCAGAGTCCAGAAAATAATGGTACATATTCCCAACTAATTTTAATGAATGATGGTAAGTGCTTCAACGGACATATGCATATACTGTAGCAACACAGAAGAAAGATTAATCAGTGATACTTATTTTATTGGCAACATTAGGGCAAAGATTGAACCAAAGGGAAAATAACATCTGAAGCACAAAGAGAAAGACAAACAAAGTAAATAGCAAAAAAATAGGAAAATGCTTGGAATATGCTAAGCATAGGCATAACTGAACTTGAGCTCTGTGTTTGTGAAGATGAGAAAATAAAGGAAGGGGTTAGTATTACGTCAGTGCAAAAGTAATTGCGGTTATCATTGAAAGTAGTGACAAAAAACTTGTTCACCTTTGCACCAACATAGATAAATGATTGGCGTTCAAGTTGACGAGTACAATATGTTAGAAAATTTGCCTTTCCTAGTTGTGAAGCACACCACAGCTGCTGGTGACAGTTTTACGTAAAGAAGAGGAGTGAAAAAGGATGGAAGTTCAATGTGCTTCTGTTCACTTTCAGGCAACTTTGAGTCATGAAAAAGGGATCTTGAAATATGGGTCTGCACTATGGAATGATGCTCCCTGCTACATCTCGGAATCAGACATCATGACTAAATCATTTTATTTGAAGCCATGGATGGAAAACACGCTAACTAGGAAGACTATCTAGGGGTTAGGTAGAAAACCCCCAACAAGTACCTGGAAAATACAAACATGCAAATGTCAAAAAGGATGAGGCGAGAATAGCCAGGAGAAGGGAGGAGAGTGGGAGACGCACTGTCATTTAAGAAGGGCTTTGGTCTTCGACTTCATGTGTTGTTGAGGTAGTTCTGTTGCCATTAATAATAAGCAGCTTGTTTTTGTTTGTGTTTCATTTTAAAGATCATTTTTTAATTTAAATATAGAAGATTATAAAGTGCTCTTATAATATAATTCTAGGTGTCTTGAGAACGTTCTGTGCACCCCCCAAGCTTTTCTGAGCAGTTTTACAGAGGTATAATTGATATATAAAAATCTATACAAATTTAATGTATACAGTTTGATGAGTTTGAATATGCACCTATGAAATAATCATCACGATCTAGCTAACATATTTATCCATCACCTCCAAAAGTTTTCTGGTGCCTCCTACTTTTTGTGGTAAGAACACAACAGGAGACAGCCTTTTAGCAAAATTTTTACATGCAAAATACAGTATTGTTAACTAGATCCACTATGTTAATGAGGCAGATTTCTAGAGTGTATTCACCATACACGAATGAAATTTTACACCCATTGAAAACAATTCTCATTTTTCCCATCCCAACCCACCCCCTGACAATCACCCTTCTACTCTGCTTCTATGAGTTCGACAATTTCATATTTCACATGTAAGTGAAATCATGCAGTGTTTGTCTTCCTGTGTCTGTCTTACTTCACATAGCATAATGTTTTCATCCATATTGTCACAGATGGCAGAATTTCTTTCTTTTGAAATGCTGAGTAGTATCCCATGGAATGTAGAGACCATATTTTCGTTATCCATTAGTCTATCAATGAACAGTTAGTTTGTTTCCATACCTTGGCTATTGTAAATAATTCTGTAATGAACATAGGAGCACAGATATCTCTTTGAGATCCTCATTTCACTTTTATTTTTAAAATGAAGACACAGAAGTCGAATTGTTGGATCACATGGTAGTTCTATTTTTAATTTTTAAATTATATATATATGTATATATATAATTTAGAGATGAGGTCTCTCTATGTTTTGCCCAGGCAGGTCTCAAACTCCTAGGCTCAAGTGATCCTCCCAGTGTGTTGGGATTACAGGCATGAGCCTATTTTTAATTTTTGAGGAAGCTTCATACTGTTTTCCATAATGACTGCATCATTTTACTTTCCAACAAACACAGTGCAATAGTTCCGATTTCTCCACATTCTTGCCAACATTTGTTGTTTTCTAGTTTTTTATAATGACTCTCTTAACAAGTTTAGGTCAGTATCTCCCTGTGAATTTGATTTGCATTTCCCTGGTGATTAATAATGTTGAGCACCTTTTCAGGTACCTGTTGGCCATTTGTATGTTTTCTTTGGAGAAATGTCTATTTAGTGTTTTGCCCATTTTTAATTGAGTTATTTGGTTTTTGTTATTGTTGTTGTTGTACATGTTTTCATGTTGAGTTGAAAGAGTTCCTTATTTAGTTTGTATACTAACCCTTTATTAGCTGTATGGTTTGCCACTGTTTTCTCCCATTCCATAGGATACCTTCTCAATCTGTAGATTGCTTTCTTTACTGTGCAGAAGTTTTTAGTTGAATGTCATTCCACTTGTCTTCTTTTGCTTTCACTGCCTGTGTTTTTAGTGTCATGTCCAAGAAATCATTGCCAAGGTCAGTGTCAACAAGTTATTCCCTATATTTTCTTTTTGGAGCTATACAGGGTCTTATGTGAAGTCTTTACATGTCTTATGTGAAGTCTTGAATCTTTTTAGTTCATTTTTTCTGTTGTGTAATGGTTCGATTTCATTCTTTTTGCATATGGATATCCAGTTTTCCCAACATCATTTGTCCAAGAGACTCTCCTCTCTCTATGGTGTATCCTTGCAAGATCTTTTGATGGTACCTTCATAGGTTTATTTCTGGGTTGTTTATTCTGTTGCATTGATCCACATGCCAGTACCATACAGCTTTAATTACTGTAGCTCTATAATATATTTGAAATCAGGAAGTGTGATTCTCCAGCTTTGTTTGTCTTTCTCAAAATTGCTTTGGCTTTTTGAAGTCTTTTGTGGGTTCATTACTTTTTAAGATTGTTTCTTCAATTGCAACTTTTAAAAAAAAATATAGGGAGAATGTGCCCTCTAAAGTTATTCCATAGTCTAGGTTTTTAAAATGGAATCAACCCACATGCAGTTTAAAAACCAGAGAAATGTATTCCTTACTTCTGCCCAGCCTTTTCTACAACCAGCATATTATTCAGGTGTGAGATAGATGATAGAAAAATTGATAGATGTATATAATGATACATAGATAGATATAGACATAGGTAGATATTAGACACAGAGAAGTATCTGTTTCCAAATTAATTTAGTCACTCATCTAAGCCACTATCACAAAAAATAGTAAATCTTCATTAATATTTAAAGTACTGTATTTCATTTGGATACATAGCATTAAAAATATGATTTCCTGTCTTTCTTTCTTTCTTTCTTATTCTCTTTCTTTCTTACTCTCTCTCTCTCTTTCTCTTTCTGTCTTTTTCTTTCTTTCTTTCTTTCTTTCTTTCTTTCTTTCTTTCTTTCTTTCTTTCTTTCTTTCTTTCTTTCTTTCTTT
>NW_012117866.1:188269-218670 GCF_000951035.1 Colobus angolensis palliatus | reverse complement strand
CTTTCCTTCCTTCCTTCCTTCCTTCCTTCCTTCCTTCCTTCCTTCCTTCCTTCCTTCTTTCTTTCTTTCTTTCTTTTTTGATACAGAGTCTTGCTTTATTGCCCAGGCTGGAGCATATGATCTTGGCTCTTTGCAACCTCCGCCTCCCAGGTTCAAGCTATTCTCATGCCTAAACCTCTCAAGTAGCTGGGACTACAGGCCCTGCCAATACACCCAGTTAATTTTTCTATTTTTGGTAAAGATGGGGTTTTGCCATGTTGGGAGGCTGGCCTTGAACTCCTGGCCTCAAGTGATCCAGCTGTCCAGCCTCCCAAAGTGCTGGGATTACAGGTATGAGGCACCTCACCTGGCCTATGATTTCCTATTTATCTATCATATTAATTTCCTTTTTGTCTTTGCTTATTGATGACTAGCCAATTGCACTGTGGGCAGTAAAGCCATACTTTATGTTTGAAATCCTTTTAATTTTGCAGAGATTTGCTTTATAGCCAGGATACAAAAAATTTGTAATATTACACATATTCTTAAAATGAGCACATACTTTTCATTTTTGAGGATAAAGTTCTATAATTATTAATACCAATTATTTTGTTTCTGTAGTTCTCAGAGCTTCTATACATTACCACATTGTATTTTTAATGTCTCCTTGTCTTGTTTGTTACAGAGAATGAAAGATCTTCATTGCCCTATTTTATTATCTATTATTTCTCTTGGTGATGTCTTTTTATCCTTTACGTGCCCAGCAATTTCTAACAGAATGTCAGACATTGTATGCAAAAAATATGAATAATTTTAAGTCTAGGATAGCTTTATCTGTTTTAGAAAAACAGAGTTCGTTTGCTGCCAGTGGAAGTAGGAAACTAGAATCATGATGCGTTTTATGGGATTCATTGGGTTTCAGTCTTGGTGGAGGCCAGCCAGACTCCTCCTAGTTTATGTACTTACTCATAGGGTATATTTTTAAGGATCTCGATCTAAAGCACGGGAGATTTACCATTATTCACCGTGATGGGCATCACACTCCATTTTATTCTCCCTGTAAACCTATGAGGCTATTGAACTGTTTGCTCAACTTCACAGCCTCTTAGCTGCATCTTCATGAGTGGATAGACAACTCTGGGATAAGATCCCTGGATACTGACTCCATAATTATTCAGGCACATTTCAAATACTATTTGGGTTAGCTTTTTAGCTTTTGGTTTTTTTCAATGCAAAATTTGGTCTGAGTTCTGAGTTCTCCAGTTTGCCATAAACTGAAGTGTATTTTTCCTCTCAAGTGGTTTTACAATGCAGTCTTCCAAGTTGCCAGATCCTTTTTGTTCTGATCATTTTTAAACTAACAGTAGAGAGCAGGATTTAATCAAGGTTTCACAGGTTTCTTCAAGGAAATTATACGGTCACTATGTTTATTTTTTGGAGAGTTACTTTTCTTAGATTTAATGTAATTAAAGACACACAGTATCTGGACATCCATGCGACTAATACTTAGGTGAAATACACATTTACATTAAAATCATACTAACAATACAGCTTGTAAATGTAGAAGTAAATTGATAAAGAAAGTAAGAAAAATAGGGTTAGAAGGAATTAGTTCTACTATTTGGTAGTACAGTGGGGAAATTATAGTTAACAATAATTTATTGTGTATTTCAAAATAGCTAAAAGAGTAGTAATGTTCCCAACACAAAGAAAGATGTTTGAAGTGATGGGTAACCCAATTACCCTGACTTG
The DNA here is from genome assembly GCF_000951035.1 of Colobus angolensis palliatus. Classification (NCBI taxonomy): domain Eukaryota; kingdom Metazoa; phylum Chordata; class Mammalia; order Primates; family Cercopithecidae; genus Colobus; species Colobus angolensis. Next base: position 216,939 of record NW_012117866.1, on the reverse strand, counting down.
ATCATTGCACATTGTATGCATGTATCAAAATATCACATGTACCCCCAAAATACATCCAACTATGATATATCAATAAACATAAAAATTAAAGAACGCTTGCTTTTTAAAAATAAAAGCATCCCAACATAATTCAAATGTGCATAGGATCCTATAGAATAGTAGAACACATTCCTTGCAACAAATGTAAGTGTATCAGTTCTACACTATCATCAATTAAAGATATTATTAGTGCTAATGTGAGCCAAGTTTGAGAATAACAGAAAACTTTGTGCCATCTAAATAATGTTGGTTACAGGAATAAGGATTTAATATACTATAATTTATTATTATCATTATTATAAGTTTTAGATGGAGTCTTGCTCTGTGGCCCAGGCTGGGGTGCAGTGGCGTGATCTTGGGTCACTGCAACCTCCACCTCCAGGATTCAAGTAATTCTCCTGCCTCAGCCTCCCTAGTACCTGGGATTACAGGCCTCTACCACCACGTCTGGTTGTTTTTGTGTTTTTGGTAGAGACGGGGTTTCGCCGTGTTGGCTAGGCTGGTCTTAAACTTCTAACCTCAGGTGTTCCACCCACCTCGGCCTCCCAAAGTGCTGGTATTACAGGCGTGAGCTTCTGTACCCAGTCTATAACTTATTTTTGAATATCAAATACAGTTGACCCTTGAACAATTTGAGAATTAGGAGTGCTGACTCGTGTGTGGAAAATGTGCATATAACTTTTGACACCCCCGGCGTTAAATGACTAAGAGCCCACTGTTACCTGGAAGCCTTAGCAATAGCATAAACAGTTGATTAACACATGTTTTGTATATGTACTATGAATTATATTCCTACAGTAAAGAAAGCTAGAGAAAAGAAAATTATTAAGAAAATCCTAAAGAAGAAAAAATATATTTACTATTCATTAAGCAGAAGTAGACCATCATAAAGGTCTTCATCCTTGTCATCTTCAAGTTGAGTAGGCTGAGGTGGAAGAAGAGGAGGGGTTGGTCTCGCTGTCTCAGGAATGGCAGAGGAGGAAGAAAAGCCACGTCTAAGTGACCTGCACAGTTCAAACCCATGTTGTTTAGGAGCCAATTGCATTTACAATAGAAAATGAATAAAATATAGAAAAGTGTGTATGAAGGATAAAATGACTAGTGCCACTAATTTTAGGACAACTATTAATGTTTTGGTTTGTAATCTTTCTTGCTTTGAAAACTGTTTATGGACTAGACTCTATAGTTAAGGAATTGTGTAAATGATGAAAGTGAAGGGTTTTGTTCTAGTGGACAGATGAAAAAGACATTTGGAATATGCAGGTGCTTATGAGAAGACTGAGCAGAAAGACAGTCTGCCAGGATCTAAATAAGTTTCCTTAGGAACCAGAAAAACGATCATTGAATGTGGAGATCTAGAAATAATGAAAAATTGCAAGATTTGGCAAATCCCTGTGAAATAGATGGTAATTTAACAAGTATATCAAAGGGACCAGTGGAGGTGATGGGATCCTATCGTGGAAAAGCAGTTCTGAATCAAGGAAGGCTGGAACTAAGGTACCTTGTCTTCTAAGCAAGATACAGAAGCAGCAGTCTCTTCCATTGGAGAGATCATATGGATTTCCAGCATGCTTTCTCAACCTTGACGCTATGATATTTGGGGACTGATAATTCTTCGTGGTGGCATGGGGCTGTCCTATGCATTGTAGGATGTTTACAAGCATCTCTGGCCTCTACCAACTAGATGCCAGCAGTGCTCTCCTAATCACAAATGTCTCTAGTCGTTGTCAAATGTCCTGTGGCATACACAATGTCCCCTACTCAGCTCTCCCTCCCATTCCATTAAAACACACTGAATAATGCATTGCCTATATCTTTAGATTGGACCACTGTGGTTCAAAGACTGCAGGGTCCTCTCCAGACACTTTAAATCAGGTAGAACTAATATTTTCCCCCAAACCTTTGGGGTTAGCAAGCTTAAAGCTTTTAAATTACCGCTTTCCAATGATGGCAACCAGTGGTTTTTCTAAAATCCTGCAACAGAGGCATGGGGTGAAATTACTTTCATGACAATAAATACCTACGAAAAGTAAATGAACATTTCCCATTCCAGATGACATTCCCTGCAAATGCAAAGTTCATATTTGCAGGAGATTTTAGCAAACTTCTCCCATGTGCTACTCCATATGACTTTTACCCAAAGGACTTTAACCCAGTTTGCAAGAAGCATGGAAGAGCTATTCTCACTTAAGGAAGACGTCCCTGGAGGGCAACCAACATCCACTCAGAAAACCTTGGATGTTCAGTTCTATCCTAGAGCTCCCTGGAGCTCCCTCTAGCTCATAGAGCAGCTATACGAATGCTGAGCTATCACAAGAATACCAGGACTTTCTTTTCCTCCCAATTCCTAGGACATCAGACAAGCAACTTCAATGGCAATGCAAAGCCAGAGAATACTGACTGATTGGGTAGAATACTTATTTTTCAATATCTCCATGGCAAATTAGTCAAGTACTGAAAATGTTTCTTTTAGAGACTGGTGGTTTAGACATTTTAAACTTATTTAGAATCAAGTATTCTTCATCGTTGAAATGGGGATATTCTTATGTAGCTTAGTTTTACCGTAATCATGTGCTCAGTATCATAGCTGGAATTATAAAAACAGGATGTGAGGATGTGAGATAGAGCTTTTAAAGAGGAGGGAAACAAAAGGACAAATATGAGTGGCATTGTAATTTATTCAGAACTGACCCCAACAACTGCATGAAATGGAAATTTATGTTAATTGAGATCAGAATTAAAGCAACAAATCTCCTTAAAATTTAGCTACTTTTTAATATCATAAAATGGCTTGGCGTCAAAAGTATGATGACAAATTTTAAGCATTTTGATGATGAGAATATTATGAAAACATTTATTTCAATAATACATTTTGTGAAAAGGAAAGATGCTGACATTGAGATGTTTTGCAGAAATGCAGGGCTTATTTTGAGTTTCACTAAGGACTGCTTCCTGACTATGATTGAGAACTTGCAACTTGGTAGGTCAGTGCATTAAAAATATATATCATGTTGTTCTGGAAATTTGCTTTGGGTATGAATTATGAAAGATTATATCTACCAAATAAATACAGATGGTTAGAGTGCTTCACTTATCTTTTAGTTAAGCCCGCTATATCTTTCTACACATCATCTGGCGTATGATAAACAATATTGTTTGGGGCACAAGGACTTCCAGTTTATATATATATATCCTTGTAAAAAGCTAAATTTTCAGCCTGCATTATTCATTGGGAAATGAAAAAAATTCTATGCAGTCTTATCTACATTAAGACATCTGAAATGTATTTTGCAATATCTAAGTAGTGTTTATATTGACAGACACATATTAAAATATATATTAAATGTTTGAGGAAGGATAATTAGGGTTATACTCACTATAAAATTAGTTATTCAGCGATATGTGGACTCGTGATTAACATACACACACAGGTGGTGTGTTAAGAAATGCATGGTAGAAATAGCAAAGTGGGTGTTCTCTTTATCTGGTAAAGCAATCACTGTGGCTTCCTCCTCATCTTTATAAAGAAGGCTGAAGCCTACAGGTGTCGCTCTCCGTTGCTTCTTGACCTGACAAGGCCATGTGTCTCGGTAAATACAATGAGGAAATGGGCTTGAGACCTCACAGATACTGCCTTTGAAAAATAGCACTTTAATCCCAGTGTTCAGAGGTGTGGTCAAATGTCACATCTGCTCGAAGAACTGCTGTTGGCCACTCTCGCGGACATCGCAGCCGGATCGCATTGTTGTGTTTCATGGGCAGTGCAGACAGAGTTCCACTGCTTCCCTCTCACCATTAAGGGAGGATGCTACATGACCTGATATGAGCCTTTGGGGGATGTTTGTATCACTCAACAGAATGCCCAGTAGCAAACTCTGCATTTTGACAACCTCGATTCCTCCTGTTATGACTACAGGCATTATTTGTTGACAGATATCATGGGAACAACTCTTTCGTATGTGTGTGTCTGCAAAAACAACTGCTAAATAGGATAGAAAAGATAAATAGCATGTAGGCCATAAATGACGTCTCCCGTACTTGTGCTCTCCCATTTGGAATAAATTTAGATGGGATTGGACTCTCCTAACACATTGCTTATATCTTTAATGGGTGTATCTTTGTTGGTTTCAGCACATGCTACACCCTCTAGAAATTACTTTTCCCCATCTCCAGTCTAGGAAAAATTCTTGTGTATCCATGTTTTTCCTAGGAGGCTCCCAAGCCTTGGCCTCAGTTGATTCATTTCATGAATGAACGTCTGAACTAGAGTGGACCAAATTGATTCTCTTTCTAGGAATTCGCAGAATGGCCAGGAAAAGAGAAGAAGGAGAAGCTTTAGAAGGAAACAGCCTCATGTAATTCTAATAAAGAAATAGACATCAGGCACAGTGGCTTATGCATGTAATCCTAGCAGTTTGAGAGCCCAGTGTGAACAGATTGCTTGAGCCCAGGAGTTGGAGACCAGCTTGGGTAGCATGGTGAAATTCCATCTCTACAAAACAACAACAACAATAACAAAACCTGGCAGGGTGTGGTGTTGTATGCCGGCAGTCCCAGATACTTGGGAGGCTGAGGTGGGAGGATTGCTTGAGCCTAGGAGGTACAGGTTGCAGCGAACTGTGTTCGCACCACTGCAATCCAACCTGGACGACAGAGCAAGACCCTGTCTCTCAAAAAAAAAAAGAAAAACCCCAAAACCAAACAAAAAAACAAAAACAACTCCCAGTGGGAAGTCACCAGAGCTAGAGCTCCGTCAATTATTTATTTATTTTAGAGACAAGGTCTTGCTCTGTTGCCGGGAGTGGAGGGCAGTGGTGTGATCGTAGCTCACTGAAGCCTCCACCTCCTGGACTCAAGTGATCCTCCAGCTTCAGCCTCCTGAATAGCAAGGACTACAGGTGCACACCACCGTATTTTGCTATTTTCTAAATTTGTTTTGTAGAGATGATGTCTTGCTATGTTGCCCAAGCTGTTCTCAAACTCTGGGCCTCAAGCAGTCCTCCCGTCTTGGCCTCTCAAAGTGCTGAAGTTATAGGCATGAACCACTGCACCCAGTCAATGAATTACTTTACAGAGCCTTTGTGGTTAAATATGTTCTTTGATCCTGGGGGATTATGTCAACATCCTTTCCATGCATTTCCCTTTCTTGCTCAAGATATCTACTGTAAGTTATTTTACTTGCAACCAAAATAACTAACTAATAAGACATGGTTTCTATGAATCAGGATCTTCAGAGCACAGACTCAAAACTATGAACTGGTTGATCCAAGGCAGATTAAAGAACAATAAGATTTTAAAGCTCCCAGGTTAAGTTGAGAGCAGGTATTACTGCAGCCTCAGTTCACCTGTAATACCTTAAGATTCAGATTAGATTCTGATCATTTTGTCACTAAAGCAGGAGTGTCTTGGGGCCATGACAGTAAAATATAAAAACATTCATTCATATATATTAGTTGCTTTTTGCAATCTTGAAGAAGATGTCATGAGAGAAAATATAGTCAGCTAAACTTCAGATGAGTTTCTCTGCATTTTACTAAGTGGCCCATGAAAAAACAACATTGTGGTCATCTGGGATCTTGTTAGAAATGCAGTTTCTCAGGTCCCACTTTGGTATCAAGAGGCCGTGGAAGATTTTTAATAAAGACAAATTACAGTCAATCACAGATGTAAACCAAAACCCAAAATCCTAAATGAAGTATTGCCTAACTGAATTCAGAGACATAGAAAAGATAGCTAAAATTAGCTTCATTGCCCAACGTGATACTGGCTACATATTGAAAATCTAAGCACATTACATTAACAGAAATTAGAAATTTAGAAATTATATTTAACTTATATGAAATCATTAGATAGGTACTCAATGCCCAGAAAATATATAAGTAAATTGTGTATGAGTATATTGCAAATGAGAAAATAAAAGGGGTCTCTGTAAAATCACATTTAAAAAATCCTTCAAATACCTAGGGATAGATTGAACAAAAATCTTGCAAGACCAACAATAAAAACTTCAAAATAGTGAAGCTGAATTAATGAGGACTGTGACGTATTCATAGACTGGAAGACAATGCAAGGTGACAATGTCAATTCTTGATCAAGTGATCTGTGTGTTGATAACAGTCTTAGTCGAAATTCTAGTGTTTTTCATGTAGAAATTAATACCTAGTTTCTAAGATGCATATGGAAATGAAAAAGACCAACGGTATTCTAAATGTTGTAAAAGAAGACACTTGGGCAGGGAGACTTACATTTCCAGATACTGACATTTGTTATATAGTTATAATAATTAAGGTAAAATGGTATTAGTGCAACACCAGATTACAGGCTAATCATATTTGTAAACCCAGACCCCAAATCTAAACAAAATATCAGCCAACTGAATTCAGAGATATACAAAAAAGACATCTAAGTTAGTTTCATTGCTCAAGTGTGAGACTGGCTCAATATTGAAAATCAATGTACATCACATTAACAAAAATTAGAAACTTAGAAATGATGTTTAATTTATATGAAATCATTAGATATGTATTCCATGCCCAAAAAATTAATTGTATATCGATATGTTGATATATTGACATATTGATATACAATTAATTAATAAATAATCTACTGGGGCAGAATACAGACTAACATACACTTACTCATATAGGGGTTTGTATTTTGACACAAGTTCTTACAGAGCTGTAGGATAAAGGATTTTTTTCAATATACACTTCTCAATGGATAACCGTGTATGGTGATGGGAGGAGAGTCCTATAGTCACAGTATAGACAAAGTCTATTCCCTACAGATGTTAGGTCTAAATGTCAAAAGTAAAAAAATGGAGCTAGAAATCAGCATAGAGGAATACCTTCATGATCTTATATCAGGAAAAATGTCTTAGAGTGTAAATCAAGGAAACAAAAAGACACATTGGATCATATTTGTATTAGTTTGTTTTCATGCTACTGATAAAAATTTACCAAAGCCTGGTAATTTATAAAGAAAAAAGAGGTTTAATGGACTCACAGTTCGACATGGCTGGGGAGGCATCACAATCATGCAGAAGGAGAAAAGCACATCTCACATGGCAGCAGGCAAGAGAGAATGAGAGTCAAGTGAATGGGGTATTCCCTTATAAAACCATCAGATCTCATGAGATATATTCACTACCACGAGAACAGTATGAGAGAAACTGCCCCCGTGATTCAATTATCTCCCACTGGATCCCTCCCACAACACATGGGAATTATGAGAGCTACAATTCAAGATGAGATTTGGGTGGGGACACAGCCAAACCGTATCATTATTGTAACTAATTACTACCCATCAAGACAACATCAAGAGAGGAAAGAGGCAAGCCACAAACGGGAGACTTATTATCTGTATATGTTTTCAAAATACGTAAAGTGACCTAAAACTGCAATAGGGTGACTCATATTCAGAGTCGTTAAGAATCCTGCGAAGTCAATATGAGGACACAGGCCGTTCAGCAGAAAGCTGGAACAAAAGGCTTAACATACACTTTACAAAACAGGATATTGAAATTCCCAAGAGCCATGTAAGAAAGTTCAACTTTGTTATTCATGATGAACACTCCAAATTAAACCAAAATGAGGAGACATGGCATATGCACTAAAATGGCTAAAATGAAATGGAGTCAAGAAGTTTCAAGTGCTGGAGGAAACTAGAGCAACTGGGTCTTCCAAATACTGCTGATCGTACAACATTTTTGGAAAATTATCTGAGGATATCCATCAAAGCTGAATAGACACCTTTACTGAGCATAAACCAAAAGGTGTCTATTCATATGTCCACATACACGGATGCATGCACCCAGACACATGTAATTATATTAATAATCTTCATAGAATCTCTACATGGAATCGTTAAAAATTGGAAACTATCCAGATATCCAGTAAAAGTGGAATCAAGTGTAGCTATTCATATAAGGAAATCTCTAAACCAAGAAAATGAGTAATCTATTGCTACACTCTGCATCAAAAATTAATGTCACCAACATAATGTTGAACAGAAGAAACTAGAGACAAAGAGACCACACCATACAATTTCATTTATATAAAATTCAAAGCCAGTCCAATTGAACACCAGACTGCACTTTGGTGTTAAATATCAGAATGGTGGTTTCTTTTGAAAAGATGGCAGAGAACTCCATGAAGAGTCAGCAGCATGAGGTGGGCATCTGAATTAGTAACATGTTTCCTTCATGTAGGTGGTATTTGCACCCCAAATTCGATGAAAATATAAGGTTTGTGCAATTCCCTGCATGTTTTTCCTTGACCTAGGTGGTATTTATGCCCATAAATCCAATGAAAGTGTATTTATATAATTTTATATAAATCTTATTAAAATATATAACACCATCTGCAATTTCAATTATATAAAAGCAACAACAACTGTGTGTATGTATTTGTTTGCACATATGAAAGCAATAGAAGTAGATTCAACAAAATGTAAACAATGCTTTCTCTGGAAGTATATACATATTTTTTTTTTACCTTTTTTAAAGTTTTTATAAACTCATGTATCACCTCTTAATTATTAAATTTTTAAGGAAAAAATTGCAATAAGATAGCAAAGAACACTTAATTTTTGACAACACTGTACAATAATAATTCATATTTGATATTGTGCCACTAGACCATCTGAGTTTAATGACAGTTTTGAGTCCCTTTATGCCAATGAAGTCTTTAGCTGTGCATGACATATTCCCAGTGCTAAAGCAAAGCATTTCACTAACACAAGCTCATTTTATTCCCCTATTTACTATAAGCCCTCCTTAATTCCTCTCAATTTAGGAGCTTCTAATTTTTTCCTCCATTGCATTTCACATCTTGTCCAGTTCTAGTATACTATCAAATTCCATTTTGATCTCTTTAATTGTAACTACATGAAAAATTCAAATTAAACTGTGAACATGAACAATATTAACTCATTTGTCTGTAACTTACCATACAACTATATATGATATTGAATATATTTCAATCCTTCCTACTTCTCAATAAGATGTAGCTTTAGTAGCCAAAATACTTCATTTTGGTAGCTATCATAAATGTATATGCATAAATTTCTAGTTATATGCTGATGCTGTGGCTCATGCCTGTAATCCCAGTGCTTCCAGAGGCCAAGGCGGGAGGATTGCTTGAAGCCAGGAGTTTGAGATGAGCCTGGGCAACATAGCAAAACCCTGTCTCGACAAAATAAATTAGCTAGGCATAGTGACGGGTACCTGCAGTCCTAGCTATGTGGTAGGCTGAGGTGGGAGGATCGCTTGAGCCCAGGAGGTGGAGGATTGCTTGAGCCAGGAGTTGGAGGCTTCAGTCAGCTATGATCGTGCCACTGGACTCCAGCCTGGGCAACAAGGCAAGAGTCTGTCTCTTAAAAAAAAATTCTAGGTAATAATTCATAAAAGGATATGTGGCTATAGGTAACAATTCACAGTATTATATTTACCTTAAAATAAGAGGCATGCAATATACATTAGAGAAAAGTTCTGGGAAGTTGGAGGAAATTAGGTTCAGACTGGATTTTTAAACAATGTTGTCACCTTCCAGGGAAAACACAAGGAAAGTCAAGATGAATATTTCTGTAATACGTTGATCTTGCAGGGGGCATTCTTACGAGAGCACATTTTCCAGCAACATTCTGCAGTACCAATAAAAGGCACACTGCATTGCTGAATACCCCCAGGGCAGCATGAAATGACAGGGAGTGAAGCCACTTATCTTTCTGAAATTGGCATCAGGCTCCAAGAAGGTTCTGCAAAAAGTTTGTCATAGCCCCTAATGACAAATGACAGGATGAAGCCTACACACACACACACACACACACACACAAACTGAATCATTTTTACCCACAAATGTCATGTTGAAATGCTGACACAATTCACATCTATGGGCAATGCCAGTCCAGAAACTTTCTGCGTGGATGGACTTAATTTTTGAGATGACCTCACTCACCCTATTCTTATTTCTAAAACTGCACGGGGAAAAATGTCACTGGACTATAAAGAGTGAGCTGCAAAGATAAATTCCTAGAAAGACATAAAGTCATGTTTTCATACATGAAACTCAGGTTGTGAGAGTATAAGGACCAGACAATGTTAGCCATGATAAGGCATGTCACAGCTGCCCTTCCATCCATACCATGAAGCCCAGAATTGGAAGAAAATAGTTGCTCTCTGGACATTATCTGAATGAATGGGTAAGTGAATACAACCAATATATTTAACTTTTCAAATGATGATAGATTTCTACATGCAAAATTATGATTTATTTGTCAACATCCAAGCATCTTTGAAATATATGTATTCCAGAAACACTTGCAAATTAGTTGGAGGAAAAATAATCCCATTAGGGTTTAGTTAATAAGTTGAGGAATATGATAAAATTATATACATTCTTTATGCATAAGGGTAAAAGATAGTATCAAGTAAATGGGTCTTGGAACTCACAGGCATGGGAGAGAAGGCCAGCAACAAAATTTGCCTCCATAAAATATTGCAGAAGATTTTATTGACTCTTTCCATAGCATTTATAAAAATTATATACTGGGCTTTGACATGAAATGGATTTCGCTTTTTCCATCATGTAAAACTTTCTAGCTCTGGGATTTGGGATAAGTCCCTGGCTTCTATATAACTCAGTATTTGCATCTGACAAATGGGAATAATCACATCTTCCTCAAAGAAATGTGCAAAAAATTAAACATGCAAAATAGTTTAAAGCAATTAAGTGGGACCTTTGGTTATTGTTTATTATCATTATTATTCTAGTTGGTTCAGTCTATCCCAGTATTTTGTCAAAAAGCAAAATAATGCAAGAGACAGGAATTAGACCAAGATTAGTGACCCTGGTTGTTTTCCGATTGTTAACTAATTATTTGCTAAGTGACCCTGAGCTTATTGTGTAGCTACTCTGTGTCTCAATTTAGCAAATTTCCTCTTCTATAAAATAAAGGAGTTGTAAAAACTTGTTTTCGGTATCCATGTGAGCTATCATGTTACAACTTTTATTTTCTATGTTTTCCTATGAAAAAGGACTCAACTGAACACCAGAGACTGTTTTAATAGAGTCATAATCAATTGACTATTTTATCCTGAAACAAACAATACCCTTTGGCTATGTTTTGGCTCTGTCTTTTATTGGTTAAGTCACATTTTATCTTAGCTCTCATGGACTTCAGACAATCATCACTAGATCGATAAATTGGAGGGAGGCGATGTAAATACAATGTTGACCCAGTGAATTTTTTTTTCTTACTTTTAGAAAGTTTTACTTACATTTGTTGTATATTTTCAATTTTTTTTAGACAGGAAAGCTGGGAGAGAGGGCTTTAAAAATATTTGTACTTTCTCTGAGGGTGAAACACTAAGTAAGTTGATTTAATAAATCTTGATTTCCAAAAAGCCTTGTCAAGTTTGTGAATCAAAATTAGAATTCCAGTCAGAAAAGCTTAATTAAATAGGACTAGGAATAAGAATTAAGTATCAAGTAGAATTTAGGAGGTCAGCATTGAAAGTACTAAAGACAAATGTAACATAAGTATGTGTAATATTGATAGAAAGACATGAAAAAATATGTATTTCAAAAAATGTATAGCATAAATATGTGATTAAATTTTTCGGTAACATTGACTTAAAATAATATGCTGAGGATTTCGAAATGTGCATACAATGTATTGAAGCTGAATCTACAGCTATGCATGAATATTGGACTCATTTGCAGTTAATGTCAATACTGCATTCTATTAAAAATTGCATTTTTGGCCTGGCCCAGTGGCTCACACCTGTAATCCCAGCACTTTGGGAGGCCAAGGTGGGCAGATCACGAGGTCAGGAGATCGGGACCACGGTGAAAACCCATCTCTATTAAAAATACAAAACATTGGCCGGGCGCGGTGGCTCAAGCCTGTAATCCCAGCACTTTGGGAGGCCAAGGTGGGCAGATCACGAGGTCAGGAGATCGGGACCACGGTGAAAACCCATCTCTACTAAAAATACAAAAAATTAGCCGGGCGCGGTGGCGGGCGCCTGTAGTCCCAGCTACTCAGGAGGCTGAGGCAGGAGAATGGAGTGAACCCGGGAGGCGCAGCTTGCAGTGAGCTGCGATCGCGCCACTGCACTCCAGCCTGCGTGACAGAGCAAGACTCCACTCCGTCCCCCCTCAAAAAAAAAAAATTGCATTTTTAAGGCCAGGCGCGGTGGCTCATGCCTATAATCCCAGCACTTTGGTAGGCCAAGACAGGCAGATCACTTGAGGTCAGGAGTTAGAGACCAGCCTGGCCAACATGGCAAAACCTTATCTCTACTAAAAATTTTTAGAAAACGAAAATGAAATTTTATTTAAAATAATTGCATACTTAAACTGAAACATTTGTTCTTGAGTATGCACTGCAAAAAAATTATTGTCCCCTTCCTGAAGGTCCCAAACCATCTATTTTGTGCCAGAAATTATACGTGTTTTAATCTATCATGAATCATTCCAATACATAATAAAATGAAAGCGTGTGTGTGTGTGTGTGTGTGTGCATTGTGTATTGAATAGCACATAACAACATTAGTTCTAAATACACTCGGCTGAACCTTGTCCTTTTTGTTTAAAATATATTCTTGAAAATCACCCTGTATGAGTACACATATAAAGTTGGATATATGGACATAAATTAGGCTGGTGCAAAAATAACTGCGGTTTTTGCCATTTTTTTTTTTTTTTAAAGTAACGCCAAAAATCGCATTTACTTTTGCACCAACCTAATAGTATGTGTGTATATACACATACGCATATGTACAATACTCCTGGGTGAGTGTATATGCGTATATATACTGAGTATGTACATACATGTACATATATACTCAATGTGTCTATGTGTATATATATTCAATATACATATGCATACTTTTTTATTTTTAATTAAAGATGGGTTCTTCCTGTGTTGCCCAAGGTGGTCTTGAACTCCTGGCCTCAAGTGATCCTCCCAGCTGAGCCTCCCAAAATGCTGGGATTGCAGGTATGAGTCACTGTGCCCAGCTTACATACTCAATATATGTATATATATATGTATATGTATATGTATATGTATATGTATACGTACTCACCCATGTGTACTGCATGTGTGTGAGAGAGAAATTGGACTCTGGATTTAGGCGGCTTGGATTAGGATTTCAGCTACTCCACTTACTAGCTGTTGAATCTTGGGAGATTTATTTTGCTTGATCGGCTTCTCTTTTTTCATTTGTTAAAGAAATAATTGAGTATCTGATTCTGAGGTTTATTATTAGATCAGTAAATAGGTGCAAAGTGGATAGAATGATATCTGGCATATATATGTGTATACACACACACACACACACACACGCAGTTAATGTCCCTAATTATCATCAACTTTATTTCTTTAAGCATCTGTATAATATTGCATTGTATGTGATGTTTTCTATAACCACTCATCTGTAAATGGCATCTAATGTTTTGCCAACCTTTTTGTTATTTCAAATCACACAACAACAGTTATATGCTTTTGTATGTCTCTTTGTTTTTATTTTTACATTGTTTAATGTATTTTCTTTCTTTGAAGCAATTTCATGGACTCTCTTTGTCTTCATGTGAGAATACATTGGAAAAATATCTCAACACAAGAAAATCTTTTAAAGTAGATGTGAAACTTAAAGTTTGAAATATTATACTAAGTTAGCTGCCAAGTAGGTTTAACCAAATTAAACTTCCACTACCAATTTTCCCCATTTTCTAAATGACCACCCATGTAATATGAATTAAATTTTGATATGCTGTCTCACTGCAGCTTTACTTTGCATTTTCCTAATTTTGAGAGGAGCTGATTATCCTTTTATACCTATAAAAGCAACTTGTATTTCCTTTTGGGTGAACTCTGAATGTTCTTCACCCAACTTTATCAGATAAGTGTGCATCATTTTCTTACTGATTTTAGAAGCTCCTTTTTTTTCATTCTTTTTTTTTTTTTTTCTGAGACGGAGTCTCGCTCTGTCGCCCAGGCTGGAGTGCAGTGGCACTATCTGGGCTCACTGCAAGCTCCGCCTCCTAGGTTCATGCCATTCTCCTGCCTCAGCCCCCCGAGTAGCTGGGACTACAGGCGCCCACCACCACGCCCGGATAATTGTTTTTTGTATTTTTAGTAGAGACGGGGTTTCACCGTGTTAGCCAGGATGGTCTCGATCTCCTGACCTCGTGATCCGCCCGCCTCGGCCTCCCAAAGTGCTGGGATGACAGGCGTGAGCCACCGTGCTCGGCCTTAATTTCTTTTTTTCAATTTAGTTTAGAAACTTTTTACCTGCAAACATTTAAAAGTGTATATTTTTCTTGCATAGCTTCTGATTATTATGTCTGTTTTATGAACAGACTTATCTAATCATATAGTTTAAAGTACGGTTTCTTTAAGGCTTTATGTTTTTACATTTAAATGATCAGATTATACGTTGAAATAATTTGAAGAGAATTCATAGATGTTAACACAATGCCTTCTCTTAGCAGGGATATCAAATTAACAGGAGACCGTAAAGCACTAACTAAGCTACACATAATTATTAATTCTGATAATCATTTAGGCATAAATCCATCTATTTAAAATGTATTCAAATGGTACATTTTTCAAATATTTATTAAACAACTATACTTTTTGTGATGAGATGTATCATGACAAGATGGGAACAAATGTTCCTTGTGTTCTTTTTATTAAAATAAGGCTAAAAAAAAATATTCAAAAGGGTTTATTCATAAGTTTTCAATCCTATGTTTTTGTTCTTTCATTACAATGTCCTAATGCATCCCCCATCTCATGCACGCATACAAACACAGATTATTTAACAATATGATTATATACTAAAATTAATATGTTGTGATTATTCAATGAATATCTCTCATTTCTCTATATGTGATAGACAATATTTTTGGTGCTTGAGATATAATAGGGAAGACAAAAGAATATACCCTTGCCCACAAGGAGTTTATACTCTACAAGTGAAGGAAGGTGCAAATAAAGAATAAAATTAAGAAGAGACTTAGTGGGTAAATATAGCAAGCTCTGTACTTGCAGAGGCTGAATGCTATGGAAAAAAGAAAGATAGATCTATTTTCCTAGTGCAAAGAGTATCAGGAGCCTGTGAGGTGGGGACAATGTGTAGGTTTAAAGAGAAAGGCCAGGGTAGGCTCTCTGAGAAGCTGATACTCCAGCAGGTTTGAGGAAAGTTAGGGACTGGTCATGCCACCCTCTGGAAAACCAGAGATCCAGGGAGAAGATGGAACTAGGTCTGCAACCCTAAGGCAGGGACTTGGATCAGGAAACAGACTTAGGACCCCCAGCAGCGTGAGGAAGAAAATAGTAGAAGAGATGGGAGACATCTCTTCTAGTGCTGACCACACCATGTGGCTCTTTGTAGACCTAAGTAAGGACTGTTGACTTTTTCATTGTGTAAAATACGAATTCACGGAAAATGTTGAAAATAGCATCAACATGGTCTGGTTCATATTTTAAAAGAATCCCTGTTGTGTGTGTCACCTCTGTTGAGATTAGACTCTATGGGACCAAGGGCAGAAGCAAAGTTCATTTATGAAATGATTGTTAAGAATGTATGAGAGATTGGCTGGGTGTGGTGGCTCATGCCTGTAAGCCCAGCATTTTGGGAGGCTGAGGCAGGCAGATCATTTGAGGTCAGGAGTTCAAGACCAGCCTGGCCAACGTGATGAAACTCCATCTCTACTAAAAATACAAAGCAATTAGCTAGGTGTGGTGGCACACACCTGTAATCCAAGCTACTCAGGAGGCTGAGGCAGGAGAATCACTTGACCTTGGGAGTTAGAGATTGCAGTAAGCAGAGATCACACCACTGCACTCCAGCCTGGGGCAAAAGAGGGAGACTCAGTCTCAGAATAAATAAATAAGAATGTACATGAG
The DNA here is from genome assembly GCF_000951035.1 of Colobus angolensis palliatus. NCBI lineage: Eukaryota > Metazoa > Chordata > Mammalia > Primates > Cercopithecidae > Colobus > Colobus angolensis. The sequence goes on along the minus strand of NW_012117866.1, from coordinate 200,979 downwards.
AAAAGATGGTAGCTCAGAGGAGGTTAACACAATGAGAGTTGTGCAGTAGAGAAAATAAGATCTCCTTACGGCCAGGCCTTTTGTGCAAAGGAAAGAGAAGAGTCAAGGATGACAGTTTTTCATTCAAACTGTAACTGTTACCAAAACACTAGGGGTTTGGTCTAGGTCCTACTGCTCACCACACAGAAAGGCAATCACTGAGAAAACCAGTATTGCCAGAGAAGAAGGCCTTCACTGGGTGCTGTAGCTGAGGAGATGAAAGATCAGACTCAAATCCATCTCCCTGATTGACTAACATTAGGGCTTTACATAGCAGAAATGTAACTACATGTAGGAAAACAGGAATTAGGGAGTGGTAAGAAAGAGGAATTGGTCAATAGGCAGCAGATGGTCAGTTAGGCCATCATGATGGGTGAAGGGTCTGGCATCTCATGGTCCAAATGTGGTGATCTGGTGAGTTTCAGCTCCTTGATGCCATCTGGGAAGTCTGCTGGTTGGTTTCCTGAGAAAGGAACTCAGGTAAGGCAACCATAACTTTCTCAAGTTTTAAGACTGGGAGTATCAATTTCTATGTTTTTTCAAAAGAAACTATTATCATCAGTTTTATGTGACAATTGGATCGGTGTCGTAATGTTGGAAATGCCATTCATCCAGGGGAAGCAAAGTGGTTTTTGTTTTTGTGTTTGTTTGGTGTGTGTGTGTGTGTGTGTGAGAAAATAAACAAAATTTGATGTTAGGCAGGTTATTGAGCTGTCTCTCTGACTTCAAAGAAGAGGTGACAAATAGTTGGATATATAAATACAGTGTTTGGGAGAGAGGTCAGGCTTGCAGTGGCAAATTTGATAACACAATTTACGTTTTCCAATTATGATTGAAGTTGCAAATTTAAATAAAATCAAATTCTAGGTATTTCAAGCCTTGAGACTGGACAAAGCCACTAAGTGAATGGTGGAGAAGAGAACCCATTACTCTGGGAAATTCCACCTGCAGGGAGCCAGGGAAAAGGAAACAGACAGAATAGGAAAAACAAAAACAAAAAACAAAAGAGACAGGTAAAGTAGAAGTGTGTGGTATCCCAGATGCAAATATAAGACATCTGAAGAATCGGCATACCCAATCCTTTCAAAAACTCCTGACAGATCGAGTAAGAGAACCACAGAAGAGAATCTACTATTGGATTTGTCAAAAGGAAGGAGCACTGCAACATTTAAAAGGTCAGCTTTCATTGATTAGTATAGTCAAACCCTAAATGAATGGCTCGACTGATACTCTATAGAAACCTAGTCAGGCCACCCTGTTTCCTTGTCCTGAATGTAATTTAATTATCACTTTACATCTGTATCCATTCCTAGTCTTTAATAGTTGGGAAGTCAAGGTGGCATGCCATTTATCTCATCTAACTTACCTTCTCTGTTTTTAGAGATGGGGTCTCACTCTATTGCCCAGGCTGGAGTGCAGTAGTGTGGATCATGGCTCACTGCAGCCTGGATCTCCTGGGCTCAAGCAATCCTTCCACCTCAGTCTCCCGAATAACTTGGACTACAGGCATAAGCCACTGCACCCAGTCCCATTTATCTTTTGTTGTATACTCATTGGCAAATAGTAGGGGTGCAACACATGGTTATTCCACATAAGAATATGGAAAACTTGGAAAATCAATAGACATTGCTGATGGGATGAGCACCAGGATCAAATTGAAATTTTCTTTTAACATTATAGAAGACACAAAGTGCTGAGTGTGTTGTGCTTGAAGGGTAGGAAGGCTGGAAGGGTAGAAGGGCAATTTCATTGGAAATTGAGTGGATACAGAGTTAGAAAACTAGGAGGATAGAGTGAGGAAAGGAAGAGTGAGTGGTTTGGTCAGAGTCAGACAGCCACAGAAAATGATGTCATGGGCAATATTATGAATGTATTTTATTCAAGCTCTTCACAAAAGTCTGATTTACATGATTTACAGCTTCAGACTATTTTATTTGCATTTAATTTGGCATAGCTTAGATTCTGGTGCCTAAAAACAGAACACGGTTTTAGTTCCACCTTGTTCACATCTCTCTGCTTGACTTCACTACACATCTTTCCCAAGTTACTTCTCTGTCCACTCACCTCCACCCAAACAAAACCCCCAAACACCAACACATTTTCGTGTCAAAGTTACCAGATTTTACAGCTAGCTTTACAGGATCCAAATACACCCATATCACAAATACTAGATTGAAAAAAATACCTTCATTGAGAGGATTGATACCTAAAGGGACAGAAAATGGAACCATCTTCTGCTACAAACAAATTTTGCAGGAGCTGGGCAAGGTGACATGCAACTGTAGCCCCTGCTACTTAGGAGGCTAAGGCAGAGGACTGTTTCATCTCAGGAGTTTGAATCCAACCTAGGCAATGTAGAAAGGCTCCATCTCTAAAAAAAGTAAAGAAAGAAGTAAAAGAAATTGTAAAAAATTAATAAAATTTTAAACATTAAAAATATTAAAATTTCAGGGGATAGAATTTGTTAAAAACCAGATAAACAAAACACTGCCAAGATAGGTATATATTCAGAAGTAGAAATAGCCTGATTATGTACACCTAAATGCTATAATGCTATTCGCTAAAATGACATGCAGTGTGTACTAACATGCATATATTTAGTAGTGATTATTTATCCACATGCATATATACCTATTCACATATATATATACACACACACATGTTTGTACACATATAGATATATAGATACATAACAAAACTGCACTTGTACTTCCTAAATCAATAAAAATAAAAAAGATAAAAAATAAAAAATTTAAAGTTTACAAAATAACATTATTATTTTTAAAAGTTCACAAAAAGATATACGTGTATACATACAAACACGTCCGTTATGTATATATGTTATATGTAAATATACACACACATATTTGCAAAATAAAAAACTGTCACGTGAAACATTCTGGAATTTGACAAAAAAATAAATGGAGACTGTTGAAAGCACGTCATGTCAAGATTCACTGTAACAAAATGCCAGGGAGGAAACAAACTGGAATTCACTTGTCAAAACCACACTGCATTTCTGATATGAACTGTATTAGGGCCTGGGGCATTTAAAACGTCTTCTCAAGATGCGACAGGGAAAGGATGGTGCTTTGTTTCAGTCTGTTTGTGGAGGTTTACCAGGTATGTACACTTTCTTCTTTTAAAACCATGACATGAAAACAACCACAAGAGCATGAATAAATATATACTAATAAAATATGTTTGTCAATTTGACTTTGCATTAAAAAGGTACTGAAGGCAAATTTTAAAGACTTTCCACAGGTAAGTGAATTACAGCCTCTATCTCTCTCAGTGATTGACACATTCAGAGACCACGTCATTCCCTGTGGAATCCTGACATTCAGGATAAACTAACTGCAGAAAGAAGAGAACACCATGAGTAGAGAACACAAAACTTCTGTGTCTGCTATTCACTTGTGGAAATTATATATGATATATATTGTATATAGTTCCCCTTTTCAAATTGGTTTCTACAACTCTAGATGGTTTCATATAATTTTAATAGGAGAGAATCACAAAAGAAAGGAAATTGTATTTGGGATAGAGTAGGTGCTCTTTAGTTGTTTTGATGAAATAAAAGTACTTAAACGGTAATTTTAATTTCTGCAATTTCATGGGTCCCCTCTTTCCAAGATTTATACACAAATTCTCATGCATGTAAACACACACACACACAACTAGGTAACATGGATCAGAGAGTTTATGCATAACTATTTATGCTTTCAGTTAGAAAGACAATTGTATTGATTAGTATTGACCCATAAATATGCATATTTCTTCTCCATTTCATTTACCATTTGACTTTTCTAAGACTACATAATTGTTTTTTTTTTTTTTTCGTTCTTCTGTTTTCTCTTAATGTCTTAAAATTGGCCTGGCGATTCTATATATTTGGAAAATTGTTAAAACCAGATAAACAAAACTCTGAACTCTCCATTATTGTATTTGAATTATTTACATAATTTGATTATAATAAGAAGAAATAGGAGTAGAAAATTGCTTCTGTTTTCTGTCTTTCCACGTCTTCAAATGCAAAAAGTTGAATACTGAACTGTCAAACATACATTTCTAAGAAGCTGTGGAAACATAAAATCTGTTCGTTTGTAGCAATTATATGCTTTTTTCATTACCAATTTGAGCGGATGCAGTTGTTTCAACTCTGAGGGTTAGTCTCCCTCAAATTCTCACCAAGCTGTTTCCATTGCCCTATATGGTATCCATATTAGTGAGTTTTGATGACCAGAATGATTCTTTTTTAATAAACTGACATCAAATTAATAAAAGAAAAATGACTCTCATTTTTTAGTTATGTAAGATGGCACCTTCCAAAATTCTGCAGACATCAATCTCATGAATTTCTGGCAGCTCTGTGGAAGAGGGCTTTGTTAAAATATTACTGTTTATTGCATTCATTCAATCTTCATTAGCTGAGATAGGGTTTCAGGATCCATTAGTGAAATTCCACAGGGGCTATGATCACGAGAGACGAAATATTCCTTTGTAAAATGAAAGCAAGCTCACATTGGAAAGATAGTATCAGCACCATGTTTAGGAGAAGAAAGTCCAAGGCACTGAAGCCTATAATGTCCTCTAAAGTACTTTCTGCATTTTCTGGTTTAATTGAGCATCTGACTAGCAAAATCTAACTCAGCCTCTTACAACTTCAAATGGGAATTTTGGGACTTTTTGTGATACATGAGAAATGGGTGGGGAAATGAAGAAAGACAATGGAGATGATTTCTTAAAATTTTATAAAGTCCTCCAGAAGTTCCAGTATGAGATGTAAGTGGAGTCAAGAGTCGGTCAAAGATCATAAAGATACCATCTCTCAGAATGTTTTGACTTCTATGAATCAAGTGGTCTATGAATCCCAAGGACAAAATTTAAAAGCCCAGGGGTTAATTTGTATTCCCATTCTTGCAGTTTCTGCCTGTACCTAACTTGTTTATGTAGTAGTTAGTAACATGGGGAGAGACTGTATATGCCCAAAGATTCCATGAGACATTGTCTAAAATGTCACCTTCCCTTAGTTTCTTCCTCTTCCTTCTTCTCCTTCCTCTGTCCACTTCCTGTTTCTCCTTGGAGTATTTCCCTAACCAGTCATTTGCATAAGTGTCCTTGCCTCAGGATATGCCTCTGGGGAACACAAATTAACCAAATAGTTTTCTAAGCAGAAGTAAGTTTTCCTAAATATCTGCCTGTAGTTCACATGAATGCAATTCAAAAGAGAAACATTAAAGTCTTCCTGCTTGATTCTTGGCAACATTATTTTTTGTTATTTCATTTTATTTTGTTTTAAATAATTATATTAGTCTACTTTTGCTAGATAATGGTGCAATAACAAATAATGCTCAAAATTTAGTGGCCTATTTCTTTTTTTTTTTTTTTTTTGAGACGGAGTCTCACTCTGTCTCCCAGGCTGGAGTGCAGTGGCCGGATCTCAGCTCACTGCAAGCTCCATCTCCCAGGTTCATGCCATTCTCCTGCCTCAGCCTCCCTAGTAGCTGGGAATACAGGCACCCGCCATCTCGCCTGGCTAGTGTTTTTTTTGTGTTTTAGTAGAGACAGGGTTTCACTGTGTTAGCCAGGATGGTCTCGATCTCCTGACCTTGTGATCCGCCCGTCTCGGCCTCCCAAAGTGCTGGGATTACAGGCTTGAGCCACCGGGCCCGGCCCTATTTCTTGATGGTTTATATCTTGCTCATGTTACATGGCAGCATGTGTGGAACATCCCCCATCTGGGATATCCCTTCCTACAGCAGAGACAAAGTGTATGAAACTGACAAAGATGTACAACAGATCAAAAGCCTCTAGCTGGAACTCATGCGGGAAACTTCTGCTCCTACATTATGGTAATCACCCAACAGCTTCTTCCTGCTGCCTCCATAGACAAGCAAATTCCCTGAGACTGTGGTATTGCAGGCAAGAGTTTAATTAATGCAAGGCAGTTAAGCAGAGGACTAGCGTTATCACTCAAATCGGCATCCCCAAGGACACAGAGGCTAGGTTTTCATAGATAATTTGGTAGGCAGAGGACTAGAGAAAGGGTGGTGCTGATTGGCTGGAGATGAAATCATAACATTGTGGAAAACTGTCTTCATGCACTGACTCCTCTGCTGGGTTGGGGCCATAGGATTGGTTGAGTCATGAGTCACGAATCCAGGTGGGGTCAATTGGTTGCCAGAATGCAAAAGCGCAAAAGACGTCTCAAAAGACCAATCTTAGCTAAGATCTACAACTGTACTAGTCCATTCTCATGCTGCTATACAGACATACCTGAGACTGGCTAATTTATAAAGGGAAGAGGTTTCATTGACTCACAGTTCCACAGGGCTGGGGAGGCCTCAGGCAACTTACAATTAAGATGGAAGGGAAAGCAAACAAGTCCTCCTTCACAATGGACCAGCAACGAGAAGTGCAGAGCAAAGGCAGGGGAAGAGCCCCTTATAAAAGAGTCAGATTTCACGAGAACTCACTCACTATCATGAGAACAGCAGCATGAGGGTAACCACCCCCATAATTCAATTACCTCCCACTGGGTCTCTCCCGTAACATGTGGGGATTATGAGAACTACAATTCAAGGTGAGATCTGGGTGGGGACACAGCCAAACCATATCAACAACAGTGACGCTGTCTACAAGAGGAATTGGAGAAGTCACAAGTCTCGTGGCTTCTGGCCACATGACTCCTGAGCAGTAAGAGATTATAAAAACTATGCACTACATTTTAGCAGAATTCAGGACCTTCCCTTAATCCTAACCTCATGACTTTTGGTTAGCTTTCAGTCCCTGAGCAAGGAGGGGCTTAGTTTTAGGGAGGGACTCTTATCACTGTTGCTTCCAAGTTAAACTATAATCTAAATTCCTCTCATGGTTACCTTGACTTACCCCCAGGAATAAGTCAGAACAGATAGCCTGTGTGGCGAGAAGCAAGATCGAGCCAGCCATGCTGACTTCTCTCATTGTCATAATCTTTGCAAAGGTGATTTTATTATTGGCCAAAACAAGAGGCATGGATCACAGTGATAACACTGTAATATATTTTTAGTGATTAATATCTTTGCATGCTAGGCCAAGAATATCATAACATATTCTGTAGACAATGGAAAATTACAATATTATTTAGAAAAGTGTCTTAGCTGCTGTTACGAAGACACACAACTAGAGTAGTTCAAAGGTGAAAGACCTTTGTCTCTTCCATAAGAGTCCAGGTTGGGTTGAAACCATCTATGCCTCAGGCTCAGCAGTTCATACTGTGTGGCTTTGCTATTTCCTAAGGACTGCTTCCTCTCTTCAACAGTGAAGCTGCAGACCAACCACATGGAAAGCAAAAAGAGACATGAAGGGGAAATAAATGTGTGTTCAAATACTTGAAGCACAATTTATGCTTTTCACTTTGGCGTATATCCCATCGGCCAAACCCTATGTATATGCCCACACATAGATTTCAGGGAAGCTGGAAATGTGTTCTTTAAGTTGACTAACATGTACCAGACTGACATATGCCCTACAAAACAGAAAGAGAGGACTGTTATTTAAAACATGGAAGAAGTGAAAACTGGTTGACAAAAATCAATCTCTGTCATAATTGATGAATTATTTCACCTGAAGTTTTGACATGAAGCTTCCATGATGACTACCAAAGAGAGCCACTCTCTACCCTGAAGTGGTTTCTTTATTACCAAGCTCCCTTTACTAAGCTGTAGTAACTACAACTTAGTAATTATTATTAACTGCTCTTAGTAAAATAGGACCAGATATTTGGCTTAGAAAAGTCTGACCACAGTGTAAAAAACGAGTTGGCTATAAGGCAAAAGAGTGAGTCCAGAGGTGTAAAGACTTCTTGCATCTTCTGAAATAGTGGAAGGAAGAAAGAAAAATGTCAGGCTACAAATTCAGTTAATGGTTATGGGTGTGAAAGAAAGAAAATCAAGAGAAGTAGAAGGGATATAAATTAGAACCTAGGAATAATATACATGAAAGATAAAGTATTTGCATTTAGCCACAGCTGTACTTGACCAAGAGAATCTGTAGTAGGGTTTTCCCAAGTCTAAAAAAAAGTATTTCTATTTCCAACATAAAAAAATGATAATTTTCTTACATTAATAAGTTCCCAAGCTTCGATACCCAGCGTGACTCTCTGCAGTAGAATAAATTCTCCCAATGACCAAACATTTCCTCTCAATATACAGTTGCAATGATCAGTCTTATTATACAGCAAGCAAAGACATTGAAACAAGCACGAAATCATCTTGAGGCATTGATGGAACAGCTGATCTGCTGCAAAACCGAGATGCTGAGAACAACCACAGAGGAGAGGATGCTTGCTCAGCTCTGCACAGCCCGGCTCAGCTCACTCTCTCTCCTCTGAGCTACTGTGCTATTCATCTTTGCTTGCCTCACCATGCTAACACTTTCACTGAGTTTGCATACTCTGAAAATAAAAAGATCATTCATAGATTTGTGACCATAATAGGTTCTTTGCCTCAGTTGCATGGCAAGTTAATATGCAGAGACACTGGGTTGCTGCAGAGAAAGTGGTTTACTCATAGAACCCTCAAAAAATGAGGAGATGGAAGGAAACCTCAAATCCATCTCCCAGAGGAGACTGGGGCTAGAGTTGTCAAGGATTTGGAAGTGGGCTCAGAATGGAGATCATTGATTGGTGGAATAGTGCAGGATGAAGTCATGGGATGGGGTCATGAAGAACCTGTGTTCTCACGCTGATTGGGTTCCTCTGTGGGGATCTTCAAACTGGTTGGCGTCAGCTATTTCACTGGAATTCGCCTTATGATTCTCTCTATAGAATATATGATTCTATCTGTAGGATTCCTATAGATAGAGGTCCTATCTGTAGGAACAATCTGGATGGAAATGGTCAGTATCTAGTGCTATGTGACTTTCCATTACAAGGAAGTGGGTCAAAATGCGGCCTGATTCATGCTTAATTATAAGTGTATTTCTGTCCAGAATTCCTGTGAACCTCGTGAGGACAGTTTCAGATTTACAGCTGCGCGTTGTAGCAAATCTCATTTGCAGCCAAATTATGTGACACAGAACAAGCTCTTACCCGACCCACTATCTCAACAGGCAGACAGAATTCCCTTGTCCTAGGAATCTTAAGGCAAAAACAAACAAACAAACAAACAAAAACAAAAAACAAAAAAAACCCAAACAAAACCCCACAAATATATGTATATATATAAATGCATATGTATATCTAAAGATACAAATGTAAAATAAAGGCAAAACCAGGGTTTGCTCCATGGAACTTACAGTCTGGTTTCCCTACCCTCTGAGTGTGAGGAATGACTGTGCCTTATCAACATCCATACCTGTAGGACCTCGCCTACTTCCTATTCCACACCAGGAACTTTACAAGGTTTCTTATATACATCTTGTCATTTAGACATTGAAGGACCTTGGAAAGAAAGGCATTTTCCCCAGGCTACAGAGAAAGACCATGAGGCAGAGCTTCCATCCCAAGTGACCGGTTTATTTGGTGTTTTGCTTCAAGTTATCCTCCATCACAACTTCTTTTTTTTGTTTTGTTTTTCATTATCACCCCCTTAAGGGGAACTTTTTAATTTTTATCTATTTGCTTATTTTTAAGATAGCATATCACTCTGTTGCTCAGGCTGGAGTGCACTGGCGCAATCTCAATTCACTGCAGACTCAACCTCCCAGGTTTAAGCAATCCTCCCGCCTCAGCCTCCAAGTAGCTGAGACCACAGGCGTGCCATGATGCTTGGCTAACTTTTGTATTTTTTGTAGATATGGGATCTCTCTATGTTGCCCAGGCTGGTCTCCAACTTCTTCCCCAAGTGATCTGCCTGCCTCAGCCTCTCAAAGTGCTGAGATTATAGGCATAAGCACTACACCCAACCAGAAACTGTTTTAGATTTTTTTCTTTCCTAATTGCCCATGCCCCCATAAAATGTTAACACCATGAGCATGCTCTATGTCTATTTATGTCCTATATGTATGTTTGCACTTTATACATCAAAGAGTAAGGTGTTTTTTCAACTCACAAAATTCCCACTGTTATCTCCTTACGGCACCATTTCCCCAGTTGAGAATTCATGATAAACTAGAGTGTACAGAGATCCAATCATACAATCCTGTTTGAATGGCAATGTTTTCCTCTCTGGGTGGATTTAAACTTTCCCAGTGCCAGCAAGGAGTAGAAGGAGTAATCTTTGAATAGGCCAAATAATTTTTCAGTCTTTTCAGGTGCCATGGTTCACACCTATAATCCCAGCACTTAGGGAGGCTGAGGTGGGAGGATTGCTTGAGCTCAGGAGTTTGAGACCAGCGTGGGCAACATAGTGAGACCCTACTCTACAAAAACAAAATAAAAATTAGCTGGATGTGGTGGCGCACGCATGTAATCCCAGCTACTCAGGAGACTGAGGTGGGAGGATCACTTGCGCCCAAGAGTTTGAGGCTGCAGCAAGTGGGCTGTGATCATGCTAAAACGACAGAGTTCCCTGCACCCCCTGGCAAGACGCGCAACAGGGGTGTGGCTCTCTGTTTGGCCGCCAGTAGCTCAAACCCCTTCCCGGAGGGGGAGCAGGCAGATGGGCCCAGTGCAGGAGCCCAGGGGAGCGTTTCTGGGCTCTAGCCCCAAGGCAGTGTTGAACGGTGGTTGTCTGCGACTCCCAAAGCCCAAATGAGTGTGTGTTACAGTGTGCTCCTTAAGCTTTGCCATCTGGAGATGGCTACGTGTTAACTCCCCTGGATTCTTGTTCCGCATCCTGGACGAATCAGGTCACACGAACTGTTAGAAAAGTGATGAATGCAGAGACTTGATTGAGTGGTGGAGGTGGCTTTCAGAGGGATGGGGAGCTGGAGTGGGAAGGTGGAGTGGGGGCAGATCATCTTCCCCTGCAGTTCGGTGGAGAAGGTGCCTCTTCCCTCCTTCTCTGCCATGCTGCCCTGCTGTTCTCGCACTTTCCACCACTCTACCATTCTCTGCTCCTCTCGATGATCAGCTGCTTGTGTGTGTGTGTGTGTGTGTGCCCGCTAAGTTCTCAGGTTTACATGGGCATAGGATGTGGGGGATGATGGGCCAGAGTGGTCCTGGAAAATGCAACATTTGGGCCCGAAAACAGGAGTTTCTGTTATCACTTAGGTCAGCAGACACGGGCCCGAGGGTGGAGCCCTCGCCAGGGACCCCACTCTTCTCTACCCAGCACTTCCCTGCTCCCCTCCCATATCAAGTGCCACTGCATTCCAGCCTGGGCAACAGAGCAAGACCCTGTCTCTTAAAAAATAATAATAGTAATAATTCTCCAGTCTTATGTCTAACCTTATTTTATCACAATAACAAAAATACTGCACAAAATGTGCAGTGAGTAAGTCTGATGATGGTGTAATTTTATTGCAGTATGCCTTGATAAAAAGTGTGATGTAGTCTGATCAGTTAAATATCACTTTGCTCTTTATCTTCCAACTCCATTCATATTTGCTTGGTCTTCACGGAATTGTGATCTACCAGGCCTTTATGCTCTGCAAAATTCTAAACAACCAGTATCAACATACTTTTTTGGGGTTTGTTTGCTTTAGCTCACAAAGCTTTAAGTATTATGGTTTACTAGGCTGGGGCTGATGGGCTATTGCAAAACAAAATGAGAGAGCGAGTTCATCCGTGTTATTGCAGTGGGGGGAAAGGCCTGCCTAATAATAACTGTATCATTTGCTAAGGGAAAAAATGAAATATAATTTAACTCTCTAAACGTTTCTCCAGACAGAAACAACATTACTTAAACAGGACAGGGGGAGCTCGGTTGCATCCTGCAGTGGTCCAATATTTCATATGACATGCTCCAGGGTTCATTGATTGCAGCTTGGCCAATTTCATTAGAAGAGATTAGAAAGCCTTCCAACCGTGGTCATGTGGAAAAAGCCTTGTGGCAAGATATTTGTATTTCAGACTTTTCTTAGTCCTTGACAAGTTAAAAAATATCAATCATAATCTATGAGTTATTGGCTAAATACAGATCACCTTCTGAGTTCAATGAAGATGACTAATAGAGGCTTTTAGACTTCTGTATTTTTAAATAAATAATCTATAAATAGACTAGTTTTCATAAGCATATAAGATGGCAATAGAATCTCCTACATGTTGTATTCACATATATTTTCATGTACATTGTTTGATTTGAAGAAATCACATCTTAAGACACAATTTAACATGAGATTTGGTAAGTCAATAATGTATATTTGCTTCACAGCTGTCTCAGGCTTTAGGTAATAAAATTCTCATTATAGTCAATAGTTCTACTATAGCATAATTGCAATTACTTCAGCTTAGTAAAGGGAGTTTGGCAGTAAATAAGCCACTTCAGGGTGGAGAGTGCCTCTTTTTGATAGTCATCATTGAAGCTTCACGTCAAAACTTTAGGTGAAAAAGAATAAGCGCTGCAGAAGTTCCCCATCAACTCCTAGCACTAATATTTACATTTGACCTTCTTTCTCTTTTAACTGTGTACTCATTCATAATGAGTGTGACAGTAGAAACATGAGCACTATTTCCTAACTGTCATTGCTGGACAAATTTCCACTGAGGGAAGGAACGTCTAGTGAGAGAGAGGAAGAAGGAGAAGAAGGAGAGGAAGAAGAAGAAGAAGAAGAAGAAGAAGAAGAAGAAGAAGAAGAAGAAGAAG